>NC_087255.1:10916700-11255700 GCF_037042905.1 Lytechinus pictus
TTGAAATGTCATCATAACTTAGAAAATATATGGACCTAGTTCATGAAACTTATACATAAGGTTAATCAAGTATCACTGAACATCCTGCATGAGTTTCACGTCACATGACCAAGGTCAAAGGTCATTTAGGGTCAATGAACTTTGGCCGAATTGGGGGTATCTGTTGAATTACCATCATAACTTTGAAAGTTTATGGATCTGATTCATGAAACTTGGACATAATAGTAATCAAGTATTACTGAACATCCTGTGCAAGTTTCAGGTCACATGATCAAGGTCAAAGGTCATTTAGGGTCAATGAACTTTGGCCAAATTGGGGTATTTGTTGAATTACAGCCATAAATTTGAAAGTGTGTTGGTCTAGTTCATAAAACTTGGACATAAGAGTAATCAAGTATCACTGAACATCCTGTGCGAGTTTCAGGTCACATGATCAAGGTCAAAGGTCATGTAAGGTCAAAGAACTTTGGCGACGTTGGGGGTATTTGTTGAATTGCCATCATATCTCTATAAGTGTATTGGTCTAGTTCATAAAACGTGGAAATACGAGTAACCAAGGGTGCGTTTATCCGCCACTTTTTCACCCTAGAATCATGATTCAAATCATGATTCTGCAGAATCACGATTGCGTTTAGTCGAAATTGAATATAATCATGATTAGAATCACAAACATGAAACACGAAAAAAGGGGCGTTTGGAAAGACGTTTCTGCAGAATCACGTACGAAAATGTTCGAATAAACGATATCGTGATTTGAATCATGATTATATGACCTCACTGTGTCGGGCTACTTTCGGTTTGACTCTTGCCAAGCTCAAGGCTCTCTATATGCTCATTGTATGTACATTATTATTCTGCATGCATTTCTTGTCAAGTTCTGTGTTGGTCATCGCATCGTCCACTACTTTTCATTTTTTGGTCATGTCTTCAACTTCAAGTTCTAGTAAATGAATTAACTGGACAGACAATGATCTCAGTTGTTGTTGAGTATAGAGTGTCAATATTAAATTGGATCTACGCTGAAATTCACTTCCGAACACCATTTTGGATAAACTAACAAGATGAATATAAGCATATGGACCCTATATGATAGAAGTAAACGAAATTAGGTATAGACTGAATTCTGGAAGCAAAAGATTTTTCGAGAGCCGAAACACGTGCGAAAAACTTCCTCTGTCAAACTGCGCACTAGTGATGCGCACTGGATTGGCCCGAATCTGAGGAGAAACAGCATTGGAATGAAGGTCGTCTAAACGCTGATTCTGTGATATCGTGATTCATGTTTGTGTTTTGAATCATGATTCAAATCATGATTCAAATCATGATTCTGGCTTGAGGTCGCATAAACGCAGCCCAAGTATCACTGAACATCTTGTGCGAGTTATAGTAGTTTCCAAAATCAGCACTGCTGCTATATTGAATCGCGTGCTGCTGGTGAGACGGCCAGAGGCATTCCACTTGTTAAAAAATTTTTTACTCACTCTCTTTATTACACTTTCACTCTTTGTCTTTACCCCCTAGTTTATCCCTCTTTCATGCCTTTCTTGTATATACTCATCTCCCCTCTAATCTCCCTTCTCTCCTCTTGACCTCCCCTACCTCCTTTTCTCCTCCACCACCTTCTCCTTTCCTCCACCTCCTCTCCCACTCTCTTCCCCCCTCTCTCCATCCACCCACTCCCTTCTCTTCTCCCATCTCTTCCTTCTCCTTTCTCCACCTTCCCTCCATCCCTTCTCTCCTTTTCTTTTCTCCTCTCTTCTCTTCTTCTCTCTGTTCTTCTTTTCTCTTCTGTTCTCTTTTCTTTTCTCTTCTCTCCTTCCTTCTCTTCTGCCCTCTCTCCCTCTTCTCCCTCCCTTCTCTCCCTTCTTACTCCCTTCTTTCATCCCATCTAATTCCCATGTACCCTTTCCTTTCCCTTCTTCCCTCATTCCACCTTCTTCCTTAGTCGATATTTCAAGTGCATTCTCTCTCAATTTCCCCAGACTCCCGACTGATAGGATAATTCCTTCTCTCCTGCCCTCTCTTCTACCAGACAATTAATTAAAACGTGTGAGGTGAACATAAACATGAACATGCTGGCACAGATCTTTCGGGATTTAGAATTTCATATGGTGTTGTGCTTTTGTATGGAAGAGTGCCAGAAAATTTAGTTTGAAGCTTGATTGAGAATTGAGAGGGCAGGGGAGATATGAGTAAACATAATTACTTGGGGCTAAAAGGTATTCTTGTATACCCTTATTAAAAGGGAACATAAGCAATTGTTATGCATAGGTGCCAAAACAAGCTGTACATTTTTGTCATTTTGCCATTAATCACTCACCTCCAGTGTTAAAGAGTTGTGAGACAATTCCCATATTGTTGGCAGAAACGATTTCAGTTTCGTTCCTCATCACTAACAAAAATTCAGAAGCTTTTATTGAGCAAATTAGGATATTGGCATTGTTTTTTTAAATCATTTTTTTTTTAATGGGGGGGGGGGGGTGTGTTTTGGAGAATTAAGTATAACTATCAACGTAGAGTCGTATTGCATTACACCTAGGTGCATTTTACAACTTTTCTAACACCACCACGTTGGTCAGATTATGCTTTCAATACGGGTGTACTGTTGACTCGTAGTCATGTATGAGATAAGGCTTTAAATACTTTACTATATTTAGTTCATTGGCACTTTAGAACATTAAACTCTTTGGCCCGAATTCACAAAGGTGGTTTTGAAAACCCACGGTTCAATCCATGGTTTATGCTGATTTCCTGTATAAATTGCGCTTAATTTATCGCGTATCGGGCGCGTGTTTAAAAAATGTCCAATGCTGACGCACGCTTTTGTCAGAGTGCGCCAAGTTGACGCCTGTTGCCACGGTTATCCACGCTATTTTATTCATGAGTCCACTGTTTTTATTCATGAGTCCACTCTTCAAACAGTGGACTCATGAATAAAATAGCTTATCGAACCATGGTAACAGCCGTCAATTTGGCGCACTGTGACAAAAGCGCGCATCAGCATTGGACATTTTTTATACACACGCCCGATATGCGCTAAATTAAGCATAATTTATACAGGAAATCTGCATAAACCACGGATTCAACCGTGGGTTTTCAAAACCACCTTTGTGAATTCGGGCCTTTATGAGACACCCTTAGGATTAATAATGAATAAAACTCATCTTTAATTAAACGAACCCCAATAAAACCTACTCTTCTTTTGTTGAATATTTGAGAGTGAACCATTGTGTGTTATAACAGTCTGCTTGTTCCAGTGACTTTGCAGACACTGTAAAAGTGAATAAAATTTCCATAGAAAATTAGACTGGAACAAAGGAAAAACATACCTTTTACAATAAGCAAAAAGGACACAAACTTAAAGTGATTGGTTAACATTGGTTTGACTTTAAAAAAATCTGAGCTAGAAGGTCACACTTGTCACCTGTGTCTGGGATATGTTACAAAAATGAAGCCCAGAAAAAATTGCGTTCGAAAATAATTATTTAGTGCTTCAAAAATTGAAATATAAATTGACCGAAAACACCATCTTAATTTCATCCCATACACTTATGTGTACTATTTAGGCGTCTATAAGACGCCTATTTACAAAATCGGGGTTTGCCTTGTAGTTTTAGCTTTTCATTCTCAATAATGGTTGTTTTCAGGGTTTATTAGTTCTAATACATGCACTTGTACACATGTTTCATCTTGGTTTGAGAATTTTTTAATCGGCTGCTCACAAAGTTAAACAATACCTTTAAAACTAAAAACTAAGTGTGTTTCTGGGTGTCTGTGATATGGCATAGTACAGGAAACTTTTAAATCTAAATTGGGATGTATCTTGTCTCTTACGCCTTTTAACAGAAAAAAAAATAATTTCTTTTATTTTGTCACTTTTCAGACCACCAGGAAGCTGATCATACTACTGGTTTGGTATGCCATCGCCATGGTGATAGCGATATTCACATTCTCGCACACTCGCTGGAAAGAGGAATCTAATTTATTACGTGTATACAACTCTCTATTCTTCGTGCCCAGCGATGTGCCTCTTGTCAAAGACTCCTTACCCACCCGGCTCCCGGAAAACCTCTACCGGCGAAACTCAACAAACCGGTGGGAGAATTCAAGTGTGTGGTTGCCCTTTGACCCCGAAACGGGGGAATTCAGGTATCGTTACGCCTCAAGGACGTATCCGCAAAGAACTAGCAGTTTAGACGCGCTCAAAGAAAGCTTATTACGTAGATCAGGCAATAGTAGTAAATTGTCAACTCTGGTGCTTATACGGAACATATCCAACGGGCAGCTCCTGTCGGAGACGCTCAACAAGGATTTGTGGAGGGAAAGCGGGAAGGGAAGAACTCGCAACGATTCGTTGGCTGGCGTCTTGCACGAGCTGGTCGGGGACGACGTAGATGACCTCTTGGGGGAGGATAAATATAATTCTTACAATAGCTCCATGCTCCTTGCTGCCATTGAAAGGAATATGCAGAAGATACGCCAGGAGACGGAGATTAGCTTAAAACACTTGTCGCACCTGACCGGGATTTTAAATGGGAGCATGACCAGCAATGGCTCCTCAAAAGAAGGGGATCTTCCTGGAAAGCTCAAAAATAGGATTCAAGACGATGCCGACCTCTTGCCTGGGGATGCGAGGATAGGTATCAACCAGGATCGTTTTGCCTACAAAGGAAGGACAAAACAAGGGAGTGAGATGAGCGCCCTCGCTGTTAAACAATCAGACAGGCCTAGTCTACTAAGTGTGCTAATAGGAAAGGACCTTGTAGATGAAAGTAAACCAAAGCCCGCTGCGAGGGCAAGTATTATACGAGAACTAACAAAGAATGCTTCGGTTAATTCGACAGCACCTAGTAATTCTACCAGTACTCCACTTTCCACAGAAACTCCAGAAGTTGATGGATATTATCGCATCGATACGAGAAGGGTAAGTATATCTTTTTGATCCTCTGAGTTTCTTTACCTATTACTGTTTAGGGATAAATTAGGGATTTTCTTTTCTTTCTGGAATGACTGCATATCGAACACCAAGAAGAATTTGATTACCCTAGTGATGATCACGTCACAATCTCTGTATATCAAAGAAGCATGATAAGAAAAAAATTCACAGCCCAAACTTGGTAGGAATTTGTTCAATGGGGTCCAAGATATACATGTAGCCACATATCTTTGAGCTCCATCAAAGTCCTTGTATTGTTGGCTTTAGTTCTATTAAAATGTTTAGAACCAGGTAAGATGTGGTGAATCTTATGGTTAATCTTGTGGATCGAACTACTTCCTCAGTTTTCTCCCAATACTCATTGGGAAACATTTGGCAAACACATTGCTTTAAACGTAGTTAAGAGGTGCGAGATATGTCAATGTGTCCGGTTCTGTGTTGCTATTGTCTTGACATTGTAAAAATCAGGGAACAATTGGTTGAGGAACAAGGACTCAGTCTTTTGCCAATGCTAGTGAAACTTGACGAGGAACAAGGACTCGGTCTTTTCCCAATGCGTGTGAAACTTGAAACTCTTAAAGAGTGAAGAACGCAAGACAATACTAAAGTTTGTTAGAAGCTGCATTGCCATGGTGAGGGCATATGGTTTTGCAATTTCCTTTCAGAATGCAGTTTGTGATAGAGGTGGTTAAAGTATAAATCATCTTCAATAATATTTTAGTTTTTGTTTGTAAAGAAAAACACATGTCTGCAGGTCCTGTTATGTACATGTACATTGTAGGCAGTGTTGACTCATTTGAGAATAAAAGGACCATACTGTTGCAGTCAATAAATCTAATTGTAATAGCTAAGAAGAGATATGTTCTTGTTTCCTTTAGTTTCTTCAAATTTTTTTAAAATACATACATACATGTCATCTTGTTGAAATTAATATAGACCCTTAATACTCATTGATAATCTGGACGTTGCTTGAATATACAAACCAAGCAGTGACCAGAGGTATATACATGTAAACCCCTCAAAAAAAGTTTGGAAATCTGAGTTTGGCCATTAATTTCTCCCAACTCTCAATTTTGCACAATGCATATTTGACATCATTCAAAAGGTCATTTAATTCTCTTTAAAATGATACCATGCTTGTTATGATCATGCCATCACAAAAAGAGCAGCATTCAAAAGTGTTGGATGAGGTCTGAATTGAAAAGCTGCAAAACGAGCAGAAATAGTCATGAAGGGTCAATACAGAACATGATTCCATTTTCTGTGTCAATAGAGATGAAAATCCATTCAAATCAAGCCCCTGCTTCTGTAGTGATGGTTCTGTGAGATAACATGGTTTGAGTCGTGGTTTGAAATACCCATGCATGTTTGTTTGTTATGTGTTTGATTGTGCAGAGGTGTGTTTGATTCCATGTTAATGTTGATGTTAAGGTGCATGAAAATAATTAAAAGAAACCACTGAGAAACCCACTCGTCACCACTGAAAAAAGAACAGTGACTTTCAATATTGTGTCATTTTGCAACTTTCGAATTTTGACCTTGCCCCACATTTCAATGCACTGCACCTCCTTGTGAACGATAATCACATCATGTAGGGTATCATTTTAAAGATAATTAAATGCTCTATTTATTAATATAATTACACATTGATATTTACTCAAACTGAGGAGGAAATATCGATCAAAGTCAGATTTCCAAACTTTTTTGAGGAGTTTATATTGCCCTTATTTGGCATGTACATGAAGGTGTTGTATCTGCGGTTAGGAGGAATTTGAACCTTTTTTTATATGAGCAAGACATAATCGAAGGAAGTTCATAATAAAAGGAAACAGTTCCACATGCTGTCCTCTCATACTCTTGTTACAATATGTACACAGCGTATCTTATCTTGAAGTTAATGAAGCTGCATGTATATTATGACCTACGTACAGTACCATATGGCACATCCAGTTCCTTAAGTAGCAAATTCTCTTATACAAGTAATTATCCCCTCCCTGGCCGTCGGGCAGTAAAGTGAAGCATTATCAAGGGAAAACCAACATGATCTTCTTTCCCCGGTTCTTTGTTAACGCCGAAAACGATGGTTAGGCACGTTTAGAGATCGCCTCTTTTACCTCTTTGATTGCTCAGATGCAAGTCGTCATGGGAGCCGGAGAGGAGTTTGCGTGACATGAATAATACTCATTACAGCAGCCCCTGCCAGCTTGGAGGTGCGCAAGGGGTCCATGCTTTCTTTTCTTTTGTTTTTATTCCCCATTTTCTCTTGCCCTCTTGGTACTTAATGGGTTGGCCAGTGGCCACTTTCACACTCAGAATTAGTATTGTACATGTACATGTATGGACTGAGAAGCAAATTAAAGCCCCATTCAAATGCTAGGTTACATTTATCTTAAAGATAAATGCCAGTTGTGGTAACGATCTCAAAATGACTTTTTACAGAATCCAATATAATTACCACCCGAGTGTCTGTTTGTATGAATATAAATAATATGTGCCAAAGGATTCTGGAAGAAATTGTGTAATTGCTGAGAAATAAGCAAAACAAGCGCGGATTCGGGCACTTCCGTCGGTTCTTTATTCCAGCAATAATAATATACTGTCCCACGTGTGCCTATCTGAATTGGCGATCTTCAGTGTGATCGTTTTTCAGCATAGATTTTATGATTTCACAAAGTTCAGTTTATTTAACTGTACCAGATCTACATGTAGATCCACGATGATAAAGTATTAATACTTAACCTTGGTTGTACAGACTTTCTCATGAAATCAGTGTTTTACTGCAACTACTTTCATTTAGCTTTAATACACTATACTGTCAATATATGTCAGAAGCTTTCTGCAATCTTGCCCCATTTACACTCTGTAGGTTGACCCACAAAAGGTGGTTCTGGCCTGTTGAGCGGTTGGGTGTAGGGCAGCTAGGGGATTCCCAAAAATTCTAACTGGATGTACATGGATCTAGTTCAAAAAAATTGATAGCAAACTCAGCTGTAAATTGTTTTTTCTAATTTACTATGGAAGATATTTAGGATTTTTGAATTCACCCTATCCATGCATGTAGCTTTAGAATATCACAGATTCATGTTTCATGTATCCCTATTTTGTGGTTTTCAAGGCTTTATGCTTATTGCACTTCAGGTACTGTAATATTAATGCATAAGATATGAAAAATTCCTTGAATTCTTGCTCTTCCTGAATACTCAATCAGTATCTTTCCGTGAAGACAAATTAAACAAACAATTCAAGTGCATTGCATACAAATCAGTGTCAATGACATAGGTGCTTTCGTGTTTAAAGATGATGATTTTAAGAATGATGAAAGGAGCAAGACTGCGAAAGCTAGTGATCAAAGTTCAATGGTGTTCAGAGTGGTGACTAATTTCTGGTGAAGTGGAAGAATTTATTTTTCCTAGTTTGTGTTGACTTAAAATCTTGTTAGTACTAACTCGAAGGGGGGGGGGGGTTGCTTCAGCCCCATATGTACAACTAAATGACCATCTGATTGTGTTTTTTTGTATGATCAGCTACCCCACCCCCCCCCCCACTTTCAAAACGGTTCTGCTGCCTCTGCTAAACCTGGTGGGTGTTTCATATTAAGCTGTTGGTAAAGTTACGCACGACTTTACGCTCAACTGGAACATGTTCTTAGGTCATAAATCAATTACATATAGGGATATCACATAGCACAAGAAAGGATCACCAGTCGTGCGTAAAGTCATTTGTATCTTACGAACAGCTTTATTAAACACCCACCAGTGTACTTAGTGTATTTTGCAACTTCTTCTTACATGTACATGGAGTAGATAAATCAGAAAGATACACATTACACTTTTATAAACATGCATGCTCTGTAATTCCATTTTATACACTAGTGTATAGGCCTACATGTACATACTGACTTCTTTATTTTTTACACATTAAATTTTACATGTACATGTACTTTCCTAGTATAGCATGAAATTCTCTGAAATTAATTTTCCTTTTAATACAACAGTAAACATCAGGTACTCCATGTATTCATTAGGTGGTTTCAGACCGCCTCGAAGTTCGTCAGTTCCAGGTATTCTCTGATCGGGAAAGTTACCCCGATCAGAAAATACCAGGTATTTTGGTAATGTGAAAGCAAACTACGCGTAATTTCCCCGAAAGAAAATACCTGCTAAATAGTAGGTACTTGGCGAAATTACGAGAACTTTCGCGGGGATTTTTCCAAGGTCGCAGGTATTTTGGCAATGTGAAAGCAATTTACGGGAACTTTTAGCCCAGCGTGTCGTTGGGTGCGGGCGCCGTGGGTGGCTGCTGGGCTAGTGGTTTTGAATCTCGCGCCTTGCCTGCTTATTAGACTATACTGCGCATGCTCCTAACTTCAGGAATTTACCCCGAAGGGTATGTTTCGGGGCGGTGTGAATGCAGGATAATTAATGGGTATTTTTTAGCCTAAAAATGTTCTCGTAATTTAACGGGGATTCTTGTGATCGAGGCGGTTTGAAACCGCCTATTGTGGAACATTTCAGAGGGTGAAATGAGATCAAGGACATTTTCCGAGCTTTCCGTGGAGACACATGCGGTTGAAGAATCTAGGAATGCAAATGACCTATCGACTTGTAGACAAGGTGTAAGATCCTGTTTAAGAGGTAATACAGGGAAATGACAGAAGATCGTTGGTGTGACGAACGAGATGTCCTTGTTTACGTATCCTATTTTGTAAAGGGCATTCAGACAAGGGAAAATAATTGAATTTCTTGTATACTTTTTTCTTTAAATAAACACATGCACATGTACATTATGTTTGCAGGACCTTGGTACCATACCATTATTTGATGTAAGAGCCAAGGAGATATGCCTTGATTGAGGGTATGAAGTGCTGTGCCAGGAATCGAACCCCAGACTTTCCTGTGTGTAGTGAGGCTCTCGAGACCGCTAGGCCATGGCACGTCCACTTTTTCTGTGTCTGGGCTATTTTTCCTGCATCTGTTAATGCCCAAACTTACTACTGTATGAAGGCCTACACTGTACCATGTTTGTATTAAAGATAATGGAGCTCAAAGATACATTTTACTGTAAATGTCATTTATAGGGGCTGTTTATTTTTTTTATAGCAACTTTTTTTTTTTGGGGGGGCTACATTTTGGGGGCTATTTATTTGCCCTCATCTCCATAAAAGTAATTTTGATGAAATTGTATTAGAATGTGCAGAAATACACTCTTAACAGTACACAAGTACAATGACATGTGATGTCATAATACTTTTCCCGTGCATGTACATAAAAATCATTGGTATTCAAGTAGAATTTGATTATTACTGCATCTGCAAGTAAGATTATTTTCGAATGCTTTATACCTGTAGCCTATCAAATCCCTTTGAATTTTACACAAAATGTTGCTGGGTAGTAATAGCTTTGTAATGTAGTGCCAATTACAATTCTGAACAAACCTTCAAGCCTCCCTCGTGATTAGAAAGCTCGGTCATACATGTACATAAAGGTACCTGTACTTTCATATGACTTCTTGTTCCTGTGCCGTGGACATGTCTGCCACATAATACCTCAGTCACATTTGCTCTACGGCGGCCGTACGGCAAGTCGAAAACAGCCCTTGTAACATTTTTTGTAATACATGTAGCTACATATAGGTAGTTTGAATAAAAATGAATAAAACGGCTGCTTTCGACTCGCCGTACGGCCGCCGTAGAGCAATTGTGACCGAGGTATAATATTAAAGCATTTGACCAAGTACAAGCGAGTCCCTCTGCATAATCTGGAATGTTCTCATTTGGTCAAATTCACTTGGGAAATTAATATTCATGGCTGGATATTTGATCAAAGAGTACGTACTACCTTTGTACCATGATGGGTCTAATTTACAATCCCTCTCCCTCCCTCTCTTTACTGTCTGGTTGTGATTTATCGTTTAAGGTGAAGGGAGGGGGAGCGGGGGGGGGGGGGCAGTCAAATGTATTGCTGTACACATGTGTGACCAAATTATTTCCAAACTCCCCCTAAATGAGTTTTTTTCCCTCTGTGTGCAAAATAACCCCCTAGACAAGTTTTTTGCTGGCTTTATTTACACAATTTGGCCCCTAAACAAGTTGTCGCCAGAATATGACCTCGGGGGGGGGGGGGGGGGGAAAGCTTGGGAAAAAAATATATACCCTAAACACGTTTGGCTAGTCTTTAAAAAGAATAAGAAAAAAGCTTTGTTAACTGAAAAAAATACCCTAATTATGTTGGTCCCCCTTGTTGACTATTGACCAGTCTTTCAAAACCACCCTTTTTCTTGAAAATCAGTGTTTTTGATACCCTTAACAGGTGAACGCGTGGCCCGCGTCCAAAACTGAAAAAGCACCCCTTTAAACATGTTTTTTTGGTCACGCATGTGTACAGCAATATATTTGACTGGATCCCCCGGGGGGGGGGGGGATAGAGGGGGCTGAAGAATCACTTGTAGATTTCTTTTTAGTAGGGCATTCATGTACATGTAAATCTAGTTTCAGTACAATATTTTAATTGCATTCACTTCCTTTTCATTCACATCTATATACATTAGGCCTACACACCAAATTGAAAAATTTGAAACAAGGAGCAAAAACAATAGACCTACTGTGAAATGGATACATTACATGTACTGTAGGCCAAGTTGGCCAGCATGTGAATTATTTTTTTTTCACAAATATAAAAAAAGGTAATCTAGAGTATATTCTCTACCTGAACATGTGGACCCTCAATACTTGGAGATTGAGAATATTCAGATACACGCGTTACATGTACCTTTTGCGAGTGCATGATATACAAGCTTTGAAGTGTCAGTAGCAGCAATTAGACGGCTTTAAGTATTTCATGACACACTTGATTTATATTGAGCATGGAAGAGGAGTTATTATAAAATATTGATATTAAATGCTTGTAAATAAGCTGCTTGCAAAGGTAATTACCAGCAAAAAATGCTGTCCTGCCGAGTTCCTACGGGAGTTACCACAAACAGAAACAGAATCAGAATGTAATTCTTTTTAAAAATCCATTCCATTCTGTAGGATGTGATTAAAGTATACTGAAAAGGATAAGATACACATCATTTTTATTCCAATTTGGACATAATAGTTATAAATTTCATTCCTGGATATCAAACTTTATATCACATTAAACATCTTGTAGTCTATTATTACATTTTATGATTTATCTATGAATTCAAATCTTTGTGAATGTGAATGACATATAATAGCTGTACAAATACTGATTAATAATTATGATAATAAACAGTTCTAGAATAGTACATGATAACGTCTGTATGCGCTTCCAAAGTACTTGGATATTATTACCCCGGCTTTAGCTTGGAGGCCGTAAGTACTTACAGAGCACACATATTTTAAGGAATTAATTCCTACCAGGTACCCATTTACCTCACCTGGGTCGAGTGCAGCTCAATGTGGATTAATTTCTTGCGTGACAAAGCTACGCCATGGCTGGGATTTGAACCCACAACCCTTTGTTTCAAAGTCTGAAGACTAATCCACTGGGCCATAATGTTCCTCATTGGACTGCAGGCTTTAATTTTGTATTCTTCGAAGGTCTCTTCTTCTTCGGCTACATGGACTACAGCTCTTGATTTGAAGTGAATCATCTTTTAATAGCTATATTAAAGAAAACTTAATAATGGAGGCTTTATTTTCGTATTCTTCAAAGGTCTCTGGCTACTGCAGCTCTATAGAGACCGTTGGGAAATCATCTATGAATTGTAAAAGCCATTGCGGCCCCCATGTGTGCTCCCATTGACCTTAACTGTAAAGAAATAGTGTTCATATTTGATTTTTTTTTTGGTAGGAGTTATTACTCCTCTACCACAGAATTGATCTTCTCAATTCTACTCCCAATCAAAGTTGATTAAGACCTTCATATTTTGAGGCGAGTAGTCCACTCTAGACTAAACTTCATCTCGTTCTGCTTAAAAATCATCATGTGCATTTTGCATTTTAAATCAAACCCTGTTTATAAATGTATGTCTATGATAATCGGGTAAAATTTAATGAATTTTATAAATCATTAATTAATTTTTTTTGCACAGTGATGTGATAATTTGCAAAACCAGATGGCATTTAATAAAGCTTTTCATAAATAATATATTATGAACAATTGCTGGTATATTATATGGCTGCAAGCCAAATTTATTCACACCATGAGATAAAGGGTGCTTGTGTCTGTAATTCTTTGATTCAAGAGGCTTATTCTTGCCAATTTTTCCTCATCCAAAGTTATTAAAACAACAATGATATTTTTTATTTGGTCTTTCTTTTTACCTGCCCCCCTTTTTTTTTTTTTGGGGGGGGGGGTACAGAACTATTTATGACACTCTATGCATTGGCCAATCTTGCCAATCTTTGTACAATTCAGTCACGTGATAGGAATCATCCATGTTATATTGAACTTTCTTTTTGTCATTACAACTAAATATCGCACTGCCGACTGTCTTTAATGAAGAAGCCTAACCTTCTTTAACTCCACTTCTTAATGAAAAAAGGATGAGTGATGAATGGCGGCTGTACAGGTCATAATAGGTGCCTCGGCTGGTATTAGTGGTATCTCATATAACCTGGAAAACTACAAGAGGTCAGGGGAGCGTTTCATGAAAGGACTTGTCGGACGTTTTATCCGACAAGTCCCATTTTATCCGACAGTTACCATAGTAACAGTACCTCTCAGCCAATCAACATCAGAGAAAGATGTCAGATCTGACAACTTGTCGGATGAAAATGTTGATGAAACACTCCCCAGAGCGTGTGATGTATATTCCTCTCTTGATCTGAAAATGGCCCCCTTATATTGCCTGCGGAAGTACCTTACATGTACTATATAACCTAATATACTCTGCAGATTTACGAAGGTCTAGCATGGCTTTTGGCAAAGGCACTATAACAGGTCCGTAAAATCTATAAAATGTATCCATGACATGGCAGGATAAGGGGGGTGGGGAGGGGAAAGTGGTACGGTGGGGGGAGGGGCCTTGTACTGTCACTCCTTGTGACGGCTTTGCATTTCTTATGTATCTTTCGAAATCAAACCAGTTTACTAGGAATAGATCTTTATTCTGAAAAAGTGTAATGCTAGTTCATGTAAAGTGTATATTGTAAAATTCATATAGTAAATAGAGTTTTGTATATTACAGTTTCTTTCACAATTCAATCTTCGGACCGAGTTACCCCCTACACGGACAGTGTGAGTTTACATTGTATCTTGAAACGCCGAGTTAATTAAAAGCCCAGCCTTTGAACGGCAGACAAATTACATCTCCTGTCCCATTAGCTTACTGAATGCAATAAGAAAGTCATTAAGGGATGTCATCTGAAAGACGTTATGCTCACAGCATGATGTACATGTATCCCCGGGTCCCGTAACACAAAGGTTTGCGATCGATCGTACGCTTGATTTTAATGACTGATTGTACATTGTAGTCAGTGCAATCAATCGTAAAGATATGTTTTACAATGATTGCTAAGCTTTGTGTTCCGGGTCCTATGTTAATACCTCGCAATATCTTGCTCTACAGATAGCAGCTAGAAGTACAAGTACAGGGGTCCCATATGGAAGAAATGAGCTCTGTTTAAAGGGAAATGTTACTGACATAAGATTTTAATAGATTACAGGATCCCCTTTCCAAGGTAAATGCCATGCCGGGGGCCCGTTACACATTAGCAATCATCGTAGAAGATGTTTATTACGATTGATTACATTGACTACGATGTGCAATCAATCATAAAAATCAAGCGTACAATTAATTGCTTACCTTTGTGTTGTCAGGACCAAGGTCATAGAATAATCATGGGAGAAGTTATTTCGCGACCTTTGGGGATAAATGTTGGACTGAAAGAAATGTGAATTACTTTGTATGTCAGGTTTGGAATCGGTATACATGCAGGCCTACCTGATTTTACAATGTCAGCAAATAAGAAACTGCACACTGATTTGAATATGTGGGACTGAACATCATGATATATTCATATTGTCCATAAGGCTTCGAGAGATTGACCAGTCTAGTCTTGTTACATAGTCTTGATTATGGAATGTCAATATCTCATGTTTTTTAAAGAATGTGACGCAGTAGTCAATCTACGGTAGATGTAGACTCATTGCTGATTTTTTTTAGTTCCATCTTTGCCAACTCTCTCTTAGCTGCTGTTTCTTAAAAGGGGTACTCCAGGCTGAAAATAATATGATTTGAACAGATTAAGAAAAATCAGACAAACAAAGCACTGAAAATTTGATCAAAATCGGGCAAGGAATAACAAAGCTACAGGCATTTTAAAGATTTGCACTATTCTAGTGAAACAGTTCTAGGCATGTCTTCATGAATATTCAATGAGCAAGCTGATGATGTTATATCCCCACTTGTTCTTTTGTATTTTTTTCCTTGAAGAACATAAAATATTGGAATAACAACTGATTAATTGCATTAGATATTCATTGCTGCAACTTATTTCATTATATGGGGGAAATATCATTCACACATGTACGATGTAATAATAAAAGGGAAAGTGGGATGTGACATCATCAGCCCATCTTATGAATATTCATCATGACGTGCATACAGTATAACTATTTTCACAATATATTACTCAACTTCAAAACTAAATAACTTTTCCATTTGTTATCAGATTTTGATGAAATTTTCAGCATTTTGCTGTATTTAAATCGACATATATCGACAACACACTCAACCATAACAAATGATTTCTGTGATTAATTTTTATTATTATTTTATTATTTTTTATTATTTTGTTTGGCGTCACCTGTGCCTGGGAGGCGAAAAGCGAACTGAATCACTATGACCCGCAGGTCTCTCCTCCCGATATAACTGATTGGGGGAATTAATCATCATGCTTGGTACAAAAGGAGTAAGGACCCAGGTGTGCAGCAGGCAAAATATTATATTCTAAAAATTATTTTGGGGCTCTCTTCCACTCATACCTGATGTGGCTATAGGGTCCGCATTACTTCTCAGAAATGTAAACATCTTTCAACCCTTGAAAAGAATCCCTATATGTTTAGCATCTGGGGGAGTAATTCCCTTTAATACATCTTCAGGTTTGTTGCAAGTTCTTCACATTTTTATGCTACTAGTAATATGGTACGTAAACTGTAGAACCCTCCCAGTATGAACCCCTTTGAATATGCATATACTGGCTATGCTTCCGTATGTCTCCAAAGTATCCTTGAGACGTTGTTTTCCACTGATCTGGGAATGGGTATGCCAAAGTGGCTTTTTTATATCTCGTTGGCTATTCTATTATATAAGATCAACCCTGCTTCTCACTAGTGAAAAATTCATGCATCTATCATCCTTGAAAAGAATTCTTACAAGCATAGCAGGCAACTCCCCTCTGCAAATTCTCAATATTCTACCATATCATGCTTGAAAGTTACATGTATGTTCCCCTTTAGGAATTGTTTGCTTAGCTATGCCCCCGATAAGACTCCTCAAAATTATTCTGGAGGGGCTCTTTTCAACTGATCTGGGAATGAGTGTGCTGCTCTCATGTAAAATGCATGAACTCCAGTGGAATGCATGGAACATTGACGGGGAACAATGTGGCTGAATTGAGGAGTGCAAGCCCGAGATAGTGATCGTGATGGACG
Organism: Lytechinus pictus; assembly: GCF_037042905.1. Lineage (NCBI taxonomy): Eukaryota > Metazoa > Echinodermata > Echinoidea > Temnopleuroida > Toxopneustidae > Lytechinus > Lytechinus pictus. The sequence continues at coordinate 10,933,261 of NC_087255.1, forward strand.
GGAATGTCGAAATGCGCTGACAGCTTCGAAAAATTTCATGTGTGGGTCTCTTTGGAGAGGCCTTGATTTGGATGTGCCTCGCAGATGCAAGATGACTACGAATACATTCAAGCGACGATCCTTCGGCTGAGAAGCATATATTTGACTTTCAAAAGATGTTAAATTGAAAACTCAGTTGCATTATTTTGCATGGTCACGACTGAGGACGTTGATCTTCTAGGTTTGATAGGATTCTCAAGATTATTCATTGGATTTTCTCCATTTTAGGTAGTTGGTAGCATGGACCCTACTACATTGTTGGTAGCAAGACTAATGCAATGCTAAGATGCTGATGTAAACCTGGGCAATATTTTCTTTATTCATTGATATATTTGCGTTTTATTTAAAACAACAAATATATACGTATTTGGAAGTTCCAAGCACCAGAACAGATACTGTTTGTATAATCAGAATATAATAAAATACAATGTAGATGAAGGCAAAATATATAATTCATAATAAAACACGAACAAATAACAGATGAATGCATAATTCATAACAAAAAAGTATTAAATAAGTTCAAGAGCAAAATAAGGTTAGCAAACTGTGCATGTCAAATGAATAATAAACAAAAAGATGAAAATAACAAACAAATCAGTCAGTGTGAGAGCAATATTAATTTATTTTTTAAAACTGGATTGTCATGCTGGATGTGAGAATTTCCTGACTTTTTACCTCAGCCCATTTTACATCTTCCCTTAAAAAGAGAAATTGAATCGATCACTCAAAAGAGAAAATTAGAAGCAACAAGGAAGGTACAAAAAAGGGAATAAAAGTCGAAAGTGGCTCTTTTGATGGATGGGATTATAAGCAATCTATGACAGTGATAGGGGAGAATACAGGCCATCAATGATGATGTCTTCTTGTAATAAAAAATCTCCTAGCTGCACTCTTAGGGTGCGTTCTTGCTCAACCACAAAGGCATTTTAAAACACGTTTCTAAGTATTTTTTGTGTCCTTTCCACCAGTAATCAAACTTTTCATTGCAAAAAATATTTTTTAAGCTAATCAAAACCAAGGATTTTGCTTTGTTATTGTAATAAATGAATTGCAAGTCGTCATTAATAACAATTCTCAGTAATGAAGAAAAAAACAGGCCCTTCATGTCAGAAATGAATTGTGCTGTACATGTATGAATGTAGTCTATATACACAGACCTTTTTATTTTTAATAGTGCATAGTGTAGAGTCTGAAGTGGCGAGACTAGATTCATTCAGATACCGTAGCTGCTTCTACCATTCCATTACACATATAAAGTTTGGAGTATGGTAGTCTCTACCCTAGACATGGTATTATTTTTTAAGTGTCAAATGTGAGTCTGTTCGATTCCCAACTCTGTCATTGTCTCCACTTTGATAAAAAGGCCCGAGAGTGATATCTGTCGTCTATAACGTCAGCCACTATGACTGATTAACCTAGACGTAAAATGTTTCCTCGGTAATTGGTTATATACCAGCTTGGCGTTTATCAGCAAAAATGCTGTCCTGCCGAGTCCCTACAGGAGTTACAATAAACAGAAAACAGAAAAAACAGACTAGTAGGAGTTAGTAAACTTAGACTGTTTCAAAAGGGGAAGTTCACCCTGACAATAGTTTATTGTGAAAATAGCAGAAAAATAGGGAAAATATTGGTGAAGGTCCAAGGAAAATCCATTAAAGAGGAGGAAAGTTGTTAGAATTTTAAGATCTTGATTTATGATGTCATATACGAGCAGGTGCCCCATATGTTGTGTCATATAAAATGCATTAATTTCAATATTCTAATGGTTCGTGATGACTAAAAATTGTCTTCTTTCAGAATAAGCAGGTGTGAAATAATTTGTCCGATGATAATGTATAAAGATAAATTCCAGTTCTGGTAACGATCTCAAAATGACTTGTTACAGAATCTAATATAATGACCACCCAAGTGTCTGTTTGTATGAATAAAAAATATGTGCCAAAGGATTCTGGAAGAAATTGAGTAATTGCTGAGAAATAAGCAAAATAAGCGCGGATTCGGTCACTTCCGTCGGGTCTTTATTCCAGCAATAATAATACACTGTCCCACGTGTGCCTATCTGTGTTGGCGATTTTCAGTGTGATCGTATTTCAGCTTAGATTTTATGATTTCACAAAGTTCAGTTCATGTAACTGTACCAGATCTAGATCCACGATGAAATAGTCTTACTTCAACTTGCTTTTACAGACTTTCTCACGAAATTAGCGTTTTACTGCAACTACTATCATTTAGCTTTAATAAAACCCATTTTCAATTTTTTGACAAAATGACTTTTAATTGATTTTCTTGTTAATTCACAATACATGTGATCCTGCTCACATGTGACATCACAAATAAAAAATATTAAAATTCTAATAACTATTTAAATCTTTGATGGATTTTCCTCAAACCTTCACCAATATATTTTTTTTCTGCTATTTTTACAATAAACTTTTTTGTCAGGGTGTACTTCTCCTTTAAAGTCGTTTTAACCTAAAGTTTTTTTTTTTCCTGGGGACATGTTGATCAAATATTCCATTAACCTGTTACTGTGAATGATTGAACGTGAGTTCGTGGAATATAGATTGCATTACTTCTCGTCTTTCCCTGCTGATTCTTATTAGTAATTCATTAGCTTCTGAATTTTGTGGGGTCTGTGTATATAGTGGATTTATGCAGTTGAACAGTCAACAATAGTAAATGGAAATTACTGAAGCTTGCTTATTTTTTCCCTTGTTTTCTATTTGAGAACACCATCAACATAAAGTTCCTAAATTTGAAGATAATAAGTTTCTCTGAATATCTTAGACATTAATAATCTGACATGATGACATCTCCTCTCCTTTCTCTTTATAAACCAGAAATTACGACTGCAGTGCAGTTCCTGTGCGGTGATCTCCAGTTCCGGTCAACTTCTTAACAGCAGCGCCGGTGCGCAGATTGACACCTATCCGTGTGTCCTGCGCATGAACAGCGCCCCCACCAGTACCTATGAGAAAGATGTGGGATCCAAGACGACAGTTCGGGTCATGGGCCACGTCAATTTGTTGAAGGTATTTTTCCTGTTGAATGTCATTCATGATTTTAGATGTTAATCAGTCTTTGCTTCGCTGTCAAGTGAGATAATACTTTGTTTTATAATAATACTCATTTGCTTGCTGCTTTTTCAGTTCTTGAAAATGCAAAAATTTATATAGAGACCAATAAGTATTAAACTCATAGGCCCGTATTCTGAAGTCGGGTTTAACTTAAACTCAGCTTTAAAGTTGTGGTTTAATTATGGAGAGCCAATTGTTACATAAATCACTAACAGTAGAGATAGCTCATTTGGCTCTCAAATCATTCATAATTGTGTAGGAAGTATAAATTGATGATTGTCTTCACCATCGATGCATCAGGAAAGAGCACAGTATTACATAAGAAACATACAACTTAATAAAAATGTTGACACTTATGGCTGCCCATAATTTTAGCACAGAGTTAGACCATGGTCTAAGTTAAACCTGACTTCAGAATACGGGCCATTTAGACTAAATTGGAAATAGAAAATAAATGAAAAACTGGGTAGAAGCAAAGAGAAAATAAGACTTGCTCTCCCCAGAGAAACCGTACCCAAATGACACCCCCTTCAATGACAACTTGCCTGTCATTGGTAACTCCTAGAAATGTTGTCCTAGACCTGTCTTGTTGTGCAGCCCCTGTTCATCACGAGTGTTATATTTGCATTTTCTTCCGACCCGAAGGTCAACCAGAGCGACGCGGAGCAGATGGAGATCTTCATCAACAAGACGACGAGAACAGAGATGCTGGTCATTCCTTGGCTCTACACCACCAGAATCAACAAGAGACGAGACAAGCACTACAACATCGCCAAGAACTTCTCCAAGGTCTACCCGGACACCGAGTTCTACGTCCTGTCCTCTGGGAAGATGATCTCTGCAGAGAGCATCTTCCAGCGGGAGACTGGTATCACAAGGTGAGTTAAGAAGAAGGATGTTTGAATCTACTTCAATATGCACTTTTTATTAGCCATAGAGATCAAAATGCAAATTAATGCATAGAAGGGTTATGGCTAATAGGCGATCTATAGGAGCCAGGAGGGTGTTTTACAAGAGTTAAGTGTGACCTTGAGTAATGATTAATGCCATCGCGCACACAGTATCCAATGTGTAACCTCCTTGATGACTATGCAGTAGTGTGTGCCCTCTAAATACAGTATGACCTGACCAATGTAAGGATGCCTTATATACTGCATGCAAGTGGGAATTAAATGCGATTACAGTTGAGCTTAAATCTTTGTGAAACTCCTATCCTAGACATCCTAGACCTACTGATGTGAATATGTAACACCCCCAGGCTTTTGTCTGATTCCTACTTTCTTCTCCCTACGATCAGCTGTTTGATCGAGCTCTCATTGCACAAAATTTGAATTATTTGGCAATGGGCATGATTTCTCAGTTAAGAAATAGATCATTGCCTGAATGACCTTGTTATACCTTACTTACTTACTGCCCGTTAATGCCTCCTGGCATCTTGGGCAGCAACAAAAGCTCTCCACTCCCGTCTGTCTTGGGCCAGTCTCTGAAGTGATCCCCAGGTCTGTCGGAGGTTAGACATTTTGCCCTCCACGGTCCATCGCCAGGTGTTCTTGGGTCGACCTCGTCGAAAGATGCCGACAAGAGAGTATGGAAGACAAACTTATGAAAAGGAGGTGGAGATGGATCGGACATGTATCAAAAGAAGTGGATGACATTACAAGGCAGCACTTGTTATACCACAGGCTACTTAAGCAATATTTATTTTGCAAACAAGGAGGAACAACAGTTACAATTTACTGTTCGGAAAGTCAAATATTCTTTTATTTTAATTCATATCACAAAATTAGTAACTACTCCCGCCCAACGACAAATCTATAAGTTGAAAAAAAATGTTTTCATTATCAAAGCTTAAACTCAAAGATTTCATATCAATTCACTTTGAATTTCTTTTACGTCATAATAACGAAGCTATTAAAAAAGCCACCTGACGTGCTTCTAGGTATGGTTTTGTCTTCGATATGAAATTGATTCAACCTCGCATAGTACTTGCGCAATATGAGTGTATCATATTCTAAGCTTTCAATGGGGTTGGCATGGAAACAGCAATTTGAGTCGGCTCATTGATTATTTTCTTGGTGTTTCTGTTGCAGCTTTAATAACTGCCTTTGATATTTAAAAGGAAAGTAAAGCCAACAAATATAATTGGAACCTAATAAGAAGATGCCACAGGGATGTTAATGACATATTGAAAAATATATCAGACTGTCTTGCGATAGGATTGTATTTTGTAATTAAAGAGATATTGAGAGGAAAATATCAATTGATTTCAGAAATATGAAGATATGAACGGATACAGCATCTCAACTTCATGTAGGATTGGAAATTTGAGTGAATTTTTCCAGGTTATGTATAATTTTGATGGGTTTTTCATTTTTTGTTTTCACTATGTGGGTGAAAATCTATGCGACTACTGTATGAATTATAAAGGAAACCCTGTCCTTGAAATAAAAGAAAAATGTTTTTTTTTAAATCCTGTTGGATAGAACAGATAGGATTACAAGTAGAACATCAAACAAGCAAATCTATCGATTACTCCTATCCCTGAAATAACTATGACAACAACAACAAAATACCCAAACAGGTATGAAAACAAAATGACTGATGAATCCTGTGTAAGATCGGGTATTTGTGGTGTATTTTGCTAGACCAACATTTGGTAGAATTTTCAATTCTCTATATCTGCTCATGAAAACATAGCAAAAAAAAAGCATATCATGAAATTCATCAATTGCCTCATGCAATATTTCATACTGGTAAATTTCATAATCGCTCTTAGATCAGAAATCCCCTGGAAAATTACCGAAGAACATTTTCATTACCTTAATGCAAGGATTATGATATAAAGAAAATATTGCTGAAATCGACTCCATGAATTGGATCTGAGGCGATTTTGCGATGGAAAAAAAATGGTGTAATAAACACTTGAGATTCGAGAGACGTACATCAGTAGGAGGATCATCATTAGAATCTTAAGATGCTAGAGGTTTGCCCTGAGAAAGTAGATCACACTTCCCCTAGTTCTGAGGATCGTTTACATCCATGCAACGATTTGGAAAACATATTCAGATGATATTAATTTCATATTTCACATACATGTATTTCTTATTGTCTACAGGCTAAATCAGGCTGAATGAATGTCTCTTTTTCCTCTTCCTGATTCCAATAATCCTGAGTTGTTTGCAAATGTATATACCAAAGCAATCGGTATGGATCTCACTTATCTTTTGTTGAACCATGAATTTCTTTAAGCATGATCTGACCAAAATATAATGATATTGCACACAACTGGGAATTCAAATGCAATATCCTTATTAGTCTTTGTGAAACACCCCCTTTATACTAACTTTATTACAACACAAACGCACGTCTTCATGCGCTTTCTATAAGCTTTTCCGCTCTTTTCTCTCTTCTTTTCTCTCCCGCTTTTCTTCTCTCCCTCTTTTCCCTTCTCTGCTGTGATGGTACAATGGTACATTACTGCAGGCATGATGCATGATTCGTGATTTCAGCAGATGATATTATCTCTCATAATGTCTCCTAACCCTGGGGGAAAGAAGGTGAACTTGCATCTCTGATGATGACGGCTTCATGCTAGGGCATTGTCAATATTCTTAGTGCATGTAAAGGGTAGGGGGAGAGTGAGGGAAAGGGTGAGAGAGAAAGACAAAGAGAGTGAGAGTGAAAGTCCGATAAAGAGAGAGGAGGGGGAGACAGACTTAGAGAAATGAATAGATAGAGAGATAGAGATATATAGGTAGATAGACAGACAAAGACGGACGGACGGACAGACAGACAGATAGATAGATAGATAGATCCTGTAGACAGATAGATAGATAGAAAGAAAGACGGATGGACGGACAGATAGACAGATAGATAGATAGATAGATAGATAGATAGATAGATAGATAGATAGATAGATAGATAGATAGATAGATAGATAGATAGATAGATAGATAGATAGATAGATAGATAGATAGATAGATGTAGGTAGGTAGATGTAGGTAGGTAGGTAGATGGACAGACGGACAGATAGAGGGAGACAGACAGAAAAAGAGGAAAGAGAGTGAGAAAAAAGTAAAGATAACGTCATGAGGAATTATTTCATTGATAAAGAGCAGTAATTGAGATAATTTGTTGATGGGGGACAGGAATTAAAGATATCTAGGTGATTCTACCTCCAAAAGTCCCATTATAATTGAATAAAGGGGTGAGAGGAGAGAGACAGAAGTACAGGGAATAAAAAAAATTTGATTAACTGCATGTACAGTATAAAAGCATAGGAATTATGGGCATTTGTTTGCTATGGAGGGCTTCCTTATTGGTAGGTGGTTAGAAATGAATAGTGCTGGCCAAGGCCATGAAAGAGATACTGAGAGCCTGAAATAAATAATAATTAAAGAAAAGTAGATCGAAAAAAGACCAAGTATAAGTTAAATGTTATCCTACATGTATGTGGTCCTCTTTGTTGATAAATAAATGAAAATAAAAGTGTCTTGGTGTATTGATTTTAGATTCTTCATTTTAATCAGAGTCACAAATGAGACTCTTACTTCACCAATTCAGTTTCCTTTAAAAAATAAGTCTTCCATTTCTGTACTGTACTGAACTGAAATTGGAAGAATGCATACCTGGGGCCCGTCTTTCAACTATGGAAACTATAAAATGCATGTTTGTTTAAAAAAATTCTAGATATGAATGTATATCCATAAATTCATTGATATCAATGACAATTTGGTGTGTTCTCCTTTGTTTACAGAGAACATTTTGCAAATTTCCTGTAGAAAAAATTATGACACTGATGGATTTCCATAAAGTTACGATCGATTGGATCAGTCGTAATTCTTTGTAAGACGGGGCCTAGGAGAGCATTCTATGAGACAGAATATATAGATTGTGATTTTCACTTGCTGTAGTTATAAGCTACTGAAATCCTGGCATCTGATTGGCTCAGAGCAGATCAGTGACTATGTTTCATGAAACACCGACTACCCTGATGGGAATTCATTAATTGAAATGTAGTGTCGTTGCTACAGCCTGGGTTATAATGTTGCACTATTACCGGTATACATGGCATGGAAACTTCTGATAAAAGTTAGTTTTGAGTGGTATACTGTATATAACTAGGAATCATCATTACTTAAAAATGTCAGCAGACTCAGAACAGGAGTCGCTTTCAATCACGAGCATGTATGTGTGATTCCTTTTTCTCGTACTGCATAATTAGGCGCATTACCAAGTAAATGAATTAAGTTTGCAGCATTAACATCTCAGGAAGCTAATCGCGAGGCCCTGGGGTGATGTATATTACTTTTCATCACACCGAACCTAGTTAATAGGTAATGGGGAAAAACCCCATGAAAATACAACTACATTAGTTTGACGTCTTCGTTCTCCCTCTGTAAATGGATTGAAGCGGTTTATGCATCCTCTGTTCACACTGTTATCTGAGGGGTGGGAAATTTCTGCGTCTTGGAGAATTCTTCGATAGTCTCATTGAGGGCGTCTGCACCATCCCGAGTTTTCAAATTAGCGCGCTATTTCTGATCCGACAAATTATCCTGATCTGAACAATCTCGAGATTATTTGCAATGGAGACGCAATTATCGCGCTAGTTCGTACGATTAATCTCGAGATTGCAATCCCAAGTCAACTTAGGATTATTTGCAAAATAGCGCGCTATTTTACGAATTATCGCGCTAATTCGTAGGTGCAGACGCACTCGGGATTATTTATTCACGGCGTCAGACCATAATGCATCGATGCCTCGCTCGAGCAGGAATCGCTCTTCTTGCGATGGTGGAGACGGGGTTTCTTGAATCTCGAGATTAATCGTGAAGAGGGCCGATCGGGCTAAAATCTCGTGATTGAGCAAACTCGGGATCGTGCAGCACCGCCTATTGTCACAGAGATTCAAGTATCACTCCTTGCCCATCAATGGATGAGTCTGCAGACAAATTTGGAGGAGAGAGCGACCTTGAGAGGATTGATTTGGCTCAGCTGTTTTCCTTGAACATGTGCATTTCCAAAGCATGCAGGGATGGCGTACCCTTTCATAGCAATGTTAAAGTGTTGTAATGGGGGGGGGGGCACTCATGTATAATGGCGCTATGTGTATGTGCAGCCCTCACTCCCCCCCCCCCTTTTTCGCGCCTTGCCAGGAGTTCCCAAACAGATCATTTTCACCCTTTTTGAATGACCAACCCGTTCTCCCCCATTCCTAAGCCCCTTGTTTTAGGAATCGGTTTTCGAAGATTCCCATTTCATGTTAAATTCCAGGAATTACCCGCATTAAATTTTCAGAGTTTCATCTAGTTCTGAATCCCTTCATTTCATAGTCTGAATCCAGGAGTAGTGCCAATAAACTGTTTATTTTTTTGTGGTGAATTATGCGTTTACTTTTTGTTTGAAACTTCATGTCAATGCGAAACCAATAAATGTCTCAATCAATGATCATGATCATGATGAGTGATAAATTCTCTAAAATTTGAATGCTGGAACAACAACAAAAGTACATGTACATATAACTGGCAGGGCATTTGGAGAGGGTTTCTTTCAGTAAAGTATTTTTCCGTATTATTATTATTATTATTGTTATTATTATAATGCCTTGATAAGAATTTGAAAGATCGCAATATCGTTCCTCTAGTGAATATCACTTCTCTGTATACAGTCTGTAAAGTATACTTTGTGTATCCCCCTTTTCTTTTCTGATATTTACTGTACCTTTCTGTGTTGTTTTCAATCAAATTTCAAACTACTTATATGCAGCTTTACTTGTTCTGAGCAAATGGCTTGATGAATTTAGGAAGAAATTTGTGTCTGAAACTGACAAGAAACCACATGTGTGTTGACAGTCTATTGAATTATGTTTCCTCCGTATCTGCCGAAATTGTCAACATGTACGCATTCATTCCTAAATTTTGAAAAATCTACTTTGCTCATGTTCTGCTGCTGTCTTTAAAGTGTATTCCTCTTCAAGAATTTTTTTATTAAAACTGAATTATTATTAAAAGAAAGGAGATTCAAGGATCTGTTTTGAACCTTGCTATACTTACATGACCAAACGGCCTCCTCACTTAAGTTAGGCTGTAGACATTTACTAATCTAATATTTACCCAGACCAAGGTCTTTTTAAAGTAAAGACCCGAGAGCATTAGCCAGCAAAAACTCAATTCTAAATCTCACGGCCTCATATCTTAATGAATCAGCAACGTTTTGTTGTGACAGGAACCTCGCTGTAGAAATATAGGGACAAGGACTGTTATGAAATCCAAATGATTTGTTGATTAGAAGTATTAAATGTCTCAATGGGGAAAGGGCATTGAGCGAAACATAAAGTGAAAGCTATGGTTAATATTACTATAAAGAAGTAAGTCCTGCAATAAAAAAATCCTTCATGTAGGTGAAAAGTTTAGGTCAAATTTATTATATACCAGTACTTTTTTAAAGGTAAAAATCATTGTGCACATACACACTACTCTTAAATTACTTCAAATGTATGTGTATATTTTTTAGGTCTTAAAACATGATAATTTTTTTAGGTAAAAAAACAGTAATGGGGAATTTGCTGAAGTTTTAATAGTATTAGCATTCCAAGTTTTATGTAATATCTTTTAAATGACAATCTCTTGCAGTTAATCAGTTAGCTACATGATATTTCTCCCTTAATTTCAAAATAATTTGATTTGAAAGCTCGTAATAAATTGTGGTCATATACATATAGCCCACAAATGGAACATGACTGTGTATTTCTTATTGATGATTTAGGCTGTTATTTTAAACATGATTATTGATATGTTTAATGCTGTTGTTTTCAACAGTTATATTGATGATGTACAGTAATGCTGCTATTTTCAACATGAATATTAGGCCTAATATTTTTACTGCTATTATTTTACCACAAATATGTATACCTCTATATGATTTTCGATATGATTCTATCTTAATGCTATTGTTTTCAACGAATCTTGATTTTTTGAATATTTTATTCTCTTCAGGAAAGATGCTAAGACGTGGCTTTCCACGGGCTGGATGACCCTGCTGTTTGCTCTCGATGTCTGTCACAAGATTGATGTCTTTGGATTGGTGCCGGAGAATTATTGCAAGTAAGGATCACTTTACACCTATCAATCTAATATCAATTACATTGTTTGTTTATGCTTTATGATGCACTAAAAAGTATTGGGTTTCAAAATGTAAACTATCCATCTAGAGAGAGGAATAAGGATACACCCACAGCTAACATGATATTAAAGATAAATACCAGTTTTGGTAACTAGCTCAAAATGAGTTTGAACAGAATTCGATAAAATTACCACTAAAGTGTTTGTATGTATGAATAAAGAATATGTGCCAAGTGACTCTAAAAGAAAATGCGTAATTGCTGAGAAATGAGCAAAATCAGCACGGAATTCCATCAAATGTCCGGTATTTTTCCGAGCAATATTAATACACTGTCCCACATATGCTTTGCTGTGTTAGTTGTCATCAGAATTATCGGTTTTCAGCTAAAATATCAAGAATTCACAAAGATAAGTTTATCTCACTGTACCAGATCTAGATCTATGATAATATTGTGGCAATTAAACCTTGATTTTAAAGACTTTCTCATGAAATAATTGTTTGCTGCAACCACTGTCTTTTACCTTCAATGCGTCTGTTGTATGTTGGAAGTTGCAAGAGGTTTAGAGTGGCTCCGTCCTGTCGGATGGCAGGACCCTGTGAAACGAAGCTTAGCGATTGATCGTGGATCTGATTTCAGTGATTGATTGCATTGATTATTGTGTATGATCAATTATAAGAGTTAGCCCCACGATCGATAGCTGATTATTTCACGAAGATAAGGAAAAGAACGTAACATTTTAATAAACAGAACATGTTTCAAGGTTCACACCTCATCATCAGCCTAACAGACCTGCCAACCAGTACGTTTTAGCCGTATTTTAGTATGTTTTTGCAACCAAAATACGGCAGTACGTTTTTTCTTTGAAAAATACGTTTTTTGTAATAATTTTTTATTTTTTATTTTTATTTTTTACTAAATCGTAATTTATTGAGAAAAATAATCTCTATATGTCTCTATTTCATTAAACGTACACAAATATGGTTATTAGATCAATGTAATTTCAGGTAACTTTTTTTTTTTCAATCATTTTGTTAAAACCAGGGTGAAGATATACACATGTTTTAATGTTTTTTTTTCATCTGCAAGAGCAGTGCGCATTTTAGCTTGCATGCAGCCAGAGCGCCGCGATGAGCGAGTGCGCCAAGCATTTTATTATGAAATACACTTTTTTTGGGAAAAATACAGTTTTTTTTATCACAGAATACAGTTTTTCATTCCCAGAGGTTGGCAGGTCTGCATATTTATCTCACATGGTAAAAATACTGATTTTTTTGTCAAAATACTGATTTTGGGGGATAAGAATACTGAAAATGCAAAATACAACTTGGCAGCTCTGGCCTAATATCATAAACCGAGTCACTGGTATTTATACATTTGGGATCTCAAGGTAATTTCAAGAATGTACGTGTAGTTTAATACAACGGTATGTGGAACAGGGTGAATTTAGAAAGGAGTGAAAGTAAAAATTATGTCAGTATGGGTGGGTTGATAGTATTCTTCTTTGAAGGAAAAAGAGATTGAAAAAGAGAGGGGGAGAAAGGGGATGAGTGAGAGGGGAGGGGAAAAGAGGGATTGGGAGAGAGGGAGATAGAGAGAGGAGGGGTGGGGGTTGGATGGGCAAGGGAGAGATTATTTCTTAAATCTTTGTGCAGCTTTGAAAACGTCCTTAAATCAGATAAGATGTGAAGTGGAGTTTAGGTTGGTAGAGTGAAGAGTTCAAATATGCTGAAGCAAGCAGTTCTTAACAGGACTAACAATTATAATGAACTTCAAACCCCTTCAATCTTTTCACAGAACGCACCCCAATGATACCACACCTTACCATTACTACGACACCGAGTTCAAATCCCAGTGCACGTACTACAAGGAGAGTGAGGAACATCTCACGTTTGGCCATCTCTTTGTGACCGAGAAGGCCATCTTCGCCCGCTGGGCCACCAAGTACAACATCAACTTCCTCCACCCCACCTGGAACGTGACCGTCTCCAACTCGTCGGCGCCGCTGGACACGCCATTCATCAAGCTCTTCCACGAGGCGCAGCTCAACAAGACCAAGCAGAAGTCGCATCGGCACCGCTCGTTCCTCGGCGCTCGCATCCGGCCCCGCAAGCCGCCCGTCATCGGCCCCAAAACGAAGGAAGAGGCGGAGAAGGAGAAGTACCAGAAGCTGACGCACGCCATCATGTTCATCGTAGCCATATTTCTCAGTTTGGTGGTTTTCCTACTCCTGTTTTTACTGGCAAGTCTCTTTGTCTTTTGTTTCTATTTATAACGCAATATTCTCGAAGTGACGCATTGTGATCAGCTTGACCAACAAAATGTACATATATCTATATGATGATAACTTATTCCATTCTACTCTTTAAATGATTCACTTTATTATCTACAAGCAGGTATAATGATGATTGTGACCTTGATTTTTTTATGAGAAATTAACGCACTTGTCTTTAAAGTGGTGCTGAGTGTAGTTTATCAATTAATTTATTTTATTGGCTATTCCTCAGAATATATGTCAATATCTGTTATAAAATATCCATGTCTATTATTGACTTGCATGTTGTCACTTTCACAGCTAGCATATATTGAATATGGAAGGGTAATTTGATCAAAGCTATTTGTAATAGTTTTCCCTCCACGTCAATCTAATGAAAGGTCAAAGGTCGTTCATGATGCTGTCATCGGTTATAGGGGTTGATTGTAAGATCATATCAGTCTTGCCCTTGACAGTTCTGTCAATCTAATTTTATGTTTTGAAGACCTGCACGAACGGAATGAAATACCATTCAAATGGGGCATTCTTGTACATGCATTTAATTGGCTCATCTTCATCAGCCTGAGCTCTTCAAATTGGCCATGTATTTCTGGTCGAGCAAATTATCTCAATCAGAATGCTCTCAAGGTCAGCTGAAAAGAAAACCCAGTTAGTGGACTATTTCAAGGATTTCATCAAGTTTACAATCCCGGTGGGTGTTTCATGAAGCTGTTCGTAAAGTTACGCATGACTGGAACATGTTCTTAGGTCATAAATCAATTATATAGGGATATCATTTAGCACAAGGAAGGATCACCAGTCATTCGTAAAGTCATTCGTATCTTACGAACAGCTTTATGAAACACCCACATGAGTCTACTTTTGAAGTAACATTAACCCGTTCCTTTAACCTTGATGAGGGCTAATTTGGGTAGAACATCACGGTAGATAAAAGTTGGACTTGTGGAGAACCAGCCATTGCCTCTGCGGCTTTGCACGGAATCTGTGGTGAAATTGAAACCATCCATTATGGCAAGATGAGACATATCGTACAACGACACATGTTTTGAGTCATTAAACATGGGACTCGTGAAAAGAATGCCAAAAACATCTGTCACGTACAGCGTAATAATCGGCAGCAGAAAGAGTGATGGCGATGAAGGAAGAGAATATTAGGATCTTTGGAATAATTCTTAGATGGCTTTGCTTACAGATGTTGCATTTTTTTTAATGGGGGGGGGGGGGAGAGGACTGTAGTGGAGTTAGTATCATGATTGTTGTTGTTATTATTATTATACTCTGGAATACTGTTACATTCCCTAGTCTGACAAGCACATCTTACAAAAACACTTTTATAGCAGTAGAAATTGTTCATCCGAGAAAACTGTAGATAGGCTTAGCTAGACATTAATTAACCTCTTTGCCAAAATCATGCCAGACATTTGCCAATCTCTATTGCATAAAAAATAAGCAAACATCTATGGCAATATAAAGTATTCAATGAATTATCTTGTTATTGCTTTTGTTTGAATAATGGATGCTAAAAAGAAAAACAAAACAAAACATATTTTATGTATTTTCCTGTATTTATGATGTATTCTTGTACTACATGTAGAACAGTGACCTATCTCATTGCATTTAGAGCTTTGAGTAAATTAAGAGTAATATACATACAGTATAAATAGTAAATGGTAGGGTTTGAGTAAAAGATAAATTATTCCAGTGTAAAATGCCTGTTTGTTTAATACAAGTCGAATGCAGCAAGTTCCAGGTAAACTCTCTATATGTTCTAGGCATTTAGTATGTCAGGAACATGCATTACCTATTAGGTAGTAGGAAATTGGGAAGCTTTAAAGGCATGTGCTATCGTCTCCGTGTTATTTGTGTGCTTTTCGTCTTATGTTTGCACAATCCTTGCACCATGTTTTTCTGCGAATCGCCTCTTAAAGAATGAAAATCGTCATGTCATGTTACCCTTCGCTTTTGTTATAAGTTGAAAAACACCTGTTTGCGTCTCGCTATTGAACAGTGATGTATTTAAGTCAGATAAAGGTTAAGTAGCCTTAAAGTAGATGTATGATGTAACTTTCAATTAAAAGTAATTTAAAGTAAATCAACAGCCATAAATGATTTGAAAAATCTTTTTTGACATCCCGACTCCAAAATCATGTGGATTTTTTATTCTCTTTTCCCGCCCATGACACGGAATGTCAAGAAAAATACATATTAATGCACACATCTCTACTTTCAATGTTTAATTTTTACATCCAAAGCAGATATTGACCTAGATTTTGTAAAGTGTTTTGACCTTTATAAAGTGCATTGACCTCAGTGAAAGTGCAATGACCATCTGTGCTCCCCCCATTGCCTCTACAGCAGCACATGATGCTGGAGGGCGAAGAGGATGAGGACAAGGAACGCGAGTGGGTCAGTAATTTGGACAGGCGAACGCTCAGCCGCTACCGACATAACTACGGCTATTGAATCCAAATTACATGACCCCCCTTGGCATTTCATGGGCTATATGATGAAATCGAAGGTATACATTCGGGTCGCAAAAATTTATCATTGTTTCATGCTTTTCTTGCTTTTCTTCATCAAACTGGTCCTCCGTCAAATGCTCTGGCAACAATTGTTCCGGGATTGCTTCATTAAAAACGTTTGGGTGGCAAATTGATATGTACATGTATGCTTGGTTTCAAAGGGCTGCTCCTAGTTTGGTTAGGAATTTTTTTATTTGGGCCTTCAGGACTCAACAGTTTCCCATGTTTAGTCAGTCAGATTCAATTATTTGGTTGTTAGTCTAGTAAAAGGATATTTTTTTACTGATGTGCAGATAGGCTACAACACAGCTTGTCTGCTTTATCTATACACCATAAATACTGTCCTTGGTAATACATCTGCATACATTGTAAACTATCCCATCAAAAAGGTGTTCTATTTTTTTCTCTCCAAAGATGTTTGGCTTTAATCTGGGGAATGTTTCATAAACCAAAATAGTCAGTGATTTTCACTGACTAATTTGCTCTGAGCCAGTCAGATGCAAGGATTTCAGTAGCTTATAACAATCACTGGCTATTCCTTTTACTAAAGGTACTGACTGTTGAATATTGTTGCTGGAGCATTTTTTTAATACAAACTTCAAAATTAACACTTCTTCTAAAGGCACGCCTAAACGTCATTCATCATTTTGGGTTCTAATATTTCATTAATTCTAATGAGATTAATCCATTTTGTATTCCAAGCTTGCAGTCTCTAGTTATCATATATTTGGTGGCAATTATTTAACTTTTTTTTCAATCCATTTCATACCATTACCAAGTTTCTTTTGGGATTAGTGGATAGTATCACCTTT
Source organism: Lytechinus pictus (assembly GCF_037042905.1). Lineage (NCBI taxonomy): Eukaryota > Metazoa > Echinodermata > Echinoidea > Temnopleuroida > Toxopneustidae > Lytechinus > Lytechinus pictus. Next base: position 10,950,108 of record NC_087255.1, read on the forward strand.
GAAAAAAAAAGAAGAGAATATGAGTTGACTCATGTAATTTCACTCGAAAATTGCGAGGATAACAATGATGACCCATGTATTCCAATTGGCGATGTTGAGTTTGTTTACCTAATTCTTAAAACAGATGACTATATTTGATCATATCATGATATCATCAGTGGGTTAACTTATGAGAATATCCAATCATATCATTCTAATGAAACTCGATGAAATAGCATTTGCTTGCATCTGCATTCATGAGTCTCTGATGCTTTTGGCATCTGTTCATTAAAGCAAACATGCATGGCTTTTCATTATTGCAATTAGCAATGCTCATTTCCAGTTCTTATAAACAATCTCTATATTAATTGAAACTGAATCCCATGAAATAACCACAAAGTGTTTAGATTGTGTCTCATGATGATCATTTGCAAAATAAGTTGAGTTGAAAATAGGTATGAACACAATCAAGCATTGCCTTCTGTCAGTATAGGGGTTTTCCAAATCAATGATAATTTACGTTCCCTTTATCACTGTTGGCAATTTTTTGCATTCTTGAATTTAAGCATAGTTTCCAACTTTCCATCTGTTGACAATGTTCGTTGATTTTAAACTGTGTCAGAAAACATACAAGATTTTAAACTATGTCAGAAAACTTACGAGAACAAGATCTACAATGATTTTAAGTTCTTTCTCTCTAGAATTTATAGTTCTCTTTGACTACTGATTTTTGTAATAATTGTCACAAGTCATGTCGAAGCATAGGCAGGTGGGGGAGCATTTTCCTGAAACCTTTATACGTCTAGTCGTCTACTAGCTGCTGATGCATTTAAGTTCGAGCGGTGTACATGAATATGCTGTCACACGCTTTGCGCGATCGTAATTTTGTCCACCCCAGCACTCATAAAATCAGCTCCACTTCAAGAACATACATGTAGTTGTATGACTTTAGTATTCAAGAGACTGCTGATGCTTGATAGATTCCTCTTGATCTGCCTAACGAGCTGAAGATAATCCGTAGAATACAGAATTATCTAATTTCCACATTATACGGGGGCCACTTAGTTCCCATAGGCAACAGGTTAACTGAAGAGAAACATTCACAAACCTAACTTTTCCATACTTTCATTCAGAAGTTATAGTTGATCTTTAGCACTGACGTAGCTTTTCTGATGTAACTCTATCCATTACCCTCAAATATGAGATTGAAGGACCATACCAGTGGAATTTTCAGGTTATACATGTAGGTCAGTTTTCATTATTCTTAGTGCAATTTAAAAGAATTGTATTTCAATATGCTGTCAATTCACCTTGAACTTATTCTCAGAAGGTTAAGTTTTTTTTTGTCAATTAAGGGCCATTTTTTAATTTCCTTATTTTTTATTTTCAATATTTTTGTCATTTATTTTTGTTCTTTCTTTCTTTCTTTTAGGGGGGGGGGGCATTATCCAAGTGGGCATGGCATATTTGATTAATATTTTTTTTACCTCAGTCTTGCATGATGATTGCTTGCATCAGTCATATTTTGTGTGGTTGCAACGCAGCAAATGCATGGCACTGAAAGTGAATGGAATCACTTCGAAAAATCTGTAGTTATCTACCGGTAGGCAAACCAGACAATTGATTGCGTTGGTCATTGTTCACAATCAATCATATCAGCAACTGTACGATCAATTACTAAGCCCTGTGTTACCAGCTCTGTTTAGTCATCACCTCTTCTTCATGTATCCCTGAAGGAACCATTTCACCCCTGATGGATATTATGCCTCAAAGCTAGAGATGAATAACATAATTTTCCCTTCATTATTCGCCAAATGCATTAATGAGTCACTTGGCAAGGAGACGATGAATTGGTGTGCGGTCCATTTATTTAAAATGATGTTTGGTTTTAAAAACAGTGAAGGCTTTGGTTTTACACATTTTATGAAGCCAATTTATAATGGCTGTTTATTTTAATAGGAGAAGTGTAGGCCAAAACTTGGTTGAAACAATATTAGCCAATTTGTTGTCCAAAAAATATAGTTAAAGTAAAATATTAGTAAAATACTAATTTTGTAATCCATCCATTAAAAAAAAGCAGAACTAGTTATTTTCTGGCTAGCTTCAAGCTGTATTGTTTAGGCACCAGGGCTTATTATTTATTTTAATCGTTGTTCTACTTGGCCTTCTCTGTATTCTTGTATTGTACTCCAGAGAGAGCATAACAAAAACTATAGTACCCCCCTCTCATATTCTTTGACTTTCCTTCTTAAAATCTTACGCTTGGACCTGACCGAGACGTATCGATAGCATACAAGTGTGCAGTAAAACCCCCATAAAAATATGAAGACAAATGAAATCCACCCCAATGATGAAAATTTATTTTTGGGGCTTGGTCTTGAAGTAATTCTAGAAGTCTTTCTGAGGTATTTACTCTTCTTGATGTCTGTACGAATCAAGGGTATGGCTTAAGTTTGGCGTTGATGCTTGGTAGTAAAGTTTAGTAGGTTTGAAAGGCATAGAAACCCATTGCACAACACGTACCTAAGCTTCACATTCACAGTCAGTGTATGGTTATGCATGTTCTTTGTAAAAGGGTTCAGTATGATGCTAAATTGTTGCCACTTTGTACTGTTGGCAGTGGCACCCACTTTGAGTTAATTTTGAAGTTAACTTAAATCATGTTTGTCATAGAAACTGCTTTGGATTTCGTAGATGTATTAACAGCCCTTCGGTTTCTCTTTTCCATTTCAGTGCAGTTCGGTCATTCCAGACCAGTGTTTGTGATATCATTTATGGTGCAATTTGAATGATGGCATTCTAATGATTTGATGATGACATTTTAATGCATGAACACATACTTGAATAGCAATCTAGCAATCTTTGTTTGATTTACTCAGTTCAAATTACACAATTTCATTGCCATTAGTGGACACTTAAAAAATGTTTTTAAAAAATCTGGTATTTTTTGTATTGAGACAGTCCTATGTTAAAGAACATTGTAGGGCCTAAAACAGATCCCTGTGGCACACCATAACTTTTTTTTTTTCAATTATTTTAATGTGATTAGAATTAGACATAGAGACTCTCTGAATGCTCTTGAAAATAGTTATTTAATCTTTGTCACATGTGGCAAACTCATATTTGAAGAACAATATGGGACCTAAAACAGGTCCATGTGGCACACCATTGCAAATTCAATGCTGTCATTCTAGAATGATGCCAAAAGACTGTCTGAATGCCCTAGAAAATAATCATATCATCTTTGTCACAGCAAATTCATATCTGACACTCCCTGGATTCTACACTTCAAATCATTATGGTAATGGTTAATTCTTCATGGTAATTGCATTGAATGTACTCTGCAAGATAAGTGGTGTTAAAAGTACCCACCAGTGTTTACAGAGGACCACACGAAGCATTTTACACCAGTGTTAAATCCATGGTGTTTTTGTCAACACCCCTTGGTGTTATAACACATCTTGTCTGTTATTTTAACACTAAAACATCTTGGATTGTGATCCTCTCAAAACACTATCTAGTGCTATTTTAACACCATAGTTTGTAGATGTACTGTGGATATGTTTATTTGTTTTATAAAGGCCTACAGATGGTGAATGTGTATGTGTAAAAGTATAAACATGTAACAAAGCTTGGTATTTCTTTGCTAATCTGTGGGATCATGTCCTTGCACTTTTTCTCCATTTTCACTTCTTCCAATCAATGTTTCCCTGTACAGATTTGATTACTATCATCTTTGTAGATTCCCTGCTATTTTTTTTACATTTATATTTTCCTGTCATTTTCTTACTCCTTCACCTTTCCCATTTCAATGTTATTTTGTAATGCTAAAGTATTCCTATCTTATGTTATAAAGGTTTGGAGGTCTGCATATTCTGTCTTGTTTCTTCGTTCACTTTTCTTCACTCTTTCTTTATTTATTTCTTTATTTCTTTCTTTCTTTTATTCTTTCTTTCCTCCCTTCCTCCCTCTTTATCAATATGCCCTTACTGTCTCTTCTCCTCTCTCTGCCTCCCTCCTCCTCTCTCTGATATCCCCCCTCTCTCCATCTCTCTAGCAACAACCCATCAACACCCACAATATATGATTATATAGTCATGTTGCAAATGTTGTTTCCAATACCGTTCATTTAAAGCCCAGTGCACCCCCAAAACATACAACTCTCATTGCTTTTGATGGGCAAAATGGTCAGGCACTGCTATACAGTGTTGTGTTGTGGTTATGATCCATTCTAGTAATTAAGGTCTGAGTATTGAAGGTAATTGGAGAAATAATGTTCACCGCATCTTCTGAACCACAATTTTTCTTGGACATCAATTGTGTGTGGGTGTGTGACTTTCTGGCAAATCTTCTTGGTTTGTGATTTAAAGAAAATATATATAGATATATCTTCCAGAGGGAAAAAGGGAAATGAAAAGCTCAGCTTTTGAGATGTGATTTATCTCACAAAGTTTGCCTTTATAGGAAAAGAAATTTCCCTGATATCGTCAGCTTTTTGGAACATCTTCATGAATCATTTTTCATTGTCAGTTACTTGTGTTTAAATTGTAGTGCAGGAATACTTCAAATCAGCAGTTATAGGGCTTCAGTTATCAACTGAGTGAATTTTTTTCGTATTCACCTTGAGAATGTTTCTTTCAAAGATGCATATTTTAGGGTTAGGGGCATATATATATATATAAATGTAAAAAAAATTATTATGATATATTCCTATAATATTCTCTGCAACCATCATTAATGCATCCATAATTAGATTTTGCATCTTTTTGTTTTTGTTTTCCCTCCCTTTCTCCCTTTCCTTTGATCATTCTAGTGCCTGCACTCGCAAGATGAGCTTCATTTTCAATAGACCGAAAATACCACCTCCTTAGGGTATGCCAGTAAATCCCTTATATTCTCCTTTGTGTGATTTGTATATATTTTTTTGCATATATATTTAACAACTCTTTACGTATTATTGAAGAAATTTTCAAAAGGAAGGAGAAACACAAATTCTGCAAATAGTTTGGTTGGCATGTTTTTTTTTCCTTGCAGTGTGAGTGGGTACATGTTATCACCACAGGGCAGTTCACACTTGGCATTAGTAGGCCGTGTTTCTACAATCTTTCTGTGAAAAGTGCTGTTAATCATGGTGATAACACATGCTTGATGTGAAGTGGAATGCAGTCAGATCAAAGATGAAGCCATTGTAGCTTGAGCAGCTTGCTTCAAAATAATTTCCAAAATGATAATCAGTTGGACAGTCCTTTCTTCAGTCCAAGTAAATATATTTTTACGTTTTCATGAATGAAATCCCTTTTCATTCCCCTACTCTGCTTCAGGCTTCAGCTGAAATGAACATTGTCTACATCCCTTTTTTATATGATTTCTTTAAATGAAGTGAATTCCTTTCATTAAGCCAATATGAGTTGTTTTTTTTCTAAATTTCTGTGAATGTAGATTGCTGTGAATGTAGATTTCTTTTTATATTCTTTTGTGAACTTGATCTCAATCATTTTTAATTTTAGCATTAAATTGGATTCAATGTACCTGTACATGTATGTGGGTTAAGTTGTTTAGTATCAGAGTGCAGTGTACATGTATACACTTTTATCTCTCACAAATCTTGCCCTTCTAAAATAATATTCTTGATTTATACTTCTCGTTGAGTTGGAATAACCAAAACTAAAACTGCACTTTTCTGCTCTGACTGTTCCATTTTCCTTTCAAATGAATTGCATTACCGATCAGTCTTGGAAATTAATCTCATTCTCTTGAATGAATTGATTTGTTCTGTTGCTAATGCCTCTAATTTCTCCCTTCTACCGTATCTAATTCCCCCCCCCCACAAAGCGTGGGCTTGGTGCTGTGTTGTCTCTATGGGAGAAATCTAATATATTTTTTTTACTCTAATATCTTCGTCTGAACCATTAAGTACGCCATCCTGGTGCCAGTTGAAATGTTAACTAATACCTCTCTTCTAATAGATGTTTACTGGATCCTAATAATTTTGTATGCATGGTTTGATTATAAAAACTTCTCTGGGGGTATCCATTTCCTTTGATTTTTTAAAGGATAATAATCACTTATTCTTTTTTCAGTAATTTTGCATGATTTTGCCGTGTCCCCCCCCCCTTGTATGATAATTGGAATTACTTGTAGTTGTAGATCATTTTTCTGGAAAAAAAAGTTGTTATGGCGAGCTTTAAAATTTTTTGTTGTTGAATATTTGAGGAAAAAAAAACAGGTGTTACATTGTACATGTATAAAGCTCATGAGCTATAATGAATCCTGAATTATCTGTGCCTATTCAGTGATACTACATGTACTATTAAAATAATTTTATCTAATTTTAAAACATGTTCAGTTGAGAAAGAAAAACTGTACAGTATTCTGTTATGTGATATCTTCTAAATTATCGATTAGTCTAATAAACTGGATTAAAAAATACTATTTTTCTATTAAACTTGACAAAACTGCAATGAATAATGAATTAGAAGACAATAAAAGAATTTGAACACATTTATTCATAAGACCCCCCCCCAAAAAAAAATTTGATAAATGAATAAATAAATATATAAAATGAAATATATAATAAATAAAAAGATTAATAAATAATAGAATTAAAAAAAAAAAAAGCTTGAAGGCAACCTTAGTATGAACTTACTTGTAAATATGGGAGCATTTATTTAAAAAAAAGTCGTTGATTTTCACTGACAACTGTTATAAGCTACTGAAATCCTTGCATCTGATTGGCTAAGATCAAATTAGTCTTTGACTAATTTGCTTCACGAAATACTGCCTAATTGTTTTAGGGTGAAAATATGATGATTGAATACAGCCAAAGTAAAATAGGATGCTATATGTAAATTGGAAATAAACAAAATCGAGGAAATCACTGGGGGGGGGGGGGGGGTAAATGCATGAAATATACATGTAGTCGAACACTGAGGTTGTTTTGATACTTTATGATTCTAAACATGTTTATCTGCTCAACACAATGCTAAAAGCAACTTAATAAGGGTCGCCTACCTCACTTAATTAGGACCCTCATTATCGCTTCTGATAGTAGAAATTGGGCCGCATGTCCGACTCAATAAATCCAGCTATCGAATGTTGCCCGAAGGGATCTTTTCTTTCAAACCCACTTTTGATGTGTTTTTAGGAACGGATATTATGTTTGCATGGGCAGGTTGTTTGCCATTGTCACCGATAACCCAGAAAGTGTTGGTGATTTGTAATTTTGCAAGCTTCATTGTCATTTTATGTCACAAAGTAAGGGAAGCAGGGGGGGGGGGGGCATTGTTGCATAAAAGTTCCCATTATGGTGACTTCCTTGCAATCCTTGAGTTTATTTGTAGTTTTATTATACAGGATGGCATTGTCAGTTTCAAAACTGCTTTCCACAACGGCCTTTTGAGAATATTGATTCCTTTCAGGCCGAGTCACACTTATTCTTAATCATCAGAAATCAATAGAATCATTTGGAATGAAATTAATAAGAATAAAATAGAATAAAGGGGTTTTGAATTTTCCCAACTGGAGATCAATTCACATTTGACCAGGCTACTCATCACACACTAAACACACAAGAGTCAAAATGAGCCGAAATTGGGTCAGATTGAAAATTTGGGCTACGTTCACTGATATTCGAGGGGCATTCTAAAGATTATAACTGCATTCTGTGTGCATTCAAAATATTTGTGCCAATTCTTGTGGCCGTCCCGATTGTTTTAGTCATGTTCAAAATTTTTGAGGTGTGTTCAAAGTACATTGTTACTGCATTCTTGTATTCTTACATCATTTGAAACATACATGTACCAAGGGGATATCATTGGAGGTGGTATCTCCTTGCACGTACTGAGCACATTGTGAGAGCTGAATAGCAGGATTTTGCTTGATTCCGAATAAGTTTCATGGGGGCCTTTAAGAGCAAATTAGCCCTAATGTAAAGACTAAAGAGGACATATTCAGTAAATGGGAATAAGTATTCGAGCAACAGTGTCACCATGCTACACTTCAACCTGTAAGGCGTGCAGGTTGGGGTGTACTTGGGGGAAAAGTGGAAAAAAAGAGTGATCTAGATTTGGAAAGGCCAAGAGTAAACAGTCCGTAAATTGCAGGCAAGGTGAAGCTTTGTAGTTGGCACACAGCAGGGCCAGACGGGGATGAAATTTCACCAGACTGTATTTGATTACACTTCTTTCTTGAATGTCTCCAGAGGGAACGTCGGCTACATATTCGGCAATGGATTCAGTCCTTTCCAATTTTCTTGACTCCAATTTCGCCATGCAGCGGGGGGGGGCGGGGGGGTAGTTGACCCTCAAGAAATTTTGAAAACTTAACTTTTTTTAACCGAAAAGTTTTACAAAATTCACCGACAGTATGCAAGAAATCATTCAATTCCACTTTAAAAAAAAGGCAAAAATACCCCAATGACAAGATTGGTCGCTTCGCTCCCTCGCTTTTGATTTTTTTTCTTCAAAGTTTACGCGTGCTGCCCCCCTTCCCCCCCCCCCCCCCCCCAGCAGAAAAATGTTTGCCCACGGCCATGAGAGGGAATATTTTCTACTATTTTCTCTCCTTCATATTTTCATTCTCTGTCCTGTTCCCCTTTTCATTAACATTTCCAGTCTTATTCAAAATAGGCCTTCTGGAATAATCTTTAGTTAAACCTAGGCCCATGAACATCGATATGAAAGAAACATGACTTTGTAAATTTTAATTGGGGCAGGTAAACTGTGGGAAGAGTTTGGGTGTAGGGGGAAAAAGAGGCATAATAGCAATGTGGAATAAAATGAGATGCAAGTTAACTACTTTTAATAATCTCTATGATTTCAATGGAAATGCTCATTTTATGGCACTTGATCTGTCATTCTAGACCCTAAGGCCCGTATTCTGAAGTCAGGTTTAACTTAAACTCAGGTTTAAAGTTGTGTTTTAAGTATGGGAAGCCAAAAGTATCAAAATTATTTATTGAGTTGTATGTTTCTTATGATTACTGTCCTCTTTCCTGATTCATCGATGGTAAAGAAATAATATTTTTATACTTCCTAGACAATTATGAATAATTTGTGAGCCAAATGAGCTGAAGTATGATATCTCTACTGTTAGTGATTTATGGAACAATTGGCTTTCCATACTTAAACCACAACTTTAAACCTGAGTTTAAGTTAAACCCAACTTCAGAATACGGACCTAAGTGTTGAATAAAATGATTTCACCCACACAAAACCCCAATGAAAAGCTGCCGTTTATCATCCAATAAATTCTTCCCACATAGTCATTGTAATGTTTCTGGCGGGTGTCCGTAATCCACCTGTGTATATTACATTTTTTTAAATTCATGAGTACCTCTTTCTTCTTCCAGAAATAAATCATTTAATCCTTAATTTTTTTTCACACAAGATGTATTATCACACTTTTCTGGCTCCCACTTTATATGTCTTTTTTGTTTCTCTCTGATCGTTCGAATTTTATGTAGTCTTTCTTTGAATGCAATTCCTGTTCTTAGTCTTTTGCTGTAACGAGTGGGTGTTCTAATCATTGTTTATTAAGGAAAACTAATCGTAGGAAGATAAAACCTTTCTAAAGAGTTTGATGTGGAGATAATGACTGCTCTAATTTTAAAAATCAGTGTGAATCTGTTTAACCTAATTTTTTTAGTCACAAACTTCCCTATTCTTTTTGTTATTATTGTTTTTTAACATCTCAGTCACGTTTCCCCTACGGTGAGTAAAAAAACAGCCATTGTATTCATTTCTATTCAAACCACCTATATGTAACTGTTACCAAAAAAAATCTTAAAACGGCTGCTCTTGACTCGCCGTAGGGAAAATGTGACTGAGGTATGAATGGCGTTGCTTTCTCTGTGGCTGCAAAATATATTTTCATAGAATGGAGATAATGATATAATATGGTCTTTTTGCTTTTGGTACATTTTGTAAGATAATGCTCAGACGAATGTTATTTCTTGAGGGGGGGGGGGGTATAGGGAGGGTATACCTTTCTTTCCAATGGGCCAATAGAAGGCTCCCCCATGTTACACTTGCCTAGAGCTGACACTAATATCTTGTTCATTTGTATCCATTGTCTTTAATAGATTGTCGTTCATTTGGGTTTTCTGGAAATTGATCATTCTGTAATACAATAACATTTTATTATTTCATTCCATTATTTTCTTTTGAAGCTTTTCAACCACACACATACACATATAACATACACGTAGCCATGGGGTGTCATCTTTCATTAATATCTACCAATAAATGATACATGTATTGTATATCTATGTTAATTGTATATACGCACTATAACATTACATATAATTGTTTGCACAGCTGTTTTTATTAATAGAACCATATAAAACATGATTGCATTCACACATTATGTGATCAATTTAACCTTTCATATTAATGTGGCAACAAGAAAAAAAAGAATATGCTAAAGGTTTTGATTTTAACATTTCATTTCAAAATTGGTAATCACTTTCTGGGACCTTGGCATTTCACTTCACTTTTCTGCTAACTTGTTTTTGTTGTTTGTTTTTTTGTTTTATCTTTTAGGTGTCCATACATGCGATATAGAAACACTGCTCATTCCTGTTCATCTAAAGTCAAGTGAGGGCGCAATTTAAGCGTTCTGGTCGTACTACTGCTGAAAGTTCCCTGGAGGCTATAAAATGCTGAAAAGTTAATCTAAGCACTGGATATTTCGCTTGACTCAAATCAGACTTGTAAGCTTCGTTCGTATTGCCACAGTGGTCTATGGAAACAGCAACTTAAATTTCCCAAATGTGAACAACTGCTATTGATACACACTTTGCCATATGTAAATGAAATGGCCCTGTTCACACGAAGAGATAATACGCTCTTCTCAGTGGCAATAAGAACAAATCTTACATCCTGTGTGCAGTTCAAACTAACAGTATGCATAGTCGTAGTTCTTTTTCCTTTTTAATTTTTTTTTAACCTCATACCTCTGTTTTGGGCATCATGGTCATTTATAACAACTATTTTCAACATATCCAGCTTTTTGTACTGTATTTAAAAAAAAATTAATGTACTACGCTTACACACAGTGTGCTTTTAATTTAAGATTCATATTCAAATATTCATTCATCTCCTTGACTGGTACCATTGTTAATATTTTCATTTAATTTAATGTTTTGTGTATGAAGTTATAAATGTTGAAACGTACAGACATCTAAAATGGTCAAGCCAGAACTTTATGACAAGGATTTGTTTTTAGTGAGATGTAGACCAAGTACCCCCCCCCCTGTCCCATTACAAAAAAAAAGGGAAGATATTTGGCTTGAATTTCCGGTGGATTAGATAACTTGTAATGCACTGTCTTCTGAATAAATTATTAACGTCTTTGTAAAAATTGATGGTAACTTTGAATTTGAATGTGTTGTTCATTGAAGAACATAGTGTGGCAATACTCCTCTCTTTTAGAAGCATACCATTTCTAACATCCCCATCAATTGTTCTTAACATATGCATTCATGTGGGTTGTGGTGGAGCTAGGTTCATACATTCTCGCAGTATAATCTCATGCATACATGTTCATGTATCACCATATTTGCAGTGTGAACAAATGCCCATTCTGCCACTGAAAGCGCATGCCATTAAGAGGCTCAGTTCACATTTGTAATTTTGATCATCATTTTCACTGCAAAATACGGTTTCTCTTCTTCACCATTTAGCTATAAAAATATCCTGAACATCTAGCAATTGTTTTGCTCGCACATTTGTTTCGAGTCACCCTTAATCACTTCTTAATGTTTTGAGTGGGCCTTCGTGAATATCATTTTCCACATATAATACTATATCCAGTGAGATTTTCTTTCTTATCAACATAAGATCAGAGGGTCATGAGTTCAAATCCCAGCCATGGTAAGTTTCCTTCACTAGACCATGATGCGCCCATATTGTCTTCGTCAGTGATTTTACGAACCGGCTCAAACCTCGGCTGGTCTCCAAAACATGATTTTGAGATAATCGTGTTCAAAGTTTGGAAGTTTTTCAGAAGCTCATAACTTCGCGCTTTGAAAGAAACCAGATCAGTTATTTATACCGATTGAAAGCATACATTCTATTCTTTACATACAAAATTTTATCTGTAATTCATATTCATTCTTTCAATATTTGAAATGAAGTGCATGTATGCATTTCAGAAGCTGCTAATTTTAACCAATATCAGGGGGTTTGAGCCAGTTCGTAAAATCATGTGCACCATGCGCACTGTTCGCGACAAAAAGCATAGTTTGAGCCAGTTCGTAAAAATATTCTTGCCACGCACATGTTTTTTTTAGAGGCACAAACCTCATACGCGCAGCATCTAGGTTGGGTCTTCGACCTGTGCACGCCATTCCAGAGACTTTATAGTACACAAAAAATGGTTTGAGTCAGTTCATAAAATCAAAGGAGTGGGTTGAGCTGGTTCATAAAAAAATCACTCACTTTTCTACATAGAAATATTGCTAACGATTTTTGAGGGATAAGAATATGTCTGTTGTTATTCTTAAAAAAAAAATAGTAATGCCATCTATAAGTATAATGGGCTTTTATTTTCCCAGCAAACCAGTGCTAAATGATACTTCAAAATTATATTCATGAGATACCCTGGTGGTTTTTTTTTAAATTATTATGAGTAACACAATGGATACGTGTGAGCATTTTATAAAAGACGCTATTAAAGAATAGGAATGGGGAGGATACTGTAGTGAATTCAGTTGTGCATGAAATGGAAATGTTAAAATTTAATGTACCAGACGTAGCCACAGGCGGAAATATTTGATATCAACAGAGGTTTGAGGTAAAAAAAAAGGATTTAAAGAAAATAGAGGAAGAGGAAAGAGAATTAAAGCAGCTATTGCATACTATAAAGTGTACCGGTATTCGGATAAAAAAAAGGGAAATCAGAGAATTTTTGATGCAGAAAAAATTACAAGATTCTGTTGTGAATACGGTACACAAACAAATGGGTTTATATACATCCATCACTGAAGCAGAATGAATGAGCAGTGTTTCCTTCGATCATTCAAGAATTAAAATGAAAAAGGTTTCTTCTTTATCAATCTTTGAAATATTATATAATTGTATTTCCTATTTCATTCGAGCCCTTTAACTTTTATTTTCACATTCTTCATATCCACTAGTTATTCACTGGTCACGCATTACATGTACATGTCGTATCCCATTGTCACTGTGATACAGTCTTTAATTCTTAAGTCATTGTGCTTTTAGATCTATGGTTTGCTTTTCAAATTCTCATTGTGCTGTAGATATATCAAAAAATGAAGAATACCTAAAAGGTCCTATGTTAGAGAAAAGGTATCTGTCAGACATGTTTTTTAAATGTTGTACACTTGAATTTCTTTCTAATGCATTTAGTCATTTTCGGTTTAGTTTTTCAATTTATCCCCTTAAAGTTTTTTTTTAATTCACCCAACTTTCACTTTCTTTGTGGTTGGGTATTCCCGACTTCCCTGGTATAAACATCCTTCATTTGACAGATAGGCCTGACACACTCGCAAGAAAAAAATGTCATACATGTGCATCATTTATCTCTCTCTCTTAGACGTCTCTTTCTTTTCTTTACCGAGTGCATGCCCTCATACCGCATTTTGCATGATAGGTAGTTTTTCACGCTAGTGTGAATGAGCTTAGCATCCAGCGCAACCCACATGGGTGTGTATATGCATCTGTGTATAGATTAACCCTTTGGTTTTAGAGACTTGGGACCCACTCACACTAAAGCCTAATGATTCATCCTACAAATGATTGTGTGATTGAAAGCTTTAATCATTGTCGATTGTGGAAATTGATGTAAAATCAGTCACTTTATAGCTACGGTATGTGCTACATTGTAGGTCCTTGGTCTAGCAACACAATAATTTGTGATTTATCTCAAAGGATATACTCACTGTATTTGTAATTGATTGTAGTGCTTGAAGCTTTAAATCGTAAAAGATTAGTCTATGGTCAATTCCTGAGCTTATGTGATACAGGGTTTGGGTGGGCTGTTTATTCAAGCCTGTGGTAATATGAGAATTCAGAACTGAATGGTTTTGATTTGAATGGTTTTGATTGTATTGTTTTAAAATTAATCTTTCACGAAATATCCTCTTGTGGTTACCATAATGTATTATCAGGAGCGTAGTTTGCAATATACAGATATATCTAACGACTTCCAGTGGTGTGTTTCATAAAGCAAGTACCGTAGTCAGTGAAATTCACTGACTTTTAATTTGAACCAATCGGGTGCAAGGTTTTCAGTAGCTTAGTAAACACTACATGTACTGCCTATTTGTTGCGTGAAAAGCTCCCAGATGTAATGACTCGGAGAGTTGTACTCCTAATGTAGCGATGCTTTTAACTGAGCAGAATAATGGTGCAGATATTTGTTGATTTACAATTTATTCTCTTTATAAAAAAAACCCCAGATTATTAAGTAATGTTGGATATGATTGAAAGTGGTCAATGCAGTAATAGTGAAATATGATATACAGCTGGAATAATTAATCACTAACTACATGTATATTAAAGTACGTAGATATGTGGCATCATGCTCTTACAATTGAAGGGGGGATGGCATAATAGACCACCCCCCCCCCCCACCCACTAGGCTTGCTGCTTAAATTTTTGGCCATGATCTTTGAGAGGATACGTGTACTTACAGACCTAAGGCCCCTTTCACAAAGCCTAGCAATTGATTGATTGTAGAATTGATTTGTATGTCTGATTACACTGATTGACAATGCAATCAAGTAGATTGTGATCAATCACAGCGCTTTGTGTAACATGTCCCTCTGATATGCTGAAACTGCTGAAAGAATGGGTTGTATGTATTGGTCATACACCTTTGCGTGGTTCGATATATTTCCTGATCTTTATGCCTCTTTATGAAACTGAATATTTTAAGTATTAAGAACAGACAGCAATGATTGAATGAAGGTCTGTCCAGGCCTGAGTCGGTTTTTCATATAGCTGTTCGTAAAGATGCAAGCAACGTTACGAACGACTGGTGATTCTTTCTTAAGAGCTGAATCCACACCGATGAAAGTTTGGTGCCATTATTTACCTTCAAGAAAGGATCACTATTTGTTCGTAAAGTCGCTCATAACTTACGAACAGCTTTATGAAATACATGTGATGTATCATGTGTGTGCCTCCTTTACAATGTACTTTTGAAGCTGTGAAGAGAAGAATAGTAATTTGTGAAACCAATAATGGTTTATTCAGTGCCAAAAATTTTGTTAGAAATATAAATGAAATGAAATGAAATGAAAAAGAGTATAGTATGAATGGTGCATATATTATAAAAGTGGAATAGTATTCATACCAAAACAGGAAAATTGCCAAAGGTTTAGTTTGCAAGTATTACAGGTCTACGACAACAAAAATAGGCTAGTCTTTAGATAGTCCTTGGAGCATTTAACACATTCATATTATTGGGATTGTTCATGTTCTATAGAAACTCTTTCCATGGAAATATTTTACCAATCTTAAAATCAATTTTGAGGACAGGTAACTGATTTTAAGATAAGAAATTTTTGTTATGGTGTATCAAGCAGCTAGCTCACATGCACTACTGTAGTTTATTATACAAATGGATAATTGAATTGATTGTATTATGATGTAATACTCTGAGCTTTTTATTCTGTACTGAATATAACAAGGGATATGTATAAATCCATTGTAAGCTGTATAAGAAAATCGCAACAGACCAAGTGTTTGTAGCTAAAGTATACATTTAACTGCGTTACTCGGGTTAGCCCAGTTGGACCGAGCCTGTGTAGGCTATGGAAAATTGTTATAGCGAAATCATTCACTGGGTTAAAATCCCCACCAAAGAGATAAACACTGGTCCCATAGCTTTAAAGATTTGTGAACTATTGTCAATTTTAACGAGTAATTCCTATTGGTTTATGATGGGCATGTAAAGCAATACGCACATCTTACGATGATCCTGATTGCTCATTGCCTACTTACAATGGATCATAAACCTTTGTGATTCTGGTACTGTCGGTTTCCTCGTTCAAACACACAAAAGTATTAAATTTGAGGCTTGTTTTACAGATTCATATTTAGTATATTATTTAAAAAAAAAGAGGATTGTAAAGTGGATTTGATGAGGGTCATTATTATTCAGTATTATGTGTAAAAATATTTGCACCATCTTCCGTACGTGACACTTAAATACGAACACATTTCTTGCCAGGTATCGATGCACAAAAGCAGTGGTTTATATCGTAGGGATGGACATTTGAAACGTAGTTTGTTTTTTTGTAGAGTTAACTCAGGTTTTCCCACCTAAACAGAAAGGGGTGGGACTACAGGGTCGCTTCACTCCATAAATTTCTTAAGCATGTTTTTAAGTATCATGGAATATTTTTTGTGGTTGTTTTGAAATAAAATAGGTATGGTGTTGATTTAACAAGTCTTTGTTGCTGATATTTTCTGTGTTTCTAGCAAGTATGTGACCTGCCAAAGTGGAGATTGTTAACAATTTACATAAGTATTGGTCAATTGCTTGATAGTAATCAGAACTCCATGAATGACATTAACACATTCAGTATTAAAATGTGCGTTTTGTGGTTATTGTTAAATAAATGATATAATTATGGCATTAATTTAACCCATCTTTGTTGCTGATATTTTACTGTGTTTCTAGCAAAATATGTACTGCCAAAGGAGTACCGGTAATTGTTAACAAATTTTTGGTCAGTTGCTTGATATACCTAACCATTTTTTTTTCTTCTTTATTGGAAGTCGAGGGGTAGAACTGTATAACGACATCAGAATGTTGGTCAATCATATAAAATTCTTGATTTCAGCTTCTATGTTCAATATTCATGACAGATTTTACTCACATGTGTACGCACAGATCTTGTGTATGTTTCTAATCCACAGGGAGTGGAAAATGTGGACACTTGTGGGCAGGATGGCCAGTAGAGCTCAATACATAAGCAACTGATGGTTGTTTTAGTGGGTGATATCATGATTATGAAATTATTATTAAATCTTCCTGCCCTCCTTCATCTTCTCACCTCTTACTCATTATCTCCCTCCCTAAAAACCCCTCTCCTTTTTTTCCCCTTGTAATAACATCCTGTATTGTCATTATGTAAATACATGTATGTATTGCATTGTTTTCCATTTAAAGGGTGATATCAACCCAGTAAATTGCTATAAAAGTCAATTGTATATAATTCATGGTTGAAAAAAAACTAAATTACTATCTATAAACATGTTTCATGTACAACCTGTAAATATATATATATATATACATTTTTTTTGCAAAAAATTTGCCCATTTCCGTGCCTCAATACTGTAGCGTTGAAAGCGGGTGGATGAATTCTGATGAAACTTGGAGTTGCATCCTTTTGCTTCTACTGTGACTACCTTTTGAGTACATCTGGTGTAGTACCAGAAGGATATTAGTTCAGCTGACTGTACAGGACTTAAGACCTTCTAGCCTCGTTATTGTACAGTAATGACACATTGGAAAATTATCATGTGTATGATTGTTGTGTGAATTATATATAGTGAATCCTGTTCTATTTATTTTATCATATATTTATATATGTTGATTGATAATGCATTGTCGACAACATGAGAATACAGGTACATGTACTGTCGTAGTACGATGAATAATGTTCATTTTACAGTGGTTAAAATAATCTCAAATCACGTTCAAGTGATAATTGATGTTCAATGTTAGCTTTGAAAACCCTCTTTTGCCCTGTTATTCATTGTTTTATTGTATAGCTGTAATTCTTTATTCTCGTAGTTAAAAACTTAGCCTATAGTTTAACTCTCAAATTATCCATTTGATGCACTGTTACAGTATTCTCAATGTTTTATTGCCCTCGTGAATTTATCTTGTAATTATTAATCATTTTCTTAATATCTTAAGTATTTTTTTGCAATTTTAAATTTATCTTGTAATCAATATGCACTCTCAAATTAACCTAATTTCCAATCACAAATGTAATTTTTCACTCTTTAAGTATTTTCTTTAATATCATTCTTCATTTCCTCACAAATTATATCATTCTCAATTTTGTCATGTGATATTGATCTTAAATTATTGATTTGTGAGATTACCATGTACTGTATATTATTTCTTTGCTGAAAATATATTATTTATGATGGTATATATGTTGAGGTGTTATAGGTCATGTTATGCACTGCATTTGTGATAGAATTCATGAATATCAAAAAGCTGATTACTTTTTTCTCGTTTTTTTTTTCAACTTGGAAATCAGAGTCATTTTCCCTCGTAATACTCTAATTATCTTTCCCTATATCCTGTGATATAACTGATTAGGACCCTATCCATCAGGATACGAGATTTAAAGATAAATTCCAGTTCTGGTAACGATCTCAAAATGAGTTCGAACAGCATCCAATAAAATGACCACCCAAGTGTTTGTATGTATGAATTAGAAATATGTGCCAAATGGCTCTTGGAAAACCTGTGTAATTGCTGAGAAATGAGCAAAATAAGCACGGAATTCCATAAAATGTCAGGTACATGTATTTTGCAGAACAATATGAATACACTGTCCCACATATGCCTTTTTGTGTTAGTGATCATCAGAATTATCGGTTTTCAGCTAAGATTTCATGATTTGACAAAGATAAGTTAATTTCAATGTACCAGATATAGATGTATCATTATATTGTGGCATTTAACCTATGTTTTATAGACTTTCTCATGAAATAATTGTTTACTGTGACTACTTTCCTTTAACTTGAACTTGCACAATTTATTCTGTCAAGGTGTGGCGTTGATCGTTGCGAAAAAGATGATTATTAAGAGATCCACTGTTGGCTTTAGTGTTGGTGATATTTGGAACTAAAATGTCAGAATTAGCATTTTAGAATAATCTTCCTGAGGAATTGAGATGACATCGATCTGTCAGCACCTTTGCAAATTCTTGCACTGCCCTTGACGATCCTTCTAGCTCATTATTAGACTTTTGCAATACAATTTCATAATTGCAAAATGGGAATGAATCAAACAGAAATTAAAGGGGAATCTTACCCAAAAGAACAATTATTTTAAGACCTCAAAAAAACTATAAAAAACCCCAAAAAACAGATGAGATGATGGATAGAAACGTAAACAATATGTACAATGATAAACAAGAGAAAATTATTATTAAAAAAAAAGAATAGTTGAATCACTATGACAAAGGGAATTTCAAATTGACCACACATGTGATATCATTGCGATGTAAGTCAGAAGACAACTTATCCATTGATTGTTCGAATACATGAAGTGATTGAAAAGTAATCTTTTTCAAAAATATAACAAATATGCCATCTAGATTATACTTTGATTATAACTTGGAGGGGCAAGGTACTCTGAAGAAAATCATAAATTCCCGATAGTTAAATGACAATTGGGAGAGTAGTTCTTGCAACTCATCCACAATCTTTTCACGCAGTTGCCAATTTCAGATTAACAGTGATCTCATTTTTTAATCATCTGTATATTTCTTATTGCTGGTCAAATCTTTCAAACTTGACATTTTCTGTTTTTCAAAATTGCTTGATTTACATGAATTATTTTATTGCCAAGGTTAGATTCCCCTTTAAGTAGTGAAACTTGAAATAGGCATGAAGGGTTGATTAATTATGGTGGTTTCTTTCTAATACTTTCACTGCCTCTGAATGTACATACATGTATGTACAGTCAAATGTACATGAAGTCAGTTCTGAATATATTATTTCAGTTTTGAGAGAGTTGAATTTGTATGAACACCATTTGATGAATAGACATTGTGAGCGATCAGCCTATGGTTATTGTGTTATTTGTTATAGTGAAATTTTTTATTGATGAAATATTAATAATGTACTACATGTATGTTGCAAATAACTGATGTTGAAACTTTACAAGTTGGCGTTAATGAGAGGACAGCACCAAGCACTTTTCACTAGTGTTTAATTTATAGTGTTATTTAAAAACCCATTGGTGTTACTCTCGTTATTATATTAACACTAAGTTCAGGTTGAAACTTTACAAGATGGCGTTAATGAGAGGACAGCGCCAAGCACTTTACACTAGTGTTTTATTTATGGTGTTATTTACAAACCTAATGGTGTTTCTCTCTTTATTACTCTAAGTTTGGTGTTATATATACAGTAAATCCCAAGGTGTATTTTCAACACTTGATGGTGCAGTCCTCCACAACTCTGCAACCTGGTGCATAAAAGAAAAACCTAAATTTTTGCATATTTGCCAGATTTTTGTTTATGACAAACATTTTATGCAACAGGCCGCTGGTGGCGTTTTCAACACCATAGTTTTTTTCATAATGCTTAATTCATTTCCAAATGATTATACTTGCTAAAGTTTGAAAATCCAATTAAAAAAAAAAGGAAATGCTAGCAAGGATTAAGTAAGGAAAGAAGAAATACAGGGTTTGTATGCCAATTCTATGTTGCCATGGCGATTTATCAAAACAGTTTTTGTTTGTGTCTCTTGTTAAAATTTCATCAGACATGTTTGCAGAATTTTTTATAGGCCTTATTCAACTCATTTAATTGTTCAGATGATCAACTCAAATTTGTTTAAGTTATCGAATTATCAAAATTAAATAGAGCAATCATGACAATTGGTGCCATAAAAGCATACCCATTACAACTCATCTATGTGTAATAGTGGTTTGAATTATTATGTTTTTTGTAGTTTTTTTTTTTCTCTCAATGATTTAATACAATCTCAGACTCATTCGGCTTCTGTGGAATATGTCTGAAATACAATAACAAACTCAGCCACACATGGCTTATATGGAATGCAATATACATATATTTTATCATGTATGAAATGTACAAGCAGCTCATGAGAAGCATACTAACTAAAATACTCCATTACTGATTGGTGTAGCATTACCTTTTCAGTTGAAAAATATTGGAATTCAGTATTTCTTGGTAATGTTGCGCTCAATTTGTATAAACATATAACATGGTCTGAAGTTTAGCCTAGTGGTGCTAAAATGAGTGTGTACTGCAGCTCTATAAAAAGCTGTTGGAATATAAGGTAGTCTGCATTGAAGGCTTGCTTGTAGATGAAAATGTCAATTAGAACCTCTGCCTGCAGAGTAGTGTATTTGAGAGGAGAGATGTTCTCAATCTTCCAAACTTTGTTATTAATTTTTGAATGGGTCACATGGCTTGTATGTTTCAAACTAAAAAAGAAAAGGATGAATCAATCATTCTCATGGATTTTTTTTTGGTTTCATGTTCATGGGTATTTCAAAAATGCCAACCAAGAAGAGTTGTGGATATCAAAAAAACAGATGTAGAAAGAAGGCAATACAATTGACATCGCAGCGGCAGTACGTACCAAGAGCCATCTGAAAAAAAAACTGATTTTAATGCAGTCGATGCACCTCTAATTGGACATTTTGAAAGTATTGGTGTTCGTGTTCCCAATTATACCTGGGGAATTGAGAGTCTGAAACTCCACATCTCATCTCTAACTTGTTTGTATATTTCTCGTAAACAATTGTGATTTTCTGTTTTACCTTATGTACATGTGCCCTAGGTAGCCTTCAGATGCCAACTGTTTTATTTAAGGTACATGTATGTTCAATCAATCTGTTGAATTAATGTTTAGATGATTATTAAGATGAATAAAAAATATCACATTTTATTATGTTTCATTAGTTATTGTTAAGATGGTTTAAGTAAGCATGTCATATTGTGCTTAATCGTTCAGATGATTTAACAAGGCACATTGCATATTTATTGTGTGTGAAATTAGTCAATGATCAGTGTGCCAAAAGTGATTATCAAATTGGCAATGTATCATGTGATCATAATCAATTTTTTTTTTTTTTTTGGGGGGGGACTTTGTCAATTATTGGATCCTTGAAATTCCCTTTTAATGTTAGAACTGTATTATATAACAATGGAAAGATCGAAGCCAAAATTAATTATGAGACTGGAATAGGGGGGAAAGAAGAGAGAATCAAGACAATGAAGTTTGATTTTTCAAAGAAACAGATCTCATTAAAAAAATTCATTTCTGGATGTTGTTGATCATGGGCAATTCTTTTTTTATATTCAAATTCTGGGTGATGGTTAAAATCATGCATTTTGATGAACAATTTGGCGCAAGTCTGCATTATCGATCATAACTCTATATGTTGTTTCTTAAAATACAATGCAGCTAATATACATGAGTGATTATATGTTTTGTCACATGTGAGATCGAGATATCTATGTAACAGTAAATGATAACACAATTTGTGTTTGAGCTGGTTTTTATTTTGTATATCATGCTTGTATTTAACTTTTCTTTTGTAGCCAGTGGCAAAAGGAGAGAGAAAAAACAAAGAGAAAAACTGTCATAAAAGTTGTAATAAATTATGAATTTGTCAGTCTATCTTATTATACATTGTACTCGTAAAGGAAACACTTGTTGAGGCAAATATTACACAAAATAAATGGTAGATCTTTTCTATGCAATATCATTCTGCTACTGTTTGTTATTTGTTGTGTATGGTAGAAATGCCGTATAGGGGCTGTTGCACCTGTATGTTTTAACTAGCGTATGCCGGTGTTTGTTTGTATGGCAATTTCATCATGCCATAAACACAAAATGATTTTCTTGAACTCGGGGAAATTCCAAATTACACGAACTTTTGATTGCTTGATATGAATTGAATCGGGAAACATGGTTACATGTTGAAAACCGGTTCCATGACATTCGCTCCGGCGACAATTGCTCCGATGAAAAATCTGCAAGTATATCCAAGTAAAAAAATCTGCCCAAAAATGGCATATATTTATGACAGAACTTTTATTGCTACATGATTTCATAATAAAATGCTTGGCACACTCGCTCATTGCGGCGCTCAAGCTGCATGCAAGCTAAAATGCGCACTGCTCTTGCAGATGAAAAAAACATGTGTTACATGTATCTTCACCCTGGTTTGAACAAAATGATTGAAAAAAAAACAAGTTACCTGAAATTACATTGATCTAATAACCATATTTGTGCACGTTTTATGAAATAGAGACATATAGAGATTATTTTTCTCAATAAATTACAATTTTTTTTTTTACAAAAAACGTATTTTTCAAAGAAAAAAAGTACTGCCGTATTTTGGTTGCAAAAACGTACTAAATACGGCTAAAATGTACTGGTTGGCAGGTCTGTATGATGTCATTACGACTAGATATTAAATTCTCTTTTATTTTAATGAGGATGAAAGCATAGTCACAGATTTGAGCATAGGTATTCGTACGATGATTTCAAACATTACACAGTAAGATATTCCAAGTCTCAATATTAGCATCAATTCTACTGTTTTATTCCAAAATCGGGTCGCAGACCAATCTTAAGGTGTGCGGTGGCCTCAATGCACACAAATATTCATAAAGTTAGTGGACAGTTACAGTATAATTACTCAAGTAAGAAATTCAAGATGACAAAATTCATCTTCAGACATTTTCAAAATGCTTTAATAGTGAAAGACAGAATAGATTTTTCAAACAATTTCTAATTTTCAACAAAACATAACTTTTAACAAAAAAATTAATTCACACTTCCTACTCATGACTTCAAAGTTTGAGCATACATCTTGGTTTCTTCAATTCCTGAGAAAATGCATCAAAATTTCAAGACATACATTTCTTTTCCACTGCAGTGATATCATATCCTTAAATAAACTCATGGCAGATTATGTTTTCATTTATCAAAAGGAGTTCACAAATCACAACACCACATATCACATCTATGAGTCTGAGACAAATTTGTCAATACATCACACCCGATTCAAAGACTATTTTGAGGAAAAATATGTCATTTGCTTTTCAGCCTATATTGTAATGCTAACCAACTATGCAAACAAAAGAAAATTCAAGATCCTACCGATACTCTTGGATAATTTGTCTTTAACATCACAGAAATGTTTAACATAATCATTATCGATATCATAAAGATGCCTTAAACTATTTAGAACATTTCCCATGTTTCTCACACTGACTCTTGTTTATCCCACAAAGGGAATACATTTCCTAAAATGACAACTTTGTATTCAAATACCACTTTTGTGCTGTCAGCCACTACTTCACCACTCAACATCACATTGGATATATGACCAGAACATAATATTGCAACTTGCCATTTTCAAACGGTGAATAATTCAACACTCTTACAAACATCAAACTTGGAATAGCAAAAGGCTTACATAATGAAACCAAGATGCTCTTTCAACGTGAAACTTTGGGTGATGGATACATTGAATCAAAAACATCGATCTGTACGACAAAAGACGAATGAAAACCGCCTCTCCATTTCTACTGAAAGGCACACATTTACATACAGCCGAGTAGTGTGATAGAAAATTCATTAGAAAAATTGAGGCAAAGACGCAATCTTTTAGCAATCATTGATGAGCGAGAGTGAAAGTGAGAGATGGACGGACAAAAACATTAGATGCAAACACGAGAAAATATAAGTGATAACTTGAATGAAGAGAAAGGCTTTGTCTGCAGTTCTAAATTCACATTATTGAAAATTGAACTATTGCTAAATTTGATATTTTAAAGGGATATTCAAGAATTGGGGGTATCTACCTTTCTACTCTAACCTCGATTAAGTAGGAAATTAGTTATCGTATTTCAAATCCTTTCTTGTATTCAGATATTAGTCGCTTTCCTTGGAGTTTTCACAATAAAATAAAACCGTAAGTAGAGCAACAGGGTCACGTAACATCAAGCTTAGCGACCGATAGTCGGACCTTCTTTCACAATTGATAATACACAATAATAAATGCAATCGATCATAGAAAACAGCCCTATGATTGATCACCAAGCTTTATGTTAATTGGCCCAGGGGACCGTTATATGAAAGTTGTCAGCACTGACGATTTGTCTTTCTCCAACAGTTACCATAGTAAAAGTCAGACCAGTGTCACTCAGCCAATCAAAACCAAGAATTTAAATAAAATAGTCAGCACTGACAATTTAGTCAGTGCTGACAACTTTCATGAAACACCCACCAGGACTGAAAATGAGAACAACCCTGATGGTCCCCACATATAGGTGTTCTTCTGATCCAAGAAGCATGAGTTTGTTGGCATGTGTGAATGTGAACGTGACCTCTATTTGGGCAATGTGAAGACAGCATGTGTGAATGTGAACATGACCTCCATCATCAGCGTTATTGGTCATGCACAATGATGGCAACTTTCACACATGCAGACTTTATTGCTAACTTGGCAGATAGTGTAACTCCATAAAATATGTATAGACCAACATTGTTCAACCGACGGTCCTTTTACCTCTAAGTTACCAAACAACATTGCTTTGAATTGCATAGAACGTATACATGTAAAGTACATTACACAAATGCATCAGGCACAGAGATAATCAAGTCACGGAAAAAAGGGAGAAAAGTGAGAGAAAATATAAAGGAAAAGATGTATCTATATTAAGTCACTTTCAAATATATACATATATATCAAATCTATTTCAACATTTATATCTCTTCCCCTGGGATTGTATTTCCAGTATACACAAATGACAAATTGTGAGAAGTTTTCTTAACTTTTAACCCTGTTTTAGTTTTTTCTTGCTCTAATTTAAAAAAAAAAAAAATCAGCCAATTACTATTTCATCTTCAAATATGAAATGCTATAGGTCGTTGGCATTCTAGTCTTACATGTAGGTTTTACAAATGACGCTGATTAGTGTAAACAAATCGTGTCAGTATAATATGAATGTATTTTATTGTAAAAATGTATAAGGAAGGCTCAATTTATCCATTCCGATACCTTAGGGTCAAGGAGATCATCACATCCCATTGCTTGTCTTTGTGATTCCCAAGGAATTCTTTGGAATAGATCATCTGTGAATTCTAAGCAATACAATCCAGAGAAAGGAGATCTTGGGGATAAAGTTGAGTTTCAGAAAGGGACGATAATGCATCATTCAAGAATGGTACGCAAATACTTGAATTATACGAAATTAGCTAGTGTCACATACACTCTACACAGAAATGATTTCATGGGACTACATAATTAAACATGGAATTGAAGGTCCAGAACCTTTTGTGATGCTTGCCTTATATTGTATGTAATGGAATTTGAAGATCCATACTATTGAGGAGTAATTTTTTTCCCATGATTGTCTCTTAAACAAACAAAAACAAAGAGCCTACAGATTACATTTGTGACCAGGAATGGCATAACCAAAAAAGTCGCAGTGTGATTTTCTGTAGGACATTAAGAGTGGTTTTGGTCAGAATGGCAAAATTTCTGTTCTTAGTAACTTCTTGAAAGAGTGTGCACTGATTTTTCTAAGCACTATCAAAAAATTGATGCACCAAACAAACCTAAGAGACATTTTTTTTGCAGTTTTAATTAGACTCATGTTGTTTGTTAGGGGGAGGGGTGTAGCAATTTCTTCTTCATGAAAACTAAATTATTCTCCTTATTTTGAACACCAATGGATTAAAAACTGGATAAGCTCTTGCATTAATTCTTCTCTATTATCATGAACAGGATGTGCCAAATTGGTGTGACAACTTTGAAGCCAATTTAATGACCCCTTTCATGTCAATTCCAATGAACCCCAACAATCCTCTTTTTGTCCCCTTTAAACAATAGAGTGAGGGTATAAGTGCAATCCAATAGACTTAGCTTTAATCCGTGTTTTCTCTTCAAAAGCAACAATTTATTGTTAGTGAATGTTATTCCCTTTGTAACAAGGATTATGATCATCCAAAAGTTATATATTATTTTGAAGCCGAGAATCTCCTCTTTCAGTAGGCATAATTAATTGAAGTCATTTCTGCCATTTTTTTGTGTGGGTGGTGCCATGCCTGGTCGCATTTTACTTTTCTGAGAACTCAACTTCATCTCTTGTGGTGAAGTACCTAGTCTAACATTGGTCTTGTACCACCATAGGGTCCAGCTGTTGGTCTATCTAAGAATGTAGACTGACATTAAACCTCCAGGCCTTTGCTGATGAGGAATGGTTCTTGACTGGGTTCACGACCCAGGAAGTTCTTCAGCATGTCCATTGCATCCTGGGTAAAGGAGAAAAAAAAGTAAACCCGAAAAGGGGTAGAAGGTAAAAGATTTTTTTTCGAATTCATAAATGTGTAAACTTGAAAATTCAACAATGCATGCTATAATGATAGAACCCCAAAACACATTTGCAATGTTTTTGTTTCGATTTCAGTTATGAAATATAACTGATTATTCACTCTGTCACATTTCCAGGGTTCCCAGCTTTTCAAGAAAACAAAATTCCCTGATGAAGTTAAAAAATTCCCTAGTCATTTAAACCCATTCCCAGTTTTGCATGTTTTGTATTTTGTTGCAGTGAAATACATGTATTTTAAGTTTCAATTTTCCCTGATGGACTGGGAAAACTGATGTCAAAATTTCCCCACATAAACACGAGGTCGGTAGTACAAAGCATTTCTAAGAGATGCTTGGTCTTGGGCGAGATTCTCACATCTTGATTTTCTGCAGGAATCTGTGTCTTTGTGGTGGGCGTTCGAGAAAGTTTAAAAAAAATATTGTGCTTGATATGATATAATGTATGAAATGTGTTTGGTAATGGTGTCATCCACTACCATACATCTTCTCAATATTGACTTCAGATAGGAAAGTCGCTCCTACAATGGATAGTGTTAAGTTTTGGCTTGTATGCTAGATTTTCACACTGCATAGAGAAAAGGTACGACTTCACAAGTTGATATCTAAACTAGAAGTGTTTATTCCACAACAATCAGAGTACTTTCTCTCTTACAAGTTACCAATACATGTAACATCTGATAATGATGAGTCACAGAGGAATGAGAAGACACTCCTACGAATATAGAAGAATAAATTATAGTAATGGAATGTCCACTATTTTTATTTTTTTTTAATGTGAGAGAGACAGAGAAGACAAAGAAATAGCAACCACAGGGTTGAAGTGAAAGTAGTAGTGATACGTGTTCAAAACAAAATCAGCACTCAAATACAGGTATCTCTGCCTCAGTAAAATATTTTTGGACCACATACATATGTTCAACTTAGCAAAAATTAACTTAGATGAGGTATATAACCCTATTTCGAATAATCTAGTCCAACAAATTGATTCAACCAAAGACAATACAAGGGGAAGACTAGACAGTCAATAGAGTGCGTAATGAAACACTCGGGAAGAGCGCCCAACATCCTTGAGTGAGTAGATAGCTGCATATCGCCAATTTGGGTTGTGTGCAAAACATATGAGAGAAATGGTGGAGGGGTGACAAAATAGACGATATTTACATTTTAAACAATTTTTTCTTCATTTTTTTGGTCTAAAATTAGAGATGAATATATCTTAGAGGTTTCTGGAAAAGAAAAGGTGGAATTATCTATATGCACTGCCCTTGTGCCCTCTCCCACATCCACCATATGTTTTATACACAGCTGTGTGCCGATGTGCGAAGGTTTACTTACTCAACGCTGTTGGGCGCCCTTCCCCATGAATGCAATCAAGCGTTTCAAATAGGTGTTCCCCTTGTAGTGTCTTTGATTCAACTTATGAAAGTTCAACTAAGGTAGAGTTACATGTACGTTACCATCAAGACTACTTACAATGGAGCCACCAGGCTGGAGGATGTACTTGCGGTATTCCTTGCCGACCTTCTCACTCATGATCCCTTCCTTCTTGAAGCGAGAACAGAACATGTCCATGCTGTACACCTCACTCCACTAGATAAAAAATAAATGGAAAGAGTGGTCACTTGGATGGGAAGAAAAAGAAAGGATTTGAGAAAAAAAAATTGTCTGAAGTGTTGCAAGAAAATGTTCGCAAATTTCTCTTGCTATATTACTGTTGCTATTTCAATTGCAGCTTTATAACTTGAAGGGATAAAACAACTCAGGGCTTGGGGCGGTTCTGTACCTGAAATGTTCAAAATAGCCCTGGAAAATGAAAAAGAGCATTCGAAAATCCCATTCACTGCATTGTCAAAGCTTATCCAATGAAGCAGATTTATGCGGGTGGTGAAAAAGAGCCCCCCCCCCCCCCGAAAATATCTACCTGGTTTCCATTGACCTGGGTGGAAAATGGCGAAGTGTAGATCAACACCTTGCCACAGAAGACAAGTGCTGCAACGGGATTTGTATGAATGGCAGGGCGAGAGTCATCACCACTAAAACACAATGCTCCTGGTGGGTGTTTCAAAGGCCAACTTGTCCACATGGTCTACCTTCATTTAGTCTAATGCCATTCCGTCAATCAACATTTCGTCTAACAACCATTTGGTGCAATAGTCACTTCGTCTAATCACCAGTTCGTCTATGACCATTTTGTCTCATAACCAGTTGGACCAATACTCATTTTCTTTTCATCCATTTCGCCCAATTAACACAAAGTAACACTATACTCTATACTCTATAGTAAGACTATATGGACCAACTGGTTATTAGGCAAAATGGTGAGTGGACAAAATGGCAATTATACCATGTGGATAGTGGATGAACTGATGGTAAGCCAAATGATAGTAGAGGAGTTGGTAATTGGTAGAATTGGCATTAGACCAATTGGAAATAACCTTTTCATAAAGCTGGACAGGTGATCCTTTCTTAGGAGTTTTATCCAAACCAATGAAACTTTGGTGCGCATCGTTTACCGCCAGAAAGGATCACCACTCGTTTGTAAAGTCGCTCGTAAATTACGAACAGCTTTATGAAACACACACCTGATACGAAATGAAGACTTACCAGATATCCATAGTACTGAGCATCATAACCGTCTGCTAGATGAGCAAAGGCCGCACACATGTTGGTTCCTTGAGTGGCTGGGATACCAAGGATCTGCTTTGATAGACCCGAATAGATAGTCTCTGTGTCAGCCTGAAGAAAAGAGTCAAGAGGGCAAAAGTAGAAAAGAGGGGCTATTTGCATCAAATCATTTATAACATTGACATATCCAAGACTACTGACTACATGCAAAAGTAGATTTCAAGAGTTGTAGCTGAGGTAATGAGGATCTTCTATGACGTTGCTGAGCTAACAGTCTCAGTATTAGCCCATAGAATAATAATTTACCCACAAGGTCAGGCAATTTACAATAATCATAGTCGCATATATCAACAAACACTTTTCTTATCTCCCTAGGTGCTCCACCAAACAGCAGCATATTTACCCAGCCTTTAGAAGAGTAGCTGTAATATGCCATGCCTTTCAACTTTGAAGGAACAATTCCTGACAGGTCCCCATTTTCCTTACCAAGGTTATGCTTGATTAATTTTGACATTTTATATATCAGTTTATAGCCCATAAAGTGCTTTTTCAAGCTCAAGAAAAAACTCTCAAATTCATTGCGTATGACTCGTTGTGGGGTGGCAGGTCACATTTGTTCCTTTAAAGGGGAAGTTCACCCTGAAGAAAAGTTTATTGTAAAAATAGCAGAAAAAGTAATACAAAATATTGGTGAAGGTTTGAGGATAATCCGTCAAAGATTAAGAAAGTTATTAGAATTCAAAGTTTTGGATTTGTGACGTCATATGCGAGCAGCATTCCTACATAGCGAATGGTAAAAAATCAATGAAATGTCATTTTCTCAGAAAATTGAAAATTGTTTTTACTGTGCCTTTCGTATATCAATAGACAAATCATTTCACACCCGATCATAAATAGAAAACAAAATAAAGTCATCAGGAACCATACAAAATTCTGCTATTTTTACAACAAAGTTTTCTTCAGGGTGAACTTACCCTTTAAAGCAAACAATCCTTGTCTCTTTGTGAATCTGTCTAAGGACAGTTACTCTGGTATTGCTGTTCCAAGCCTTCAGCAAGCCTTTCCAACAGCCTTCAAAGATACTCTGATCAACACCCTCCCTATACTAAGCTTGAACAGACATAAGAGAACAAACAAAATAAACTCATCCCTAGGGTGAATCATTTGATTAAACGTTCCGAAGAAGAATCTGTCTGAGGTTGAAGACCCAATCTTTGCTGTTTCTTGCCTTCAGCAAGTCTTTCTTGACAGCCTAAAAGATACTCTTACCTCTACCTCCTTCCCTAGGCTTGAACAGACAAGGGATGAAAACTAGTTCTTCTAAAACAAACTTACCTCATCTCGAGTGTGGATCGTTTGATCAAAAGTTCCGAGAAGGATCTGTCTGAGGTTGAAGACCCCGGCGTTGGCGTTCCTTGCCTTGACCAGCTTGTCCACCATCTCGGCAGGGAGGGCAGAGCCATCCTTGTAGTGACCGGACAACCGTGCCAGGGTCTCCGCCTGCCAGCACCAGTTCTCCAACATCTGGGACGGGGCTTCCACAAAGTCACGTTCCACCCTGGTACCGCTACAAGAAAATAATGTATGTGGTTAGAGAACTTGAAGGACCTTGTCCAGCAAGGAGTTTTGATTGATCCAATCAATCTCAACTATGGACAGCCAGTGACCCAATCATCTAGAATGCATGGCGTATTAGTTCAGAATGTTCTCTGAACCAATACACCTCATCTTTTTGAAGTGGAGCAATTAATTCAATCTATCTCAACTATGCAAAGCCAGCAACACCATGGTATTGATTTGGTAGATTAAAATTCTCATCCTCAACTTGCATCATAATGGAAAATTGAATATAATTAAAAATTCGATCAATGTTGCAGGAAATGCACGTCCATTATATTAAAAGTAAAAACAGGGAATTTTAGCACAATAATGGGTTATGAGTCATTCACAAGTCACGTGTAGCTTACAAACAGGTATGTGAAAACGGCCCTTCCAGTTTCTTGACTTTCCAATTAGGGGGCATCCTAATAATCATTCACGTGAATAGATTGAGAGAATTCCACTTCGAAATCGTCCTCTAAATGCTAACACTAACCTGAAGAAACAGAGCTTGGTCTGTCCCAAAATGTCATGCATGACGTGTCCAAACTCGTGAAAGAATGTCTCAACCTACGCAACACAAGGACAAAGATAATAAATTAGATGATAAGTAGGGGAAGCTAATGGTTTTACAAAAGTACCTGAAGAAGCGGAACTTGGTGTGTCCACACAGCTGGTGCATGACGTGTCCAAACTCGTGGAAGAACGTCTCTACCTGATGGTTTCAAAGAGATCACATGATGGTTTAAATTCATTTCGACTACAAGGAGTTGGTCTACTCAATAACAATATATAACATTTATGAGGTGCTGATTATCTTGTTTCAATTCAATGGCGCACTAGTCACTATATATTACCGTGGCTATAGCTCCAGCTGCTAAAGGTGCTTGGTGCATTCTAGGAATTAATCCCGCCAGACACTCATTCACCTCACCTGGGGTGAGTGCAGCACAATGTGGGTAAATTTCTTGCTGAAGGAAAACACACCATGGCTGGGACTTAAACCCACTTCCCTCTGATTGAAAGACGAGAGTCATAACCACTAGACCATGACGCCCCCACACTTCTCAGATAGTCTAATACCACATCGGCCAGGTTTATACTCTCTTGGTGGACAAGCAGTTGGTCTACTCCTCACTTGGGTCTTATACCTCATGGGCTAAACCGATCTGGGCCCCGTCTTACAAAGAGTTGCAATTGATCCGATCAACCACAACTATGGACGGCCAGCAACATCTAAAGTGCAAATTTGTTCAAAATATTTTCTAGATGTGATGTATATTCATATATTCACCGTTCTCTTGAAGATTCAGTGTGATTTTCTTTAATTTACCAAGGAGATTACGCAAATTTCCTGCAGAAAAAATTATGACACTGATGGATTTCCATAGAGTTACGATTGATGGATCAATCGTAACTCTTTGTAAGACAGGGCCTAGGTCTACTATCAATTAGGTCCAGTTGCTATTTGGCCTACACTAAATGTGGTCTAATATCCACCTTGCCTATCCATTTTGCCTACTCCTTTATCTTGTTACTTTGTCAAATAAAAATTGGGTTCATACACCTTTCATATAACAATTAGGACAAGTGGGTATTAGACAGAATGGATAAAGCTGAACTGGACATGCTTATTTCAGTGTACACATAACTAAAATCTCAAATCTACGAGAGCGACGAACCCCCCCCCTTCCCCGCAAGCTCAATGACAGTGCAAGTAAACCATAAAAACTTTTTATCTCAGATTACTCACTTTAGAGTCTATATACACAGGGTTAAACTACAAGCTAATCATGAAAGTTAAGAATTTTGAATTAGGTTTAGCAACATTTTGTAAGCCTAACATCCATGTGTTTCTGTTGCTAACTTCCAAGGAAAAAATTACATGGGGGGGGGGGGAGACGATTTTACCCCCCAAAAGCTCAAAAGAGCCCTGGAAAATGAAAAAAAATAGAACCTTGAAAAATCAAAATATAATGCAATGTAGTTGATTTAGGCATTAGATTGTGAAAAGTAGCCCCCGAAAATGAAAAATTATCTTTTTGCCTACTTACCTCATCGTGGGTGGATAATGAAGGGGAATCGGATGTAGATTTGGTGAAGTTCGCTACCATAGCCGCTATGGCTGGTTGACGGGTACCATCGGGAGCGATGCAACCAGGCTGAAATCAGACATAAACATCATTATGAAGACGGTCGCGGGTCAGTTTCCAGTTTCATAAACTTTGTTATAATGACAAATGATAAAAGCTACTGAAATATTTCAATCTGAATGGCTGATAGTAAATTTGATATACAACATACAGCGTTTGTTGTTATAACAACTCTTTATGAAACCGGCCCCTAGGCCCCGAAACACATAGGTTTGCGATTAGTGATTAATCGCTAATTTGAAAGAACAATTCTGATTGGTTTCCAGTCAGTCTACTGGGTCCTGGTGTCACTAAAATGCAAGCAAAGGCGACATGAGTTTGAATCACACTGCAGCATGGATGTTCTTTGGCATGACATTGTCCTGGGACATAAAGCTACGTGCCAAATGATTGGTGTTTTTTCATTCCTTTTTTAATGAACCAGGACAGAGTTATTTCTTACCTGAAGACCAAAGCAGGCTGCGTGGCTGAACTTGCCTTCCCTTGGGAACAGATCTAGGTAGAAGAAACCCATGAACTGACCCGTCTCCTTGTCTGTCACACTGAACTACAAATACAAAAGAAAGATTGAAAATAATTAACCAAAAATGCACACATTATATTTCCAAACCCTCCTACGAAATGCACTTCAAAATTAGGCCTTAATTGTGCGCAATCAGTGTTACATAGAGGATTTTGACATAGTAAAGATGTGTTTGTTTCTACTCCACACAGCTGAGCATGATAAGCTGTGAGTTCATTTACAAATGAGTAGTAGGATGAAGAAAACCAAATGAGAGAGATTAAGTAGAGGATGATAGAGAATAAATACAAGAAGGGGGGTAGATAACAATGTACATGTAAGGTAGATTGAAATATGGCAGATTTTTCATCCATTTTTTAATTGCGATTTTGAACAAAAATAAAAATTCACAATTCAAAGAGGGGATCACAGGCATTCCTGTCCTGTATTGTCAAAGTAACATGGCTTTTCACAAATTGTGGCAATATCGTAAAGATCAGATCTGATTTTCTTGTTTGCACGTTTCGCATGGTCGCACATTCCAATACAAAGGTCTGGACAATCACCGACAAAATGTACATAGAATTTCTATCTTACCATTTGAACGTCATCGTTCCAGACAGGTGCTTGGTCCTTGGGTACCTCTTCAAACTTCAATCCAAGCAGCTCCTGGAGAATTTATTTAAAAACACAAAAGTAGGAGGTTTAGCCATGGTCCATAAACTGTGGTGGGTTATGAGAACCTGACAATGTGCTTTTCCACGTCGTAAATTGACCCCTGCCATATTGATTAGTCTCAATGCCTCTTTCACCGGCCTTGAGATATTTTAGGTGCCCCTTTTAATTTTCCCCATATGAGCTGGAATGCAGAAAGGTGACCCAGAAAATATCAAACTTCAAGGCCTGCATTCTTCTACACAGAGCCGATGGGAGAATCGCATTGTAATTTGGAGAATGAATTTCATACATGTCTTGCAATTCTGCAAAATGCTTCATGGCTTTCATTGTATGTACATAAAATAATTTGAAACAGGCACTGCCCAGAGTGTGAATGAAAAACGTTACATTAGGCATTTTTATTTCACCTCCATTCTTTGCATCATCAATATTAGATATTAATAGATAAAATATACATTTACACTGACATGATACAGTATGAGCAATTTGCTATAAGCTGTCAATCAAGACATTATTATTTCCTTTATACTTCGGTTCTATCATTTCTCATAGAGGATATCAAACAGTCCAATTTTCTCTGAAAATTCATCATTGAAATGGAAATAGAAGTTGTTGGAATTGAAGTTTAGTCTGCCCGATTAAAAAAAAAGGGAGAAAGAAGCTGTGGTAAGCTAATACATAGCTGCATTTGAAGCTTTGAATGAACTTTGTGTACAAGTCTGAGTTTAATGAACTTGTGTAAGGTGGACCGTTCTCTTATTGTTTTATCTTTCAATTATTTATTCCAGATTTCTGGTTTAAATGATAAGGAAAATAATGTGACAGAGGTGAGACTTCCTTGGGAGTGCTGTTGTTTTCAATCTAAGCATTAAAGCAGTTCTTCAGGACTGTGCTTGAATATCATTTGGAGTTAACTTCAGTCTCTGAATATTGAATGGGTTCTACTCCAAACTGTTCTAGTGGCCTTCATCTGGATATGAAATTGATTCCATCCTGTTGCAAGGGCTCTGTAAGCATCCTTCTGAATATGTATTCAGTTCTGCTTCAAATACTAACAATTTTCAGTTCTTATTGACCTCTATCTGCAATAGACATAAGATTCCATTCTCTTGAAACTGCTGTGTTGGTCCTTGTCTGAAAGTAAAGTATGTTGCACTCCAAGTCTTGTGGCTGATCAAGTGGCCTTTATCTGGATGATAAAATGATTCCGTTCTAATATAAAACTGTTCTCTTGGTCTCTTTCCAGATTTGTACATGTAGATGTTGCACTTTGCTCAAGCTGGCTAAACATGTACTGTAAATGTAGCTGTTATGAGTGAAGCCTCTGATGCAGAAAACCCAGTGGAATAAAGCTGAGCCATGTACAGTCAGACCAGATCTTACACGAATGCTGAAGCCACTGGCTGAAGCGATGTCTTTTGATGTATCTTGACACACAACATAGGTCTGCTTTCGATGACAGTCCCAACTGCATTTCCATGCACTTGGTCTTCAGGTTGAACTGTTGGTGTTGTTGACCAGTGCCTGGGCTAATCAGCTTCAGTGATGAACAGAGCCAATTGGGTATCCAAGGAAATATCCATCTCCAATCTTGTCCGTGACACAAGTGCTGGCTTCCTCAAGAGTCATCGGGCCAAATGAGGTAAAGCGATCATTTGAAAGTATCTGATGAACAGCATGTTTAGGTAATAGCTGAAGTAACAAATGAAAACATGAAGGGAAAGTTCATTATGAACTGTTCATAGCCACCGAGATATATTGATAGAACTCTCTAATCGATCTAAGGTGGTCATTTGTAGGTGCTCAATCAAAAGTGTAGCGCGGTCGGATAAACAAAGATGGTTGGTTGTTCAGTAGGAGATTGAAGGCCAGTTCTTCTCCAGTGCCACCTAATAACAATTGTGACTTCTGGAGCAATGCTTGTAGATAATGTCAATGTGAAACATGAATACACTGTTTTGCAAAGCTTGTTTAGATTTCATCACTGGATCTGGAAGAATGGTTCAGAATGCCTTGGTCGTTTTTCAAGGGTTCAAGGTTGAGGATGCCGACGTGGGTGCGTGCTCCTTTTCTAAAATCTGTAATTTCAACATCGGCACATGTGCACATAGTTCCAACAGCAACTAGTTGATATCTTGTGACTAATGTTTCTTGGAGACATCTGAACTCAATGTCATCAAAAATGGATTCAAAATGTTGTTGCTCTCTCTTTGTGTTGTCCAGAATCCCTGAGGCATTTGGAGTCAAGATGCTGTTCTGTTCCTTATTCTGTGCATTCACCAATCACTGTTAAACTGCAATGCCTGGATATTGTCACCAAACACTGCTTTCTGGATGACACATGACTGTTTCTATTGCTTTGATTTGCGAGCGAAGGTGCTTGTCTATGGACACCTTGATGAAGTTTAAGTTTTATCAAGTCACAGCAAACAGGTGGTTCTTGAAGCATGTCATTCTTCGGTGGCCCTCCAGGGTACCAACAACTGGAATGTTTAGTTCAATCGAATTTGGGATGTCTAGAAAGATTGCGGAACAACCAATACATGAAGATGGTGGATGAAGGCCATCTGATCCAGGAGAGTCTCATAATCACATTCAATTTAATTCCCTTTTAATTTGTTTTGTTATGAAAATAAGATAGGGCCAAGTGCGACTTACTTTGAGTTCATTCAAAACTGCAACTGCAACATATTAAGTATTTTAATAATGTATCATTAGAACAGACTTACATTGACATTCCCAACAACCGATATTTCTGCCTATTCAATGAAAAGTGTACTTATTAAAAAAAATGAAAGCAATGGACTCTTTTGGAAATATGAAATTGGGCAAGTTTAATAATACCTTGAGAATAATAGAAACCTACAGTTGATTTTTGGTACAACTGAATAATACAGCAAATTCAATACATATATGTATGTGTAAATGATTTTATCATAAATAGCAGATCCATTAAGATGGAAAGGTGGAGTATAATCTCAAGAGATCAGCACAAACTAATCGAACAGGTATACCTGTAAAACAATTGATCTTGCAAATTGAAAACATAGAAGCATTTTACACAGGTGCAATACAACAATGACAAAATAACCATATTTTGAAATTCATTGTGCAAGATGTATTATATATTTTCATTATTTTGCGGAAGGAAACTTTTTTTAATGACTTGGAGAATGTATGAAAGTGGTTTGCACTTTCTTATATGAAAACTTTTGGTTGTCAAAATGCATAGGACTAGAGGTACATATATCTGTGCACAGGTTCCTTCACTATTTTCTTTTAAAGGTCAAGTCCACCCCAGTAAAATGTTGATTTGAATCTGGGCACGAGACGGACTCCACATGAGTGCCGACTACGACCGAGAATCGATATGTCTGGGCACGAGACGGCCTTAATGTAAGCAACGACTACGGTGTACTCACAGATTTCTGTGAGTCTATGGTGTCAATCACTCACTTGCTGCAGAAGAGGGAGTGGAATGGATTGATTTGGAATCTTCTTTAAACACAGAGAATCAACATCTCTGGGCACGAGACGGACTCCACATGAGTGATGACTATGATCGAGAATCGACATCTCTGGGCACGAGACGGACTCCAAATGAGTGATGACTATGGTGTACTCACAGATTTCTGCGAGTCTATGATGTCCATCACTCACTATTTCTTTTGTTTTTATTGTTTTGTTATGAAAATAAGATAGGGCCAGGTACAACTAACTTTGACTTCATTCAAAACTGCAACTGCAACATAAAAAGTATTTTAATAATGTATCATTAGAGCACACTTCTATGTATCATTAGAGCACACTTATACAGAATCTTGCTGCAGAAGAGGGAGTGGAATGGATTGATTTGGAAGCTTCTTTTAACGCCGAGAATCAACATCTCTGGGCACGAGATGGACTCCACATGAGTGACGACTACGACCGAGAATCAATATCTCTGGGCACGAGACGGCCTTCATGTAAGTGACGACTACGGTGTACTCACAGATTTCTGTGAGTCTATGGTGTCCATCACTCACTTGCTGCAGAAGAGGGAGTGGAATGGATTGATATTTGGAAGCTTCTTTTAACACCGAGAATCAACATCTCTGGGCACGAGACGGACTGCATATGAGTGATGACTACGACCGAGAATCAACATCTCTGGGCACGAGATGGACTCCAAATGAGTGATGACTACGGTGAACTCACAGATTTATGTAAGTCTATGATGTCCATCACTCATTGACAATAATGTAAAACTTGATTGAACTACATGTTAAACAATGTTAATTCCACAAGTTCAGGGAGGAATAAAGCTTGATTTCAAATGACATGGGTGAGAAAATCAGAGTATTTCATATAATAGAATACAAAATAGTGAGTGCATGTCATCAGTCCCCTCATTTGCATACTGGCCAGGATGTGCATATAACTGTTGTGTGAAATTAAGCGAAACTTTAAAATGTCATAACTTTCTTATTTTACATCCGATTTTGATGAAATTTTCAGTGTTATGATTGTTGGATTTTTCTCTTTTGATTCAAATCAACTTTTTGTCCTTTAAAGTGCTCACAGAACCAGGGCATTCCAAAAATAATAAATTTTGAACTAGGAACTTTGAGGGGATTTTTTTAATATAATTTACTTTCGCATGAGCTATACAGGTTATGCTATGTCAGTGCTTTTGACTGGAGAGTTCCCCCTTTTTAAATGAAGGGTATATATATAATTGTATTAAATTATGTAGTATATCTCTTCATATCATAAGTCTTCATTTCTGATTTCTATCATCACTACATCTCGGGGAGTAATTAGAGGGTGCTACATCTATTCCATTCATTCAAATTTCATTTTAATTTTAATTTATCCCAATTGTTCTTCCATCATAGGACGTTGACATGCCTCAACACTGGGATAGCAACAGATTTCTGTGAGAAGCACTACAGCATTTCCCAGAAAAACAATGTCAGATGTAGAGGAGATTGAGGTAGGTTTAAAATACTGTAGCTAAGTACCTACAAAGACAGGATACATCTATAAAGAACTATCATCGTGACAACTATGGTTGTCTATATAGAAGATAAAATAATTAACTTTTTCCCCTAGAGCATTGATCAGCCCTCTACATCACAATGGGAGTAGGAGCGGAGCAGAACTCGCCCATTTCTGATGAGGCGCTACTCGCTCTAGAAAAAAAGACAGAGGAGGAACAACAACACAGGGTGCAGATCCCCTACACCTCAAAATACCATGGTAAGGAAAATCACAGATTTTTATTTTACTCTATATTTCTTATTAATTTGAAAATTCATCTCTTATAAATTTGTAAAATGCATTGCCATCACAACTAATCGAAATGTACTAAGACTCTTTTGTTTTTCTTTATCATTGCTAGGATTTCATTGAAGATTACTATTCGATAGACAATGTGCCAATAAACCTTTGAACACTGAATACTGGGGGAAGAATAACAATGAAGAAGCAAATTAAAAATATGAAACATTTCATATATGTAACTGAAATCTATCTATGGATCAAAGCTACATGTATTTATTTATTTTTTGTTTATTTTCTTCCTTTAAAAAATGCAGGCCATCAAAGTTCGCAGCCTACAAGCTCTTTACATACCTAATCCATGGAATTCTTGGAAAAGGAGTCAGGAAAGTCGTGCCGGCTTGTGTTGTCACCCGACTTCGCCAGGAGTACCCAGAGGAGTCGGGAGTCTACGTAGGGTTTAAGCATGGAAATGATGGAGAGGTGTTGGAAGTTCCAGAGCAGATGGCAATATAGCATTTAAGTTTTAACTGCCGCATTAAAGACACTCGGTATCAATAGAAAGTAGAGTACATGTAAATGTCCATTATTTTGTTCCTTGCAACAGAAGGAGCCATTAAAGTGTTTGCTGGTGAAGCAAGGGGCAAGTGATGTGCCATGAGCCCAACAAAGTTGAAACCAAGCCATCTGGCACTTCAGGACATATTGAGTCGGTAAGTGTAGTATGAAGGTTTGCACTTCACAGTTCTCACCCCTGCCCCTTTCTGTACTGTTATAATGCCTGATTCAGATGTAAGATAATCTTCCCCTCCATCATTTGGAGCCGTTCTCCCTATACAATTTCCCCCTAGCTTTACAGGCGATGGGACATCTGACTTTGGGCAGTGGTGTCAACGCTTTGAAACTCTTAATGCTAGATCAGTAGACCTTGTGAAAATCCTTGGTTCTCGCCTACATAAGGCAGCTTTTACTGTCTGGAACGCCCTGCCTCCTGATGTACAAAGCGACTATAAGAAGGCAAAGGAAAATTGAGCCAAATCTTTTCCAAGCGGGATGAGATTACCTCCTTCAAGTGCATGCTTAATGCTTGCCCTCGCCTGCCTGGTGAGATATTGCACGTATATAGGTCTGAGCTGGACCGTTTGACGCACCTTTCCTTCCCGTTGCTTGACGATAGGGCGCGTAAAGATGAATTGTTTCGCCTGTTCGTTGCAGGTCTGGAACCAGACTTGCACGCTAAGTGTCTTGAGCATGGTGCTGCTGACATAGATCAGGCAATGGATATCGCACACCGAGTTGAACTTGCTGCCGAGGCACATAGGCATCTTTCTCCGTTCTCGGGCCCTGCACAAGTCCGCACTCTGCAAGTGTGGGAGCTGCTGACAAAAGAGACCAATAGATTCGCAAGTAATAGAAGGCTGGAATGCCGATCGAGCAAGTGCCTGGCGTGATCATCCTATGACCGTTCCTGAAATGAAAGCCTTTCTTGGACTTGTGCTCTTGATGGGAGTTATCCGATGCCCACGTTACCATCTGCACTGGTCAACAATGGAAATGTTTCACCATCCGTTCTTCTCTGCCATCATGCCCAGGAATCGTTATTCTCTACTCCGTTGCTTTCGACATCTGTCTGATAATACTGCACCCAACCCAAACAACAACCGTCTACATAAACTGGAATCTTTCCTCTCTCTACTCATTCCCAAGTTCCGCTCCCTCTACCTTCCTAAGAAGATGATCTCACCTGATGAGAGCATGATCAAGTTCAAGGGACGTCTTGGCATCGTGCAGTACATGCCGAAGAAACCAATAAAATGGGGAATCAAGGCATCGGCGCTGTGCGAAAGTGACTCAGGTTATACATGGAACTGGAAAGTGTATACTGGACGTGAAGAAGCCCTTCAAGCAGCGAATGCTGGAGACCATGATGGACCAAACAGCCACCCTCCTGAATCGTCAATATATGCTAGTGGAAAAGTTGTACTCTCCCTTGTTGAGGGATTGGAGGAGAAGGGATACTGGCTCTCTTGTGACAATTTTTACACTTCCCTTGCACTATCTCAAAAGCTGAGTGAAATTGGTTCTGGACGTTGTGGCACTGCAAGGCCGTTGGCGAAGGGACTTCCCACGAGTGCAAACCCCAAAGTGCATAAAATGAAGAAGGGAGACCGTCCGAAATACTACAAGAAGAAAGGACAAATTTGTGTTGTCCTCTGTATTGTTTATTAAAAAGATCCTCCCCTACCTTAAATGTTTCCGTGCTACACAAGCAAGAAAAAAATAGAATAGGAGAAGACGAAGAACTCCTTGGTGTGCAGGATGCCCCTGAGTTAACCCTATCGGGACCATGGTCGCCAAAAGGTGACCCTCCCAAAAAGACAGCGGTCGCCTTACCAGAAAATATAGCATACTTTAGGGCTTTATAGAAAGAGTTGTATACTCCCTCTAATGTTAAAAGTTGTACAGGCACTTTCTATACACAATAGGCTTTTGAATGGTGCAAACTTTGACCCACCTTCCCAAAGAAAATTTTTGCACAATCGGGCATTGAACTTGTCTTTCGGAACTAGAATTCTCGCAATTTCTTCAAGTAGAGGCCGTATCATGGCGGCCTGTAGTGATATTTCGTCCTCGTCGTTATCGGAGGATAGCAGCAATGTGTTGTCAGATGATAATTCTGGTAAGTTTTCTCAATCTGACGATGATTTTGTTGCCCGTAGCCCGTTGGAGCTTTGATTGATGGTTCCAGGACACACCCTGGTGAGGAATATATTTACAGTAGTGGGAAAGTTG
This sequence comes from Lytechinus pictus, assembly GCF_037042905.1. Lineage (NCBI taxonomy): Eukaryota > Metazoa > Echinodermata > Echinoidea > Temnopleuroida > Toxopneustidae > Lytechinus > Lytechinus pictus. The sequence goes on from NC_087255.1 coordinate 10,992,817, forward strand.
TTCTTGAATTTGTAAAGGGTCTCGAAAACAGGGGACATCACCTCTATTGCGACAATTTTTATACATCACCAGCCCTATTTGCTAAGCTCCAGCAGCTGGGGTTCGAAGCTTGTGGCACTGTAAGGGCAAGTGCAAAGGGACTGCCCGATGACGTCAATCAGAAAAAGCGAAAGACAAAGAAAGGAGACCCACCTATGATCTTGACGAAGAGAGGTCAACTCTGCATAGCCTGGCATGACAAGAAGCCTGTTGTAATGTTGTCAACGGATGGGAACTGTAATATGATGGAAAAGAGAGTGCGTACCAGACATGCTCAGGGAGGGACCAAAGTGGTGAGGAAACCGGCAACAATTGAATCTTACAACCGGAACATGGGAGGCGTCGACAAGGCAGATCAGTTCTTCCAATATTATATTCATGCTCACAGAACTGTGAAGCTTTCGCCTGTGGAAGTATTATTCCCACAAGAGGTGTGGGAGCTTCTGACTAATGAGATATGCCGACCAAATTATGGAAGGCTGGGAATGGGATGCTGAACGAGCAAGTGCCTGGCGTGATCATCCTACGACCGTTCCTGAAATGGAGGCCTTCCTTGGATTTGTGCTCTTGATGGGAGTTATGATCCGATGCCCGCATTACCATCTGCACTGGTCAACAATGGAAATGTTTCACCATCCATTCTTCTCTGCCATCATGCCCAGGAATCGTTATTCTCTACTCCGTTGCTTTCTACATCTGTCTGATAATACTGCACCCAACCCAAACAACAAATGTCTACATAAACTGGAAGCTTTCCTCTCTCTACTCATTCCCAAGTTCCGCTCCCTCTACCTTCCTAAGAAGATGATCTCACCTGATGAGAGCATGATCAAGTTCAGGGGACGTCTTGGCATCGTGCAGTACATGCCGAAGAAACCAATAAAATGGGGAATAAAGGCATGGGCGCTGTGCGAAAGTGACTCAGGTTATACATGGAACTGGAAAGTGTATACTGGACGTGAAGAAGCCCTTCAAGCAGCGAATGCTGGAGACCATGATGGACCAAACACGGCCACCCTCCTGAATCGTCAATAAATGCAAGTGGAAATGTTGTACTCTCCCTTGTTGAGGGATTGGAGAAGGGATACTGGCTCTTTTGTGACAATTTTTACACTTCCCCTGCACTATTTCAAAAGCTGAGTGAAATTGGTTTTGGATGTTGTGGCACTGCAAGGCCGTTGGCGAAGGGACTTCCCAAGAGTGCATAAAATGAAAAAGGGAGACCGTCTGAAATACTACAAGAAGAAAGGACAAATGTATGTTGTATGCAGACGGTCATCGTGAGATCTCCCGCCCAACAGCCATCTCGACTTATAACAAGCACATGGGTGGGGTTGACAAAGCGGATCAACTGATCCAATACTACATACACCAGCACAGAGGCCTGAAGTGGTGGACAAGGAACTTTATTCGGTCATGAATGACATTCCATTCTACTCTATAAAAGCCCACCCTTTTATAAGTTTAGTGGTTTTTTACCGGGGTTCCTCTCCACCTCCGGGAGAGGTTCCATACTTCCAGTCTCGACCATCATTATGGTCATTGGATATAAATATTGTATATTTCATCACTTGCAGAATGTTCTATACTTTAATTACCACCTCTTCTAATATTAAACTATGATATTTAACTACAAACGACTGGAGTGAACTGTACTTTCTGTTTGACGTGTGATGTCGGAGTGACACTCTATATACAAATCGCCATCGAAGAGTTCTATATAATATCCATATAAAATAGAATGTTACCCTAGGTTTGTGAGCAACAGATGTGTGAAGCCGCCCAATGCCTCCGGAGGGCTGCAATGGAGGAAGACGGCAGCATCAAGGAGGGGGACGTGGTGGAAGAGGCAGTGTCATTTGATGGGACATGGCATAGGCGTGGCCATCATTCCAATCACGGGGTGGCATTGGTAATTTCTATGGATACTGGGGAGGTATTAGATTTTAAAGTTTTATCTAAGATATGTAAAAAGGAGTGTGATGTTAGGAAGGACTGGGATAGAGTTCAAATTCTCTCATCTGGAAAAGGTGTCCCAAACACCTGTGGAGAGGTCCACGTGTTGTTCGCATAGCAACAAACCTTTCTGTTCTGGCGTTCAACTGTGGCGCAGAGCAAAGCCGCAACAGACTATTCCAAGCCCTGAATCTCAAAATGAGTGCTCATACCCTGTCATCAATGCAAAGAAAGGAAAGTGCAAGATTTAAAAATGCAGGAAAAAAGGCAAGGGAAGCTAGTAGGGTTAGGAAATTAAGGGAACAGGAGATGCATGCGGAAATGGAGGGGTTTTTTAGACTAAATAATTTTATTCTTGTATACTTGCTTTTACTGTGAAATTATTGGAAATATATGAATTTTCTTTTGTAAACAATTCAAACTATTTTACTGTTATTATTGATATTTTAATTTATGGAATGTTTATGTACCAAATGCTTCAAGTTTGTTTATGTTTCTTATTCCAGCTGTAAATATCGATACCGACGTTTATTTGTATATACAGGAATTTTATTATCAATTCATATTTTAAATTGCATTTATTAAGAATAATTGTACAACTTAATGTAGAATAATAACATGTTTTCATTCATAGTAGACATAGAAAAATCCACCCTCTGCCACCGTACATATGTGATAGGAATGTCTGAGCTATTAACAGCAATGCTGATGCTCCAAAATTCCTTCCATAAAGTAGATTAGAAATTAATGTATTAATTATTATTCATGTTTTCAATCAGTATATAGATTATACTGCTCTATTGATTCTGTTTTTTGTATAACTTATATATATTTTGGTTAAAAAATAACAAACATTATTTATTTCAGTTTAAGTGCATAAACGAATGTGAGTTTTGCATTTTCTTTTATTTCCTTTATTTTTACAAAAGGATGATTTTCATAATTATGATAACCATTAATTAATGATAACTCAAGAACGGTATGTTCAATTGGAGTGAAAGTTCCAGGAAGGATTCTTGAATACTAGAGCTGTGAAATGAGGGATCTGATTTTGTTCAAAGTGTGAATTATGTGAGTTAATTAGTGCATGAATATATCATTAGGAATAATTACAAAAAAACATTAAAAAATAAAAAATAAAAATGTAAAAAAAATCACTCATATTGTGAAGTATTGGGACATCCATCAGCTCAAGCATTTGCATGTGAATTTAATGATCGGTATTCTGGCTAGAGCTAATTAATGCATATTTATGTTTTTCCTTTACTATGGTGTCAACTTTCAAACACTGAGTATTATAATGTATACGTTAAACATATTCCTTATCATATCCTCTTTAAAATGATATATATAGTTTCCTGGGACTTAAGTTAAATTTAGGGGAAATATATGCACAAATCTATGACCTGGTACCAATATTGGCAGTGCCCCCTTAAATGTTAAAGTACCTCCAGAGGAGGACTCAAACTGAGAGTTTGTTATTGTTTCTAAGACAAGGCTGAAGCAACTGGCAACAGAAGCGTACCCAACATGTAGAGTGGCAAATGGGTCAACAAACAGAATCACTTAGACTCTTGTGTTTTTCCAAGAGCTGTTGCCTATATTCAAGCGACTTTAGTGATCCAGATCTCCCTGAGAGATGCCTCCCAGGTATCACCCAGAACCAGTATGAGAGCTTCAATGCTCTCATCTGGAAAAGGTGTCCCAAACACATGTGGAGAGGTCCCTTTGTACGCATAGCAACAAACCTTTCTGTTCTAGCATTCAACTGTGGTGCAGAGCAAAGCAGCACCAGACTTTTTCAAGCTTTGAATCTCAAAATGGATGCACACACCATTCATGGAGCGTAGAAAAGAGACCATCTTAGATTAACCCTCTGGCGTTGAAACCCCCATTTACCATTCTAATCGACCGGTAAATGAGGTGAACGAACTTTGTGTGCTTGCTGTTTCTCTGTATATAATCGTATGCTATCGCGAAAGGTATCATTTGAAACCATGTTCATTCAGCTTTCATGTGATTCCCAAATAAGGAAAAAGTCGGCAGGCTGCGGAAATCATCGGAGGGTTTTCCTGATAGCCAACACATCACTCGTGAGACCCATCCCTTTTTAGGGGTTACCATATGGCCTTTGTTGGGAAGTACCTACATGTACATGTAATGTCATACTGTATATAAGCTCTTCCTGTGAAGGACATCGAGCACTCTATACAAGGATAGAATTCCCGAAGTATATATATATATATATATATATATATTATATATTCATCTTTGATTAGTATCCGTCCTCTTTGGAATAAAATACTAATGAACTGTAATCATTGTGTGACAGACTATTGATTTATTCCAATTCTTGTAACACTGAACAAACACCACGCTACAACTATATTTAAGTGTTACATTTGGTGGCAGCGGTTAAACTGGAAGCCATCTTTTACCGCTTGGGACATTATTTTGACCTGCGAATGCTCATTTATCATCTTCTGGAATCACTATTCTGGACCAATGTTCGGAACATTCATCTGATTACTGAGCCTGTTGAACACTTGAACTGGGCATTAAACTTATGCTTGGTGCTTCGCTTCGTTTTACTTCGGTTCTACAGTAACTGTGTTACTACGTGATTAGAGTTATAATGCTCCTGCTGTTTTGTGTTGATTTGAACACTTTGCTGTTTTTGCCTTTACCAACAACTATGGATATCCTTTCATTGGTGTAAGATTTCTTGGTATCACGTCATCTGTCATCTCCTTGTTCTATATATGTCATCAACATACCACTTTTCTTAATTCTCCTCGTCTTACTCTATCCTGTTAACCTCCACTACCATCTACCCCTGGATTCCATCACCGCTCGAGTACTGAACTGGATGCCCTTGACTACACTTCCAATCAGAACTTGTGATGTCATTTTGTATGTTTTGTGTGTGATATTCTGCTAATACCTAAGGGTTAAAAAAATGTTGCTGGTGCTGGAAGATGTTCGGAGGTCAACCGTTAGGCAGCAGTGGCTGCCTCCGTAGTTGGACTGGGGAGAGTGGGCTTGGCGGATCTCTCCATTATCATGGGAATGGCACCTCCACCCGAACCGCGGAGCTATCAGCACCACTTAAAACGTATTGCTAAAGCTTCTGATCAGGTGGGTAGTTAGGTTTGCTTTAGATTAGTTTTCATATTTCAATTTTATCTAAATTTCTAAGACACGTTTTCAATGAAATGTTAAAATCACATAACAAAATATTAAAAAGAACATTAAAGTTTAAAATATTTTTTATTCCAAGATTAATAAAATACATCGTGTACATGCAATATAAATCATGCCACTGGCAAAACATATTATTTTTGTTTTTATGTACAGGCCTGCGAGGTACAGGGGAGGGCGGCTGCACAGTGCCCGAGGGACAAGGCCAGGGAAGAGGACCTCTCCATTGGACCCAATGATATTGTGGATGTGGCGGTATCTTAAGACGGTACATGGCATATAACCGTGGGCACACATCGAATCACTGGATGGGGTAGTGATATCATTTAGATACTGGGGAGGTTTTGGATCAGGAGACTTTGTCAAAAGTATGTAAGGAATGTAATGCCTGTATGGGGTGGAATAGGGAGGGGGATACATGTAGGTACAAGATGTGGAAGGCTGGGCAGGAGTGTTATGGGGGGCATGAAGGTTCTAGTGGGGAGGGGGGATGGAAACCGAAGCGACTAAAATCATATGGAAGTAGAGCAATAACTAGATATAAATTAAGGTATAAGTACATGCTTAGTGGTGGGGATAGTAGTTCTTTTACGGGTGTAAAAGGGTTCTATGGGGATGGACACATAGTACGTATGGAAGAAAGTGCAGGGCATGTAGGGAAGGGTTATGCAGGGACCGCGATGCAAGAAAATATGGGATGCATGCCGTTCACTCGTGCAGAAGTAATGGCATACCAACATACACAGTACAATAATCATGCGGCTGATATGCAAACAAATATGAAATCATTATTCTTTTACCCCCAAAGTCTTATTCATAATTTAAATACAAACTATGACTATAACTATTTTTTAAATCGCAAACGTACTATTTTACCATACGTGGTTCTCCGGTAAAGAAAGTTCTTTTGCAGTGTGTCCCTTTTTATCTTTGATCAAGCGACCCATTTGAATATGCCCATATTTGATTGTGATAAATGCCTGTTTTATTTTCTAGTTCAAAATTTGTCATTCTGCTAATATGAGGTGATTAAAATTAGCGCCCTGTCCTTTCTGTCGGGAGCAAGAGAGAGAGAGAAATAGAGAGGGGGGGGTGGAAACAAATCTGAAAGAAAACCTGAAACCAAGAAAGGTATTTCAGAGGGAGGTTTACCGTATACACAGGCTATAGGCCTACAAAATAAGAACAATAATGGGAGAGAAAGAAGAACACTCAAAGAAAAGATCACCTGCTAATAATGCCTGTGAATTATAAAACGTTCTGATATAAATAGAACATTGAAATGCTATCCAAACATTATGATTCATAATGCTGGCCTGTGTATTTCAATGTTCTATGTATATACCTCAACTTTGAGAAAAGTACATTTATAGGCCTCAGTACAGATATGATTGGCAAATGCAGGTTCTTTAGAGGTGTAGAAAGGGGGTGGATGAAGAAAAATAGGTCTAGAAAGAAAAAAAATAAGACAGAAAGAAAGAAGGAAAGAAAGAAAGAAAAGAAAAGAAGGAAGGAAGGAAGAAAGAAAGAAAGAAAGAAAGAAAAAAGAAAGAAAGAAGAATAAAGTTGCACTTTCACCGCGTGTATACATGGAACTCCATAGCAGGCTCTTAGACACTCACCAGAACTACACACATTGCAATTCATCGTGTGCTGTGACTGTATATGCTGGGCTGTTGTGTTATCTTCGGACCGAGGTCAAGAAACAGGTGTTTCGATACTTAAATTTCATGCTTGGGGCAATTAGGGTTTGTAGTACTTGGAGAAGAGAATTGGTGAAAAGGGAAACTGGGGTATAGTGTTCTCAAATGGAGGTTTTTCGTCATGATGAGAAAGATAGATAAATAGATAGATGGATGGAGAGATAAATGATAAGTGGATAGATTAATAGAAGAAAGGTTGATAAATGATGTGAATGTTTTGAAAGAACTTATAGCAGTAAGAGATTAGGAAAGTATCTGTAACACGTTAACAAGGGAAGAAGTGGGTCAGTTGATTAAATTCCTGTATTTCTTAGCTTCAATTTACTCTATCTTCTCTCCCTATACTTTATTGTGATTTATTGTGTACAATTTGTTTTGCTTTGTTCTCTCTCTTTTTGTAGAAGTGCCACATATATGTTACATGTATATTATTTGGCGAATAAAGATGATATATATAAATTTTATCTTGATAGATAGACAGACAGATAGATACATGTAGATAAATATAGAGAGATATATATATAAACAGATAAATATGTATTTGATAGACATATATATATAGAATTTAGATAAATTTAGACAGATAGAAATAGATAGATAATGATTGATGACAAAAATTACGATGATGATGATGATAATAATGATGACAAATGAGATGATGATGATGACAGTGATTGTGATATTATGGGGACATCCCGATAGACCGCTGGTCCGATAGACTGCGGGTTCGATAGATCATAGTGTTTTCTTCTGTTAATAATATTCGGAAGCTATTTTCCAGAGGCGTTCCACTTGTTTACATCCATCATTCTGATTTTCTGCAACAGATTAAAATAATTCTAAACCCTCTTAATTTTCCATTTTATGTAATTCCACACAAGAAGAGTTATGGAAAACCTTGGAAAAATTGAAGGATATATAGAAATAGATGAGTTCAATGACAAAACTTTGGAAAGTTACATAATAAAAACAAAAATCATTGTTTTTCTTATTACTGTTGTCTTACTATTCTTATCGTCAATACAATAAGGTTTGCAAAGAAATATCATAAAAAAGTGAGAGAAGAAATCAATAGAATCGCAGAAGAATGCTACACACGGATGGATGGAAGGATTGAGAGAGATTAATATATCAAATCAATAGAAGAGATGTATGACAAGAACAGAGGTAGATAGAATAACTTGAAGGATTCATCTATATCTTTCATCTTTCTTTTATTCCATCTATCTCCTTGGAAAGTTACTGAAGAATAAGGGATGAATTTCTATAGATGTATATAATGAAAGAATTGAAGGCTGATAAATGTGATAATAGAAAAATGGAGGTTGCGTATGAAGGTGGACTGCATGATGTAGTAGAAGATATAAAAAGGAAAGTATGGAATGTCGGAAGAATAACATGATACTCTTTTGAATGGATGGATGGAATGAAAGAATAAAAGATAGATGGAGTGATGTAGAAGAATTAAAGGATACTAAAGGGCCGTCTGCACCATCCCGAGTTTTCAAATTAGCGCGCTATTTCTTATCCGGCAAATTATCCCGATCTGAAAAATCTCGAGATTGTTTGCAATGGAGACGCAATTATCGCGCTAGTTCGCAGGATTAATCTCGAGATTGCAATCCCAAGATCTTTGATCCATGATCATGTCATCTGATCATCTCTTCTAAAATATGTCGACATGATGAGATCCGGGATCTTGTCATCTGATCATGTCTTCTGAAAGATGTGGAATTTCCACATTGAACAAAGCTTTTATCAATTTACAAACAATTTTCCGAAACAGGGCTACATTTTGACAATCAAACAGAATATGTAAAGCTGTTCCATGTTCTTTAGGGCAATTCCATAGGTTGGTGGACATGAGCTCAATGTGTCTTTGTACATAAAGCCCATCTGAACCGTAACGTGAGTAACCACTTTATCTGCACCCCTAGTAAAAACCATGTGTTCTTTATTTTTTGAATTATATACAAATTTGTCTCCCTAATATACTTCTTTGAAATGGATATAATCAACTTTCATAAAAGCCTTGCATGAGGACACTTTTCACTTATGTCCACTTTTCATTTTATGCATGTCCAAATCATGTAACATGAGTAACCGACACATTTCAAAGATTTGCCAGGAGTATAATGAAATTTCCCAAGTTTTGTTTTTATACAAAGGATAGTCAGACTGCGTACTATGTTGTGATAAAGAGATGTTTAGTTCCTATCAATAATAATGGAGTTACAGCTCCAAGTATGAATCAAGGTGTCTCCAAATGTAACGTGAGTAACCGTGGAATAGCCCTTTACATGTATTACATAAGATATAATTTTTCTTCATTTTCCATTTACAATAGAGTGACCTTGTATATTTATAGTTTCTTCCTTAGCAGGTGAAGCTAGCATTATGCTACCTTGATTAACATGAACCACTGCATGAAGCTTAGTTAGAAATTTAATTTTTTTTCTTCTGCAGAGTATTGGCTATTCAAATTCCAAAAATTTCTGAGGTCGCGTCTTGGGAAACATAAACCTCCAAGCAATGCCAAGCAGCACAGGATGCAGGTTGAGACGGTCATACGGGAGATGGGGACCCTGGAGGGGCTAGTCAACCTTAAGAAGGCAGATAAATGGGTGGACAGAAAGCTGGAGGTGCTGGCAGCTGGCACAATTGACTCATATTGCCTCAGTGTTGCTCTGTTCTTTGATTTCTTGTCTGCAACCAAGCAAAGGACAGTTTTTGAGAAGTACATGAATTTAATGTCCCTCCAAGAACATTCCAAGGCCTGGAGGAGACTTGCCGCCAGCCTCAATAAGGAGAAGAAGCTTGCAGCAGTTAACTCCAAAGAAAGAGGATATCGTAAGTGCCAGAAAGAGAGCTGCAATGCTCTCATCTGGAAAAGGTGTCCCAAACACCTGTGGAGGGTTACACGTTTTGTTGGAACAGCAGTTAACCTTGCAGCCCTTTTGTTCAACTGCGGTGCAGTGGATGGTTACAACAGATTATTTAACCATCTTAATCTCACAATGGGAGCACACACCATTCATAGAGCGTGGAAAAGGGATTATCTTAGATTAAGTCATGCAAAATACAAGCCCAGTATATTAATTAAGAAAATTGTGGAATTGTGTGGGTCTGTGGGAAAGCTAGGAAGATTATGGAGAAAAGATCAACTTCACGTTCCTACAAAATATTATATGGTGTATCAATGAAGAAATTCAATAGTGACTTTAGCTTCAACAAGGCTTATGCCATGTATCTATCTTATTATTTTGTACTAATTGCTGTACTGATTATGTTCAACATACAATCCCTACGGGCGATGCTCTTCCAACTTAGCAATGTACGTATCGAGCCTCGCCTGTGATTCAAGAGGAGATCTAATGGAAGTGTGTTCGCCTCCTCGATGCTGGAGAATTGAACCAAGCTATAGCCCATGGAGCTTACCCATTGTTATGGTGAAAAAGACAGGAGGATATCGATTTTTTTATCATCGGGGTCTGAATAAGGTCACCTGTCCCGATTCTTACCCTCTACCTCACATTGATGACACTATCAATGCTGTGGCTATTCAAGTATTGGCTATTCAAATTCCAAAAATTTCTGAGGTCGCGTCTTGGGAAACATAAATCTCCAAGCAATGCCAAGCAGCACAGGATGCAGGTTGAGACGGTCATACGGGAGATGGGGACCCTGGAGGGGCTAGTCAACCTTAAGAAGGCAGAGAAATGGGTGGTCAGAAAGCTGGAGGTGCTGGCAGCTGGCACAATTGACTCATATTGCCTCAGTGTTGCTCTGTTCTTTGATTTCTTGTCTGCAACCAAGCAAAGGACAGTTTTTGAGAAGTACATGAATTTAATGTCCCTCCAAGAACATTCCAAGGCCTGGAGGAGACTTGCCGCCAGCCTCAATAAGGAGAAGAAGCTTGCAGCAGTTAACTCCAAAGAAAGAGGATATCGTAAGTGCCAGAAAGAGAGCTGCAATGCTCTCATCTGGAAAAGGTGTCCCAAACACCTGTGGAGGGTTACACGTTTTGTTGGAACAGCAGTTAACCTTGCAGCCCTTTTGTTCAACTGCGGTGCAGTGGATGGTTACAACAGATTATTTAACCATCTTAATCTCACAATGGGAGCACACACCATTCATAGAGCGTGGAAAAGGGATTATCTTAGATTAAGTCATGCAAAATACAAGCCCAGTATATTAATTAAGAAAATTGTGGAATTGTGTGGGTCTGTGGGAAAGCTAGGAAGATTATGGAGAAAAGATCAACTTCACGTTCCTACAAAATATTATATGGTGTATCAATGAAGAAATTCAATAGTGACTTTAGCTTCAACAAGGCTTATGCCATGTATCTATCTTATTATTTTGTACTAATTGCTGTACTGATTATGTTCAACATACAATCCCTACAGGCGATGCTCTTCCAACTTAGCAATGTACGTATCGAGCCTCGCCTGTGATTCAAGAGGAGATCTAATGGAAGTGTGTTCGCCTCCTCGATGCTGGAGAATTGAACCAAGCTATAGCCCATGGAGCTTACCCATTGTTATGGTGAAAAAGACAGGAGGATATCGATTTTTTTATCATCGGGGTCTGAATAAGGTCACCTGTCCCGATTCTTACCCTCTACCTCACATTGATGACACTATCAATGCTGTGGCTATTCAAGTATTGGCTATTCAAATTCCAAAAATTTCTGAGGTCGCGTCTTGGGAAACATAAATCTCCAAGCAATGCCAAGCAGCACAGGATGCAGGTTGAGACAGTAATACGGGAGATGGGGACCCTGGAGGGGCTAGTCAACCTTAAGAAGGCAGAGAAATGGGTGGTCAGAAAGCTGGAGGTGCTGGCAGCTGGCACAATTGACTCATATTGCCTCAGTGTTGCTCTGTTCTTTGATTTCTTGTCTGCAACCAAGCAAAGGACAGTTTTTGAGAAGTACATGAATTTAATGTCCCTCCAAGAACATACCAAGGCCTGGAGGAGACTTGCCGCCAGCCTCAATAAGGAGAAGAAGCTTGCAGCAGTTAACTCCAAAGAAAGAGGATATCGTAAGTGCCAGAAAGAGAGCTGCAATGCTCTCATCTGGAAAAGGTGTCCCAAACACCTGTGGAGGGTTACACGTTTTGTTGGAACAGCAGTTAACCTTGCAGCCCTTTTGTTCAACTGCGGTGCAGTGGATGGTTACAACAGATTATTTAACCATCTTAATCTCACAATGGGAGCACACACCATTCATAGAGCGTGGAAAAGGGATTATCTTAGATTAAGTCATGCAAAATACAAGCCCAGTATATTAATTAAGAAAATTGTGGAATTGTGTGGGTCTGTGGGAAAGCTAGGAAGATTATGGAGAAAAGATCAACTTCATGTTCCTACAAAATATTATATGGTGTATCAATGAAGAAATTCAATAGTGACTTTAGCTTCAACAAGGCTTATGCCATGTATCTATCTTATTATTTTGTACTAATTGCTGTACTGATTATGTTCAACATACAATCCCTACGGGCGATGCTCTTCCAACTTAGCAATGTACGTATCGAGCCTCGCCTGTGATTCAAGAGGAGATCTAATGGAAGTGTGTTCGCCTCCTCGATGCTGGAGAATTGAACCAAGCTATAGCCCATGGAGCTTACCCATTGTTATGGTGAAAAAGACAGGAGGATATCGATTTTTTTATCATCGGGGTCTGAATAAGGTCACCTGTCCCGATTCTTACCCTCTACCTCACATTGATGACACTATCAATGCTGTGGCTATTCAAGTATTGGCTATTCAAATTCCAAAAATTTCTGAGGTCGCGTCTTGGGAAACATAAATCTCCAAGCAATGCCAAGCAGCACAGGATGCAGGTTGAGACAGTAATACGGGAGATGGGGACCCTGGAGGGGCTAGTCAACCTTAAGAAGGCAGAGAAATGGGTGGACAGAAAGCTGGAGGTGCTGGCAGCTGGCACAATTGACTCATATTGCCTCAGTGTTGCTCTGTTCTTTGATTTCTTGTCTGCAACCAAGCAAAGGACAGTTTTTGAGAAGTACATGAATTTAATGTCCCTCCAAGAACATACCAAGGCCTGGAGGAGACTTGCCGCCAGCCTCAATAAGGAGAAGAAGCTTGCAGCAGTTAACTCCAAAGAAAGAGGATATCGTAAGTGCCAGAAAGAGAGCTGCAATGCTCTCATCTGGAAAAGGTGTCCCAAACACCTGTGGAGGGTTACACGTTTTGTTGGAACAGCAGTTAACCTTGCAGCCCTTTTGTTCAACTGCGGTGCAGTGGATGGTTACAACAGATTATTTAACCATCTTAATCTCACAATGGGAGCACACACCATTCATAGAGCGTGGAAAAGGGATTATCTTAGATTAAGTCATGCAAAATACAAGCCCAGTATATTAATTAAGAAAATTGTGGAATTGTGTGGGTCTGTGGGAAAGCTAGGAAGATTATGGAGAAAAGATCAACTTCACGTTCCTACAAAATATTATATGGTGTATCAATGAAGAAATTCAATAGTGACTTTAGCTTCAACAAGGCTTATGCCATGTATCTATCTTATTATTTTGTACTAATTGCTGTACTGATTATGTTCAACATACAATCCCTACAGGCGATGCTCTTCCAACTTAGCAATGTACGTATCGAGCCTCGCCTGTGATTCAAGAGGAGATCTAATGGAAGTGTGTTCGCCTCCTCGATGCTGGAGAATTGAACCAAGCTATAGCCCATGGAGCTTACCCATTGTTATGGTGAAAAAGACAGGAGGATATCGATTTTTTTATCATCGGGGTCTGAATAAGGTCACCTGTCCCGATTCTTACCCTCTACCTCACATTGATGACACTATCAATGCTGTGGCTATTCAAGTATTGGCTATTCAAATTCCAAAAATTTCTGAGGTCGCGTCTTGGGAAACATAAATCTCCAAGCAATGCCAAGCAGCACAGGATGCAGGTTGAGACAGTAATACGGGAGATGGGGACCCTGGAGGGGCTAGTCAACCTTAAGAAGGCAGAGAAATGGGTGGACAGAAAGCTGGAGGTGCTGGCAGCTGGCACAATTGACTCATATTGCCTCAGTGTTGCTCTGTTCTTTGATTTCTTGTCTGCAACCAAGCAAAGGACAGTTTTTGAGAAGTACATGAATTTAATGTCCCTCCAAGAACATACCAAGGCCTGGAGGAGACTTGCCGCCAGCCTCAATAAGGAGAAGAAGCTTGCAGCAGTTAACTCCAAAGAAAGAGGATATCGTAAGTGCCAGAAAGAGAGCTGCAATGCTCTCATCTGGAAAAGGTGTCCCAAACACCTGTGGAGGGTTACACGTTTTGTTGGAACAGCAGTTAACCTTGCAGCCCTTTTGTTCAACTGCGGTGCAGTGGATGGTTACAACAGATTATTTAACCATCTTAATCTCACAATGGGAGCACACACCATTCATAGAGCGTGGAAAAGGGATTATCTTAGATTAAGTCATGCAAAATACAAGCCCAGTATATTAATTAAGAAAATTGTGGAATTGTGTGGGTCTGTGGGAAAGCTAGGAAGATTATGGAGAAAAGATCAACTTCACGTTCCTACAAAATATTATATGGTGTATCAATGAAGAAATTCAATAGTGACTTTAGCTTCAACAAGGCTTATGCCATGTATCTATCTTATTATTTTGTACTAATTGCTGTACTGATTATGTTCAACATACAATCCCTACAGGCGATGCTCTTCCAACTTAGCAATGTACGTATCGAGCCTCGCCTGTGATTCAAGAGGAGATCTAATGGAAGTGTGTTCGCCTCCTCGATGCTGGAGAATTGAACCAAGCTATAGCCCATGGAGCTTACCCATTGTTATGGTGAAAAAGACAGGAGGATATCGATTTTTTTATCATCGGGGTCTGAATAAGGTCACCTGTCCCGATTCTTACCCTCTACCTCACATTGATGACACTATCAATGCTGTGGCTATTCAAGTATTGGCTATTCAAATTCCAAAAATTTCTGAGGTCGCGTCTTGGGAAACATAAATCTCCAAGCAATGCCAAGCAGCACAGGATGCAGGTTGAGACAGTAATACGGGAGATGGGGACCCTGGAGGGGCTAGTCAACCTTAAGAAGGCAGAGAAATGGGTGGACAGAAAGCTGGAGGTGCTGGCAGCTGGCACAATTGACTCATATTGCCTCAGTGTTGCTCTGTTCTTTGATTTCTTGTCTGCAACCAAGCAAAGGACAGTTTTTGAGAAGTACATGAATTTAATGTCCCTCCAAGAACATACCAAGGCCTGGAGGAGACTTGCCGCCAGCCTCAATAAGGAGAAGAAGCTTGCAGCAGTTAACTCCAAAGAAAGAGGATATCGTAAGTGCCAGAAAGAGAGCTGCAATGCTCTCATCTGGAAAAGGTGTCCCAAACACCTGTGGAGGGTTACACGTTTTGTTGGAACAGCAGTTAACCTTGCAGCCCTTTTGTTCAACTGCGGTGCAGTGGATGGTTACAACAGATTATTTAACCATCTTAATCTCACAATGGGAGCACACACCATTCATAGAGCGTGGAAAAGGGATTATCTTAGATTAAGTCATGCAAAATACAAGCCCAGTATATTAATTAAGAAAATTGTGGAATTGTGTGGGTCTGTGGGAAAGCTAGGAAGATTATGGAGAAAAGATCAACTTCACGTTCCTACAAAATATTATATGGTGTATCAATGAAGAAATTCAATAGTGACTTTAGCTTCAACAAGGCTTATGCCATGTATCTATCTTATTATTTTGTACTAATTGCTGTACTGATTATGTTCAACATACAATCCCTACAGGCGATGCTCTTCCAACTTAGCAATGTACGTATCGAGCCTCGCCTGTGATTCAAGAGGAGATCTAATGGAAGTGTGTTCGCCTCCTCGATGCTGGAGAATTGAACCAAGCTATAGCCCATGGAGCTTACCCATTGTTATGGTGAAAAAGACAGGAGGATATCGATTTTTTTATCATCGGGGTCTGAATAAGGTCACCTGTCCCGATTCTTACCCTCTACCTCACATTGATGACACTATCAATGCTGTGGCTATTCAAGTATTGGCTATTCAAATTCCAAAAATTTCTGAGGTCGCGTCTTGGGAAACATAAATCTCCAAGCAATGCCAAGCAGCACAGGATGCAGGTTGAGACAGTAATACGGGAGATGGGGACCCTGGAGGGGCTAGTCAACCTTAAGAAGGCAGAGAAATGGGTGGACAGAAAGCTGGAGGTGCTGGCAGCTGGCACAATTGACTCATATTGCCTCAGTGTTGCTCTGTTCTTTGATTTCTTGTCTGCAACCAAGCAAAGGACAGTTTTTGAGAAGTACATGAATTTAATGTCCCTCCAAGAACATACCAAGGCCTGGAGGAGACTTGCCGCCAGCCTCAATAAGGAGAAGAAGCTTGCAGCAGTTAACTCCAAAGAAAGAGGATATCGTAAGTGCCAGAAAGAGAGCTGCAATGCTCTCATCTGGAAAAGGTGTCCCAAACACCTGTGGAGGGTTACACGTTTTGTTGGAACAGCAGTTAACCTTGCAGCCCTTTTGTTCAACTGCGGTGCAGTGGATGGTTACAACAGATTATTTAACCATCTTAATCTCACAATGGGAGCACACACCATTCATAGAGCGTGGAAAAGGGATTATCTTAGATTAAGTCATGCAAAATACAAGCCCAGTATATTAATTAAGAAAATTGTGGAATTGTGTGGGTCTGTGGGAAAGCTAGGAAGATTATGGAGAAAAGATCAACTTCACGTTCCTACAAAATATTATATGGTGTATCAATGAAGAAATTCAATAGTGACTTTAGCTTCAACAAGGCTTATGCCATGTATCTATCTTATTATTTTGTACTAATTGCTGTACTGATTATGTTCAACATACAATCCCTACAGGCGATGCTCTTCCAACTTAGCAATGTACGTATCGAGCCTCGCCTGTGATTCAAGAGGAGATCTAATGGAAGTGTGTTCGCCTCCTCGATGCTGGAGAATTGAACCAAGCTATAGCCCATGGAGCTTACCCATTGTTATGGTGAAAAAGACAGGAGGATATCGATTTTTTTATCATCGGGGTCTGAATAAGGTCACCTGTCCCGATTCTTACCCTCTACCTCACATTGATGACACTATCAATGCTGTGGCTATTCAAGTATTGGCTATTCAAATTCCAAAAATTTCTGAGGTCGCGTCTTGGGAAACATAAATCTCCAAGCAATGCCAAGCAGCACAGGATGCAGGTTGAGACAGTAATACGGGAGATGGGGACCCTGGAGGGGCTAGTCAACCTTAAGAAGGCAGAGAAATGGGTGGACAGAAAGCTGGAGGTGCTGGCAGCTGGCACAATTGACTCATATTGCCTCAGTGTTGCTCTGTTCTTTGATTTCTTGTCTGCAACCAAGCAAAGGACAGTTTTTGAGAAGTACATGAATTTAATGTCCCTCCAAGAACATACCAAGGCCTGGAGGAGACTTGCCGCCAGCCTCAATAAGGAGAAGAAGCTTGCAGCAGTTAACTCCAAAGAAAGAGGATATCGTAAGTGCCAGAAAGAGAGCTGCAATGCTCTCATCTGGAAAAGGTGTCCCAAACACCTGTGGAGGGTTACACGTTTTGTTGGAACAGCAGTTAACCTTGCAGCCCTTTTGTTCAACTGCGGTGCAGTGGATGGTTACAACAGATTATTTAACCATCTTAATCTCACAATGGGAGCACACACCATTCATAGAGCGTGGAAAAGGGATTATCTTAGATTAAGTCATGCAAAATACAAGCCCAGTATATTAATTAAGAAAATTGTGGAATTGTGTGGGTCTGTGGGAAAGCTAGGAAGATTATGGAGAAAAGATCAACTTCACGTTCCTACAAAATATTATATGGTGTATCAATGAAGAAATTCAATAGTGACTTTAGCTTCAACAAGGCTTATGCCATGTATCTATCTTATTATTTTGTACTAATTGCTGTACTGATTATGTTCAACATACAATCCCTACAGGCGATGCTCTTCCAACTTAGCAATGTACGTATCGAGCCTCGCCTGTGATTCAAGAGGAGATCTAATGGAAGTGTGTTCGCCTCCTCGATGCTGGAGAATTGAACCAAGCTATAGCCCATGGAGCTTACCCATTGTTATGGTGAAAAAGACAGGAGGATATCGATTTTTTTATCATCGGGGTCTGAATAAGGTCACCTGTCCCGATTCTTACCCTCTACCTCACATTGATGACACTATCAATGCTGTGGCTATTCAAGTATTGGCTATTCAAATTCCAAAAATTTCTGAGGTCGCGTCTTGGGAAACATAAATCTCCAAGCAATGCCAAGCAGCACAGGATGCAGGTTGAGACAGTAATACGGGAGATGGGGACCCTGGAGGGGCTAGTCAACCTTAAGAAGGCAGAGAAATGGGTGGACAGAAAGCTGGAGGTGCTGGCAGCTGGCACAATTGACTCATATTGCCTCAGTGTTGCTCTGTTCTTTGATTTCTTGTCTGCAACCAAGCAAAGGACAGTTTTTGAGAAGTACATGAATTTAATGTCCCTCCAAGAACATACCAAGGCCTGGAGGAGACTTGCCGCCAGCCTCAATAAGGAGAAGAAGCTTGCAGCAGTTAACTCCAAAGAAAGAGGATATCGTAAGTGCCAGAAAGAGAGCTGCAATGCTCTCATCTGGAAAAGGTGTCCCAAACACCTGTGGAGGGTTACACGTTTTGTTGGAACAGCAGTTAACCTTGCAGCCCTTTTGTTCAACTGCGGTGCAGTGGATGGTTACAACAGATTATTTAACCATCTTAATCTCACAATGGGAGCACACACCATTCATAGAGCGTGGAAAAGGGATTATCTTAGATTAAGTCATGCAAAATACAAGCCCAGTATATTAATTAAGAAAATTGTGGAATTGTGTGGGTCTGTGGGAAAGCTAGGAAGATTATGGAGAAAAGATCAACTTCACGTTCCTACAAAATATTATATGGTGTATCAATGAAGAAATTCAATAGTGACTTTAGCTTCAACAAGGCTTATGCCATGTATCTATCTTATTATTTTGTACTAATTGCTGTACTGATTATGTTCAACATACAATCCCTACAGGCGATGCTCTTCCAACTTAGCAATGTACGTATCGAGCCTCGCCTGTGATTCAAGAGGAGATCTAATGGAAGTGTGTTCGCCTCCTCGATGCTGGAGAATTGAACCAAGCTATAGCCCATGGAGCTTACCCATTGTTATGGTGAAAAAGACAGGAGGATATCGATTTTTTTATCATCGGGGTCTGAATAAGGTCACCTGTCCCGATTCTTACCCTCTACCTCACATTGATGACACTATCAATGCTGTGGCTATTCAAGTATTGGCTATTCAAATTCCAAAAATTTCTGAGGTCGCGTCTTGGGAAACATAAATCTCCAAGCAATGCCAAGCAGCACAGGATGCAGGTTGAGACAGTAATACGGGAGATGGGGACCCTGGAGGGGCTAGTCAACCTTAAGAAGGCAGAGAAATGGGTGGACAGAAAGCTGGAGGTGCTGGCAGCTGGCACAATTGACTCATATTGCCTCAGTGTTGCTCTGTTCTTTGATTTCTTGTCTGCAACCAAGCAAAGGACAGTTTTTGAGAAGTACATGAATTTAATGTCCCTCCAAGAACATACCAAGGCCTGGAGGAGACTTGCCGCCAGCCTCAATAAGGAGAAGAAGCTTGCAGCAGTTAACTCCAAAGAAAGAGGATATCGTAAGTGCCAGAAAGAGAGCTGCAATGCTCTCATCTGGAAAAGGTGTCCCAAACACCTGTGGAGGGTTACACGTTTTGTTGGAACAGCAGTTAACCTTGCAGCCCTTTTGTTCAACTGCGGTGCAGTGGATGGTTACAACAGATTATTTAACCATCTTAATCTCACAATGGGAGCACACACCATTCATAGAGCGTGGAAAAGGGATTATCTTAGATTAAGTCATGCAAAATACAAGCCCAGTATATTAATTAAGAAAATTGTGGAATTGTGTGGGTCTGTGGGAAAGCTAGGAAGATTATGGAGAAAAGATCAACTTCACGTTCCTACAAAATATTATATGGTGTATCAATGAAGAAATTCAATAGTGACTTTAGCTTCAACAAGGCTTATGCCATGTATCTATCTTATTATTTTGTACTAATTGCTGTACTGATTATGTTCAACATACAATCCCTACAGGCGATGCTCTTCCAACTTAGCAATGTACGTATCGAGCCTCGCCTGTGATTCAAGAGGAGATCTAATGGAAGTGTGTTCGCCTCCTCGATGCTGGAGAATTGAACCAAGCTATAGCCCATGGAGCTTACCCATTGTTATGGTGAAAAAGACAGGAGGATATCGATTTTTTTATCATCGGGGTCTGAATAAGGTCACCTGTCCCGATTCTTACCCTCTACCTCACATTGATGACACTATCAATGCTGTGGCTATTCAAGTATTGGCTATTCAAATTCCAAAAATTTCTGAGGTCGCGTCTTGGGAAACATAAATCTCCAAGCAATGCCAAGCAGCACAGGATGCAGGTTGAGACAGTAATACGGGAGATGGGGACCCTGGAGGGGCTAGTCAACCTTAAGAAGGCAGAGAAATGGGTGGACAGAAAGCTGGAGGTGCTGGCAGCTGGCACAATTGACTCATATTGCCTCAGTGTTGCTCTGTTCTTTGATTTCTTGTCTGCAACCAAGCAAAGGACAGTTTTTGAGAAGTACATGAATTTAATGTCCCTCCAAGAACATACCAAGGCCTGGAGGAGACTTGCCGCCAGCCTCAATAAGGAGAAGAAGCTTGCAGCAGTTAACTCCAAAGAAAGAGGATATCGTAAGTGCAATATATGCTTTGGGTTTGGGTTGGGAGCTGTGTGTGGAATTGATTAAACAATTCACAGATTTGACCCCAGTAGAATCTGAATTGCCAGGGGGAAGTGAATGCTCTACAGTAAAAAAAAAATGACTACAGCTCTATATTCCAATCATTTAGAGATTCTGCTCATTTTCTTCCAGATATGTGAGATTTTATATCTTGTGATTGAAAAAAGCAATAACTGTTTTATCAAGTGATTTTCCCCCTTACAGTTGGCACCTTGCTGAATTTTATAATAGACTTATTACAACAGAACTCTTTCTTTCAGAGACCCGCCCGAGTGACGAGGAATCCAAGCTTGTCATCAGTAAACTTCGACTGTACTATCTAAATACGCTGCATGACCTATTCCTAAGCAGTAAAAACCTGACAAGGGCAGAGGCAACAGCAGTAAGGGGATATTTCCTGCTAATGCTCGCTCTGATCAACGGTTCTAGAGCAGGGGAGCACATAAACATGCAACTTGAGTGGGTCCTCAATGCTAAAAAGGAAGAAACCACCGGTAACTATGTTATCAAGGTAAGAGAGTATAAATTACCACCACATCTCTCTCTCTCTGTGTTGTGGCCCAGTGGATTAGTCTTCGGACTTTGAAAAAGAGGGTCGTGGGTTCAAATCCCAGCCATGGCGTAATTTCCTTCAGCAAGAAACTGATCCACAATTTGCTGCACTCAACCCAGGTGAGGTAAATGGGTACTGGTAGGAAGGAATTCCTTAAAAAGCTGTGTGCTATGAACGCCTAGCTGTGCCGGGTAATATAGGAGCGCCTTGAGCACCTAGCAAGATGGATATGTGCGCAATATAAATACCCTATATTATTATTATTATATATAAATTTATATTTAGCTAGTAAAAATATAACGTACATTTGAATAAACATAACATTGTCACTTGAAGACAATTAGATGATTATAAAACTATAACTATTTGTCTTTCAGCAAGTGAAGATTTTATTTGATATGGTTGAGTAAGCGAAACCTGAACAAAAGTTATCCATGACATACTTTACAAAATACCTCCTTTCTCTGTGATTACACAACCTTATCAGATGAAA
Organism: Lytechinus pictus; assembly: GCF_037042905.1. Classification (NCBI taxonomy): domain Eukaryota; kingdom Metazoa; phylum Echinodermata; class Echinoidea; order Temnopleuroida; family Toxopneustidae; genus Lytechinus; species Lytechinus pictus. Next base: position 11,014,652 of record NC_087255.1, read on the forward strand.
TCTTCCCTTACTAGTAGAGAAATGTACATAGCTTCATAATCATTTAATAGTTTTCATATTTCAAGTGGTTGTATATATATCGATGCCAATGACCATTATAATTTTGGTGGGACAAACTGTATGTATGTGTGTGTATATATATATATACATATTTATTTATGTTGAGCAAAATTTATACTGCAATTAGTAGCATTTTAGATGTTAAAAATCATGTTTCCATCCTGCGAATGGACAGAGAAAATTATTGTTCAGAGTGAACTCAAAGGAGTTCCTTAGGACCAGATAATTTACTTGTTTTCATTAAAAATTTTTTGATTTTATTTTCTTTTTATTAGAATAGAAAAAAAAGAATAAAGGAAAAACTCTTAAAAGAATGAAAAGTTGACAAGACCAACAAAGTCAGTGATGTGATTAGCCAAAGATGGAAATTTCTGGTTGATGCCTTGTCTTATATCAGATGATTTTCTTAAGCTGCTCAGTGATTGCTACTCATCATCTGTCCAGAGGACAATTGTGATTCTGACAAACGATTGACTGAACGTGAACCTTCTTTTAAGTGTATTAATCTCTTTACAGGTCCTAGAACACAAGACAGCGCTAGCGTATGGCTCGGCGAGGATTTGCCTGCCGGAGGAGGAGTACCGGCAGCTACTGTACTACGTGAGAATGGTTCGTCCGAGATTACCAGGTTATAAAATTGGCAACCAGTCGGTGTCTTTTACTTCCCAATCCCCTAGCCTGACGACATCTTCCAATGCGGCGTCGATGAGGTCGATGTTTGCAAGGCTGATACTAAAGGCACGCAGTAACACTGCCATAAGGGAGTGGATTTCTTCCATGGTAAATATTCAATGTCTTATACAAAAAAGTTTGTTTAGGGTTTATGCCTCCATCAACTGAAGGTGGTTGCCAGAGTATTATGTTTTATGGGCCGTCCGTCCATCAGTCCCGTTTTCATTCTCGCGATGACTCAAAAACAAATTTCACGAATGAACTTCAAACTTGGATCATGTATGCACTGGGGGTTAACAACGATCTGATGAGTTTTTTTTTTTTTTTTTTTTGGGGGGGGGTCATAGGGTCATGAGGTCAAAGGTCACTAATTCAACAAAATACAAAGAAAACTAGACTGTTCTTGCCATTACAAAGAAAAACAATATCATTGAGTGACTTCAAACTTGGATCGTATGTGAATTGGGGTGACAATTATGATCAGATTAGTTCATGAGGAAAGGGGTCAAGGTCACAAAATTCAACAAAGTCCATAAAAATAAATCGTTCTCACTCTAACTCTAAACTGTTTCATGGATCAACTCAAAACTTGGATTATGTAATGCATTCGTGATCCGGATGGTATGATAACAGGTTATTTTGGATAGTGGACAGATCAAGGAATTCAATGAAACACATAAAACAATAAACTGAGAGGATTTTAAGGTTTTGATAAAAAATGCATTTTTTAAAACAAATTTAAAAGGTTATTTACACCAAGGCAACCGATTACCAGCAATAATAAGACTTGTATTTCTGGACAGGCAATGGCAGAGGCGTAGAAAATTCATCTATTGCTTTTTCCTGTCTTAGGTCCATGACATCAATCCAACTCTTAACAAAATCTTCACATATGGATCCATCTTGAGTGCACCAGGTGGGGAGTAAATTTCATACAAAAAAGATGGAAAAAATAATCTCACCATGTTAACATCACTTGAAAAGATATATTACTAATTCCATACCTCATTAATAGGTTCTAGACTTGATAAGATCCTCTTCTGCGGATCTCATAATTTCATCATCTACTTTAAATGATGTCAGTATGGTAAGGATCTTGCCTTAACAACATCAGAGTAACAGGTTCAAACTTCCATTCTAATAACCACAATGATCACAATCAATATTTATCTTTGCAGATGGCAGAGAAACACCCAGAACTACAACACGACACAGCAGATGCCATGCACCACCGCCTGACAACAGCACAACGGAATTACCATGCAATGTCGGTGAAAGATTCCAAAAAGGCTAAGCTGACCGGGTCTGTGTTGCAGACGCTCTCCGTACGTCCCAGCATTGTTTTGTATGCCAAGTCATGTCACTATATTAATCTCTCTTGATAAAAAAATACCCCCTGAAGAAAAGTAATCGGTCAAGTCGATTTATATACTACATTGAAGTTACTAGTTAAAGCTCATAGCTGGAGAGCCAGAAATTTGATCCAAGCCTCAAAAACGTTTTATCATTGTATTATTTGCAATTTTCCCATGTAATTAATGTTAACTTTGTATGTGGACTCCATTCTTCTCATGATATATAATTATATTGATTTAATTATATTGATTATATTGATTTAATTATATTGATTATATTGATTTAAACTTGACATGCATGTTAATTTATATTTGAATCACTTATTGAATATGTATATCATTTATTCAATGTTGAATTTTGTTCATGCTTTTGTTTAAATTGAATCAATTTATCTTGTACTTATTTTGTATTATGTTGAAGAATGAAAAATAAATTGAATTGAATTGAACTGACAAACAAGATAAGGTTAGGGCTGTAGAGAAAATGCACAGGGCAATACTGGCAATCCTTTATCACTCAGTAATGAAGAAAGATAACAGGAGGCGTCATTGGTACCGTCCAAAAGATGGATGCCGTGAGTACAAGAGACAGGCAAACAAGTCAACAAACAGAATCACTGAGATCCCGTGTTTCTCAAAGAACTGTTGCCTATATTCTAATCGTTCAAGCAAGAAAAAAGGTAGAATTGGGGGAAGACGAAGAAGTCCTTTGTGTGCAGGATGTCTCCAAGCTAAGCTCGCAATCGACTAGGTCAGGGTTACATGTTAAAGTATCTGCAGAGGAGGACTCAAACGTAGGGATTGTTTTTACATCAAAGACAAGGCTAAAGCAATTGGCAAAAGAATCCTACCCCACATGTGGAGTGGCAAATGGGTCAACAAAGAGAATCACTTAGATCCTGTATTTGACCAAGAGCTGTTGCCTATATTCACGCAACTCAGTAATCCAGATTTCCTTGAGAGATGCCTCCCAGGTATCACCCAGAACCAGAAAGAGAGTTTCAATGCTCTCATCTTGGAAAGGTGTCCTAAACACCTGTGGAGGGTTCCATGTGTTGTTGGAACGGCAGTTAACTTTGCAGCCCTTTCGTTCAACTGCGGTGCAGAAAACGGTTACAACAGATTATTTAACCATCTTAATCTCACAATGGGAGCACACACCGTTCACGGAGCGTGGAAAAGGGATTATCTTAGATTAAGTAATGCAAAATACAAGTCCAGTAGATTAAGAAAATTGTGGAATTGTGTGAGTTTGTTACTATTTCTAAGACCAGACTGAAGCAATTGGCAATAGAATTCCTCAGAGTTCAAGATGGCCTGGAGTTAAGCTCACAATTGACTAGGTCATGGTTACATGTTAAAGGTTCTCCAGAGGAGGACTCAAACTTAGAGTTCGTGATTATTTCTAAGACCAGACTGAAGCAATTGGCAATAAAATTCCTCAGAGTTCAGGATGGCCCGGAGTTAAGCTCACAATTGACTAGGTCATGGTTACATGTTCAAGGTTCTCCAGAGGAGGACTCGAACTTAGAGTTTGTAATTATTTCTAAGACCAGATTGAAGCAATTGGCAAAAAAAGTCCTCGAGTTCAGGATGGCCCTGAGTTAAGCTAACAATTGACTAGGTCATGGTTACATGTTAAAGTACCTCCAGAGGAGGACTCAAACTTAGGGATTGTTTTTATTTCGAAGAGAAGGCTGAAGCAATTGGCAACAGAAGCCTACCCCACATGAAGAGTGGCAAATGGGTCAACAAAGAGAATCACTGAGATCCTGTATTTCTCAAAGAGCTGTTGCCTATATTCTCATCGTTCAAGCAAGAAAAAAAAAGAAGGTAGAATTGAGGAAGACGAAGAAGTCCTTGGTGTGCAGGATGCCCCCGAGTTAAGCTCACAATTGACCTGGTCATGGTTAAATGTTAAAGTATCTGCAGAGGAGGATTCACACTTATGGTTTGTTATTATTTCAAAGACCAGAATGAAGCAATTGGCAATAGAATTCCTCGAGTTCAGAATGGCCCTGAGTTAAGCTGGCAATCGACTAGGTCAGAGTAACATGTCAAAGTATCTACAGAGGAGGATTCAAACTTAGGGTTCGTTATTATTTCTAAGACAAGGGTGAAGCAATTGGCAACAGAAGCCTACCCCACATGTGGAGTGGCAAATGGGTCAACATAGAGAATCACTTAGATCCTGTATTTGACCAAGAGCTGTTGCCTATATTCACACGACTTAGTAATCCAGATCTCCTTGAGAGATGCCTCCCAGGCATCACCCAGAACCAGAAAGAGAGTTTCAATGCTCTCATCTTGGAAAGGTGTCCTTACACCAGTGGAGGGTTCCATGTGTTGTTGGAACGGCAGTTAACTTTGCAGCCCTTTCGTTCAACTGCGGTGCAGAAAACGGTTACAACAGATTATTTAACCATCTTAATCTCACAATGGGAGCACACACCGTTCACGGAGCGTGGAAAAGGGATTATCTTAGATTAAGTCATGCAAAATACAAGTCCAGTATATTAATTAAGAAAATTGTGGAATTGTGTGGGTCTGTGGGAAAGCTAGGAAGATTATGGAGAAAAGATCAACTTCACGTTCCTTCAAAATATTAAACGGTGTATCAATGAACCAATTCGAAACCAACTTTGGCTTCAACAAGGCTTATGCCATTAGCAGTTATTTAATTTGCACATTAATTATAAGAAAATTGTGGAACTGTAAGGGTCTGTGGGAAAGCTAGGAAGATCATGGAGAAAAGATCAACTTCACGTTCCTTCAAAATATTAAACGGTGTATCAATGAACCAATTCGAAACCAACTTTGGCTTCAACAAGGCTTATGCCATTAGCAGTTATTCAATTTGCACATTAATTATAAGAAAATTGTGGAACTGTAAGGGTCTGTGGGAAAGCTAGGAAGATCATGGAGAAAAGATCAACTTCACGTTCCTACAAAATATTAAACGGTGTATCAATGAACCGATTCGAAACCAACTTTAACTTCAACAAGGCTTATGCCATGTATCTGTCTTAGCAGTTATTTAATTTGCACATTTTCTACTAATTGCCGTACTGATTATGTTCAACATACAATCCCAATGGGCAATTCTCTTCCAACTAGGTAGCGGGCACACCGTGCCTCGCCTGTGATTCGAGAGGAGATCAAACGGAAGTGCATTCGCCTCCTCGATGCTGGGGTAACTGAACCAAGCCCACGGAGCTTGCCCATTGCTATGGTGAAGAAGAAAACAGGAATTATCAAAGCCTAAATAAGGTCACCTGTCCCGATTCTCATCCCTCTACCTTGCATTAATGACACTATCGATACTATGACCTCAATCAATGACTGAGATTTGCTACTTCAGAACCATGGATCTGTCCAGCGGTTACTGGCAAGTGGATGTGGATCCCAAGGATGCAGCCAAGACTGCATTTACTACTGGGACATATCTTTACCAGTTTAACATGATGCCTATGTGATTGCGCAATGCACCCTCAACTTTTCAGAGGCTCATGCAGCTTGTATTGCATGGACTACACTGGGACTCTGTCCTTGTGTATCTTGATGATACAACAGTTTTCGGGCAAACTTTTGCAAGCTCATTTATGCACTGTCTTTGACCGCTTCAGATCAGCCAGCCTCGAGCTGTGGCCAGAAAAATGACAGAAATGGATCTAGAATTCATTTGAACTTTAATCCTATTTCCAGTTTCAATTCATTTTATCATTTTGTGACATATATACATAACAGTTTAATTTTTCTACAACATTTTATGAGATACATTTTTTCTTGTAAATAATGCAGTCACGTAGGGATTAATATACATTGATGCTGTAAATTGAGAAGGTCAATCATGTTTAGAATAAGAAGTTTCCAATCTTGCTATCATCAAATATGTTTATCTAGTTCATATTGTGATGAGGCATGCATGGAGAATCATAACATTATTACCCATGCAATCCTAAGCCGCCAAGTTCCATATATCTTAGAACTAGAAAAGGCAACATTTTTGGTGTGGCTACAGAGAGCTTACCAAAGCAAGTAAATTAAGTGGTTGATGAGGCAGTAGGTGGTGGAAAGGAGGCAAATGTAGTCAACGGCTACAACTAAATGATTTATTTTGTCAGGGACTCTCTCCAAGACAATAGTGATGACATAGCACCATATAATAAAGTATCTCTTTGCAATATTAAATGAATCTGAAAGAATCCATTAATGGCATTGAATAAGGAGATCTAACTCTCATCATTTCACCACAACCAACCACAAGCAACGGACATGACTTTTGACCTCTTACCTGGTAAATGTCGAGTGACCCTTTGATGACCTTCTCCAGAGGGAAGTACTCCTTCAGCTTGTCATGGTCCACTGAGTAGCGCTTCTCTTCCGACATGTTCATGAAGTAGCGCATGTCCCAAAGGTTGATCTTGTTGTCAAACTCATACCCGTATTTCTTGCACTGAAGTGGGGGGGGGGGGGGGGGAAGAAGGAAATAGCTTTAAGAACCAGCATACTTTTTGATGATTGACAGTCATGACAGTTCATATTTTATTGTTCAAAATATTCAAAAAAATAATTTTGCCCAATTGATTGTGGGCCTGGCAGCCACTGTGCAGCGCCAGATCAATGCAGCTCTACCCCTTGAATGTTGAACACCAAGCAGGGTAGCAGCAACTCCCATCTTTTTACGTCTCTTGGTCCGCCGCCGCCAGGGTTTGAACTCCAGACCTCCCGGTTGCGAGACAGACGCTCTACCAACTGAGCCAACACACTGGTAATGTATCATTTAGATGCAAAATGTTTGTTTTTTTCCTGACAGTAGCTGACAGGATTCTTTCCTTGAATGCACAAAGCATTGTAAACATCAGCTGGGGCTACAGCCGGAGCAAAATATAGTACATTGAATAGGCAACTAGTTGGCGCTCTATGAATTTTATCTGTAATTTCATTATCAATGACTATTTTTACCCAAAAGAAATATGTTTGTTTACATTTACTTTCAGTGATATTTTCATCTTTATTTTACTCTAAAAAATAGCATTAGTGTGACCTTTACAGCGCTAAGAACTTCCAAAACATTGAAGGCATCTGGAGTTTTCAGAGGAGTAGAAAATTGTTGAGTGAGATTAGACATTTTGAAAAACACTGAAAATACTTGTTATGTATGTAGCTATTTTGGGCAACAGACTTTTCTTGACATATTTCAGGCATTCCCCATGAAAACAAATGCTCAAGAGCCCGTCACACAGGCCCTTCCAACTACTCACGTCCTCTTCCTTATACTTGAGGAACCCTTCTAGCTCCTCCCGCTGGAGAGGTCGGAGCTTCTCAGCCAAGCCGCTCAAGAAGCTGGAGACCGTCTCCGGCGTCTTGGCCATCCGCATCTCAAGGATGTACTCGGCATGGGTGGAGTATCCTAGCAACTTAGCCAGCTGAAGGGAAGAAAATGTGAACATACTGTTAATCAATTGAAGTGAAAAGGAGGGCTTTGATGGTGGTAACAAATGGTTAAAATTCACTGACCTTTGACCTTAATTGTATGGCATGAAATTCATACCAAACAGTGAGTGACACTTGATTACCCTCATGTTGAGGTTTCATGATACCTATTCTTATACTCTAAAAGATGATGACGATGCAAAAACTTAACCTTGGTTAAGATTTGATGTTGACTATGCTGACGTCGCCGTTTGAAAAGAGGCGTGTATATCTTGCTTTTGCTGTATATGCCAGACAAAAACTATAGAATAGGGATATTATTAGAGGGAGAACCAATAAAAATAAGAATCATTATGTACCTGTGCACGAATCTTTACAAGCTCTTCTAGGATGGCAGTGTTTTCTGTCTTGCATCTGAAGATGAATACAATAAAGTATTTAAAAAAATGGAAATTGCATACCGCTGTGGTCATGTTGGCAATATGGTTTTGCACATGTTTTACAGAAATACAATCATCATCATCCCCATCATTATCATCATCGTTACCATTATCACCATTATCATCATCATCACCATCATAATCGCCACCACCACCACCACAATCATCACTTCATCATGAAACAAGAAAAATAATAATAATCGTCATCATCACGACCACCAACAAAAAGAATCCTACCGTCTCGTTACAATCACTCTTATTCCCATCAACCTCACCATGACCATCATCATAACCTCCACGACCACCACCACCACCGCCAGCACTACCACCATCACTGCCAGCATTACCACCGCCACCACCACCATTGCCACCACCACCACTACCACCATCATCACCACCACCACCAGCACTACCACCACCACCATCCACATCATCAAACCAAGAGGATCATCACAACTATCATCATCATTGCCATTGTTCAGACCATTTCCACAATAACTTAATCATTCCAAAACATTCTGTAAGCCATACTGTACCTTGAGTTAAATGCCGTCTCCATCCTGCGTCTTGTATCAGGGTTATGTGCCTTCCTCATCAGAGGGAAATAGTCTGGGTATTTCAGCGTTACCTTGCACTTTCCATCGGCAGTCTATAAATGACGTGAAAATAAATGGTTTTTATCTGAAATGGTCATTCAACTGATCAAGAACAATCATTTCTACGGGAAAATGAAATTGAATATATTGAAAAATATGAAGCCAAAAACAGTCTTTTAAAAAGAAATAAAATGAAGTACTATGATGGTTGTAGTTTCTTAGCTAATGGCCAGAGTTGCTTTGGTTGTTTGTTATGACATCCATCAACTAAAACAAACTAGTTAAAGGGATGGTCCGGGCTGAAAATATTTATATCTTAATACATAGAGTAGAATTCACTGAGCTAAATGCCGAAAATTTCATCAAAATCGGATAACAAATAATAAAGTTATTGAAGTTTAAAGTTTAGCAATATTTTGTGAAAACAGTCGTAATGAATATTCATTAGGTGGGCTGATGATGTCACATCTCCTGTTTCTTATGTAATTACATAAAATCATATTTTTTTTCATTATTTCATACTTGTTTGAATAATGTCTCCCTTATAATAAAATAAGTTGCAGCAATAAATATCTAATGCACTAAATCAGTTGTCAATCCAATTTTTCTAGTTCTTGGAGGTAAAAATTCGAATAAACCTAATTTCATATAAAAAAATACAAAAGAACAAGTGGGGATGTGACATCATCAGCCCACCTAATGAATATTCATGACGACTGTTTTCACAAAATATTGCTAAACTTTAAAATTCAATAACTTAATTTTGTTATCCGATTTGATGAAATTTTCGGCATTTTGCTCAGTGAATTCTACTCTATTTATTAAGCTATAAATACTTTCAGCCCGGACCATCCCTTTAAATATGGAAAAAAAAAAAATTATCAATCACCAATTAAGATGTAGATTTTGTTTACAAGCATTCCAGACACAAAGCATATTTCAGATTTGGATTGCAAGGAATTTAATTCACACATTTAATGTGCAACAGCTCTTATTGCAATTTTTGTTCCAGTTGTCAATTCATGCGCAATATTTCAATCTGCTTTCTGAAATAAAAACCCAGAATCTGTGATCAAACTTTATACGATTCTCATCTCTTACCAAGTTTGCTCTTCTTTCTTAATCAAATGCACACTTTATTCAATTCATTGTAACTAATTGTGCGCTTGATTTTTGCAGTTGTGAATGATTGCAGGTCTCTCGGCAACAGGCCTCCAAGGATGAATAGTTGCTCCGATTGTTTGTAGGTCACTTCTGTTTAAATGAACTGGGTCCCTAAGCATAAAGCTTAGTGAATGATAAGGGGGCCAACTTTTATGACTAATCATACACAATAATCAATGCAGTCAATCGTAGAAATCAGCACTGTGATCAAACGCTAAGCTTCATGTTACAGACCCCTGATGTAAGTTTCTCCATTAAGACAGGGTCATGTATCTTCAACGCTGGACCCAGTAACATAAAGCTTTGTAATTGATCATAAGGCTGATATCTATGATTGATCATACACAATAATCAATGCAGTCAATCATAGAAATCACCACTGTGATCAAACGCTAAGCTTTATGTAACAGACCCCTGATGTAAGTTTCTCCATTAAGACAGGGTCATGTATCTTCAACGCTGGACCCAGTAACATAAAGCTTTGTTATTGATCATAAGGCTGATATCTACGATTAATCATACACAATAATCGATGCAGTCAATCGTAGAAATCAGCACTGTGATCAATAACTATGCTTTGTGACACAGGGTGCTAGGTGTAAATATTGTGGAAGAATGAGATACATACCTTTTCAAGACGCTTGATAAAATCGTCAGGTAATCCTCCTGCAATAAAGGAAGACAAAATTACAAAACGTCAAGAATCATGACAAAACTATTATGTCTTTGTTTTCTGCATATGGGCTGGAAAGCCTTTCTTGGCATATATTTTATGCAACTATTCTGCGTCAAACCCTGATAACCTGTTATTATTATTATAAAGTCTTATGTATCCAGGGTAGCCTCATCAGTGACGTACACTGTATTCCCAGAGGGCCCTGCTAGATTTAAACACATACAAAAGAAAAAAAGCAAAGGACAACAAAATTAGAAAGATACAAACAGAATAAAGTTTAGCAATCTACGGTTTCTCCAATAGGATGAAATAAATGATTGCAAGGTTGCAGCCCTTCTTACTGCAGATGGAATATTATTCCGCAGAATTGAACTGTGTAATGAAATCCTTTTTTCCCTTCTCTGTTTTACACTTTTGTATTATGATCCCATAACTATCAGCATTTCTGGTGCGGTATGAGTGGGTGTTTGATTATTCAATGAAAAAATCTGAAATATATTGTGGGCAACTACCATTTAGGGCATTGTAAACAAGTTTGATTATTTTTATCAACATGCAGATGGACTAATCAGGAAAATATCAGTTTAAGCTCTTCATTGCAGGAAATAGTTTGAGTCGTTGGCCCTATTCTAAAGTCAGGTTTAACTTAGACCATGGTCCAACTCTGTGCTAAAATTATGGCAAGCCAAAAGTGTCAACATTTTTATTAAGTTGTATGTTTCTTATGTTTACTATGCTCTTTCCTGATTCATCGATGGTAAAGACAATCATCCATTTATACTTCCAAGACAATTATGAATGCTTTGAGAGCCAAATTAGCTGAAATATGATATCTCTACTGTTAGTAATTTATGTAACGATTGGCTATCCATACTTAAACCACAACTTTAAACCCGAGTTTCAGTTAAACCCGACTTCAGAAAAAGGGCCATAAAGCAAAGCACACTGTATAAGAGTACATTTTTTATTTTCTGATTTTCATACTAATTTGCTTCAATTCCTGAGCATTCCTGCATTTCGTAAGACATTCGTCATTGTTGATCATCATGAGAGGATTGAGGGTCCACCACTTTTCCAGAAGACATAAAAATAGCATTGACAGTGAGAATTAAATATCTAAAATTATCATCTATATAGAGTGTTCTAGCGATGCATTATGAACGCATATTTTGGTCTGCATCAATTGCCCCTATCCCTAAAAAGGACCGAAATCCGACGAATATCCCATAGGCTCCTGTACAAAATTTTCTATTGAATATGAGAGCTTATTCAAAAGTTCAGGGCACGTGCGCGAATGCATGAAATATACAACGCGTACAACAATGAAAGCAATGCGATGCGCAACATAGAGCACAACTATACTGATGACGTCATAATGAACTGTACATGCAAGTCAACGACCAAAATTTATCCTATGAAGTGATAATGGCATAATGTGATATGACTTGTTAAATCAAATTGCTCCCTCTTTTTTGGGGGGGATGGGATAGATGATAATAATTATATTGGATGGCTTTATTTCATGAAATACCAGAAATATTTTCCCGAACTCTTGAAATATTTCTGGTATTCCATTCTGAGCCATCCAATATAATATATTTTATGGGAACGATGAATCCCAAACACAGGGAGAAATAATGATAAATCGGCAGTGTTTTCTCACCAAGCTCAGCCTCGGTAAACTCTAGAATAGTGTTCTCATCGTTGACATTCTTGTTGTAGTCGATGCTGATGTCACTGGCCCGCTTCTTCAACGCCTTGACCTTGTCTTGGACATCCTTGGGTAAGTGCAGACCTGTAGATTGATTTTTGATTTAAATACTAGTTATAAGCTACTGAAATCCTTGCATCTGATTGGCTCAGTGATTTTCACAGACAAGATGCTCCATGAAACACTGCAATGTAGATGAATTCATAAATGGAACATTTGGAATACAATTTTGGTAATGAAATAATTGTGTTCAAGGAAAAAATATGAGAATAAGATGGTGAAATTCTGATTGAATTCGGATTATAAGTAAAAAGAAAATTATCAATGTTTGGAAAGAATGACCCTGAAGACTGTAAATTTCAAATTGGGAATTTGATGGGTAGATTGTAACGAGTGGCAAGGGACAACTCTTCCATTTCTTGTTATGAAGTTATATCAGGAATTGAGATATCTCATGAGGCACAAGGAGAGGGAAGTGTTTCACGAAAGGACTTGTCAGATGTTTTATCTGACAAGTCCTGGATCCCAACTTACAAAGAGTAGCGATTGATCTGATCAGTCGCAACTATGGACGGCCAGCAACGTTAACATCTATTATGCATGTTTGTTCAGAGTATTTTCTAGCTATGATGTATATTCATGCATTCATCGTTTTCTTGAAAATTCAGTGTTTCTCTTTGGTTGTGCAAATTTCCTGTAGAAAAAATTATGACCCTGGTGGATTTCCATCGAGTAACGATTGATCGTAACTCTTTGTAAGATGGGGCCCTGTTCTACATGTACATGACAGTTACCATAGGAACTGGTTTCTCAGCCAATCAAAATCAAGGAAAGTTGTCAGATCCGACAGAAAAACCCTAGTGTGACTAAATACAAAGAGCTTCATGACCTCCCCCCTCCCCTACCACCCCTGCCAGGGTTGACCTATTTCTGCAACTTTTTATTTTTACCTCTTGTTCAATTATATGGGCAATTTTTTATTTTTTTGGGTAAAATTTCGGGGGCTACTTTTCAAAATATACTGCTTAAATCTGCTACTTTGGATACACTTATAAGTGGCAATGCATGGGGACTTTCCAGGGTTCTTTTGAGCATTTCGGGGTATAATCGCCCGAGCCCCTTGTAACTTTCCCCTGATGTCTTGTCAGCCATAGCTTTCGCTCACCTACATGTAGCCCTATACTCTCCTCAGATACCTTCACACTTCTCAAGGGGTAAGGAAGCCGGCATTGTCCACATTGTGCTGCACTCAACCCGGGTGAGGTGAAAGGGTACCGGCAGGACTAATTCCTTGAAATGCACCGAGCGCTGGCAGCGGCAGCTTGAGCTAAAGCCGGGATAATAATGATAGTAGTGTGCCTCGGAATAGATTATTTGTAGATTGATGGCGCTATATAGATGCTCTTTTTCTATGAATATAATCCATCTTGATCTTCCTCTTTAGTGGCTCTTATTACACTTCACTTGAAACTCCTATTTTCAAAAGACATTGACTTTATCGCATTTGAATGTTTCCTTTAAAAACTGATGTTTTATGGTGCCACGCAAATACTATGAAAGTCAAATTATCATGATCACTGTCATCATCACCATCATCATTATCGTCATCACTGTCATCATTATCATCATCATCATCATTATCATCATCACTATCATCATCATCACCATCACCACCACCATCACCACCACCACTGTCATCATCATCATCATCTTCATCAATCACTATCACCATCACCATCACCATCACCAACCCCACCACCACCACTGTCATCATCATCATCACCATCACCATCACCAACCCCACCACCACCATCATCATCATCACCACCACCACAGTCATCACCATCATCATCATCGCCACCACCACCAAAACCATCATCATCATGATCAAGGACATCACCATCATCCTCTTCACTACAGATCTCTCACCTGCAGTCTAAGCTACAATGGATATGCAATAACTGGCTTCACCTACATACATTATTCTTTGTTTCCCTTCAACCCTCAAACTTACCATTTCTGCGACCCAGCTTGATCTTTTTCTCCAGATACCTCTTGGCTTCTGGCTCCAGACTGCTTACATCCGTCTTTCCCTGGAATGCCACAAGGTTGTCAAACACGTCTTGGCGCATACTGGATACATGAACAGAAAACATACACAGCCACATGAGCCAATTTCATCCATCATCATCATCATCATCATCATCATCATCTTCATCATCATCATCACCATCATCATCATCATCATCATCATCATCATCATCATCATCACCATCATCATCATCATCATCTTCATCATCATCATCATCATCATCTTCATCATCATCATCATCATCATCATCATCATCATCACCATCATCATCATCATCATCATCATCATCATCATCTTCATCATCATCATAATCAATACTTTTATTAAACATTAGGAGGAATTTTCTAGTTCTCTCTGTTAATTATTCTCCCTGCCACAGATTTGGTTCCCCTTAATGTCATCTGCCCTATTGTTTTACGGAACAAGCCCATTGTACTCCTTCGTGATTAACAAGTACTACTACATTTTACGAAGTTTAACGTACAAAGTAATGGCAATATATAATGCACCAATACCACAACATCTGATAAATTCACAAAAGAAATTTAAGATATCCTCCTCAGTCATCCGATGTTCATACTCATACTTAAAATTTACCATCATGCGTAAGTGTTTTAAAGATTAGGAAATCCAGTTCTTAAACTGGTATTTTAGCTCTCAGTCTCTGGTGATACAGAATTTCTTATATATTTTTATTTCACCCATCCAACAGTCTCCACAGTACTGGTAAAATTTCACTTTATAATCTTAGTTAAAATATATATGTCTATTTAATTTTTTTTCCAGTTGAGAGAGGGATAGAGAAAGACAGCGATAGAGAGGATGAAACAAAGAAATAAACAAAGAAAGAGAAAGTAATTAGAAAGGGTGAGAGAAGACAGAAAAGGCAAAGTGCAAACACAACTGTACAAGTATGTAAATTAGCCCCCAAAATACCATAAACAATAAATGTTGGTCCACTCACCTCATCTCCACATCAAATTCCGAGAGCACTTTATCTGCGTCTGTGCTTGCTTCCCGAAGCTCCTTATTGGGGGAGACATGTTGGGGGAAGTCCAGCATGTTACGCATCACACCGTACTCACAATCATTGTCAGCCAGCGCCTGTATGTATAAGAAAAGGTGGGAGATATATTAATTTGACGTGACCGGGTGGTCTAAAGCACCTTAGTACAAACATGAAAGTCCCGGCCACGGCAACTATACCCTTGGTCTTCAGCAAGAATTTTATCCAAAAACAGTCCTCCTTGATCCTAAATGAAAATAAATGCAATGGTATCATAGCATCATGT
Organism: Lytechinus pictus; assembly: GCF_037042905.1. Taxonomy (NCBI): domain Eukaryota; kingdom Metazoa; phylum Echinodermata; class Echinoidea; order Temnopleuroida; family Toxopneustidae; genus Lytechinus; species Lytechinus pictus. The sequence continues at coordinate 11,030,146 of NC_087255.1, forward strand.
TTTCATGTCTAAGAAAATGAATATGAATATCAATTTTAAGCTCTAAGCTTAAGATGAAAGTCTCCCACATTTCAAAATGTATTATGTCGATATATGTATATATATAATTTTTTCTGCTATATGTTTTAATAATAAAAAAAGACATTTATCAGGTATAAATGTATTTCAATTAGATTGTTAGAATGTATATATGCATATATTATTCATTATGTCATTTGCTAATTGTTATGTTATGAAAAAATATTAAACTTGTATATACTTTTGTTATTGGAATGTGGAAAATCAATCAATCAAAATGAATAAAAAAAAAATTTTAATCATTGAAGAAGCAAGTAAAGAAGACTACTGAGAAGAAAAAGAAGAAAAAGGATACCAAAGAATTAAATTCCTTATATTATTTTCAGTTATATTAATTACCTTTTTTGTAATATATTGGAAGAAAAGTGTAAAAACAATTATTTTACTATATTGCCAGAAAAGTGTTAAAACAATTATTGTAATATTTTGGCAGAAAAGTGAAAAAAAAAATCTTGTAGCAGTACTGGTATTGAAAAGATTCAATATTCTGTAGGACTATAATATGAGAAATTTACTTAGGGTATGGCAGACTTCTGATGGTTGCCACTAAAAAATAAAAAAAAAAATGTTAAAGCACCCTGCAAGAAACTGCATCACAAACAAGGATCTAAGAATGTGACAAGCATTTTCACTCCATTCCTTTGCATTCTCTTCACACACACTTCATAATCCAAAGCGGAGGAAAAGATCAATAGAGGTACACAAACATAAAATGCCTTGGCCACTAGTCAAACAAATGCTACTGAATAGGGAGGGAAAGAGAGCCATTCAGAAATAAAAGGGGAAGTGCAACAGAGCATGGCAAAATAATGCAGCATTTAAATTAAACCCCATCTCTCGGCATTCCATTGATTGTTACACACAGTGTAGTGCCAGTCGTGCACGTGTGCTGGAATCAAAGGACGCCCGTAACACACAACAGACTGCCCAGTGCCAAGAGTATGGCTATCAAGTTTACATTGTTGCTATGGTTACTCATTACTGTCCTCAGCTCATGGCCAAATGCATCTATTATCTTGGCAGATACACATTCATTGCATAGTCAGTCGATTGCAATTTGCAAAGCTACATGTAGGATAGGATAGCGTCTTTATGATTATTGGGGGAAAAATATGAAATGTCATTTTATTCACTTGTACAGGACTGATTGACCAACCAATGGTTTCCTGTCAGTACACAGTGTGAAAGATGTGATACTGGTATTGCTAGTTTTTGCATCCCGGTACACTTTTTCCATTTTTATATTTTTTTTTGTATTTGTATTAAATTTGATTTTTTTTTTCTCTCAGTATGCAGCCCCAAACGCAAGAGTTATTTAAGAAATGTTTCAAAGAAAATTGTGGGGGAAGAGGAGTTGAGCGATTGGGGTAAAGAATAATGAGGAATAAACTGATGAAATGAATGATCTAAAACAAATCACAACCCAACCCCCCCCCCCCAAAAAAAAAAAATACTGCAAAAATGGAGTTTATTTAAGGGGTACATGTACTCCAGGCTGAAAATAATATAATTTGAAAAGATTAAGTATTATCATACAAACAAAAATACACTCAACAACTAGACAAGAAATAGGCCTAACAAAGTTAAAGCTTTTCATTATTTTGTTGTAGAACAGTTCTTGGCATGTCTTCATTTACATGCAATGTGCAAACTGATAATGTCGTATTCCCACTTCTTTTGTATTTTATCATGATATCAAATAATTCAAATTTTGTCCAATATGAACCCCCCCCCAAAAAAAAAAAAAAATGGATTGACAACTGATTGAATGAACAAGATGTTTATTGGTATAACTTATTATGTTAAGGGAGACATAAATGTTATATGATTTCATGTAATGTAAGAAAAGAGAAAAGTGGGGACATTGTCATAACATCAGCCCAACTAATGAATATTCAGAATGCAGTGCATACAATTCCTGGGGATCAAATTGTTTGTGATTTGTAATTAAAAATTTTTCAAGAAATTTTTGCCTGGAGGATACTATTTCAGATTTGATTTTATAAGTATTCTGTTATTCCATTCCATGCACAAGTGGTTAAATCAAAACCACTCAAGGGTTCATTACATGCCGCCGCGCACAGAAAAATCAAGCCATAGAAGTCGTGTGTTATGGACAACAGAAGTGGAATCGCAGCTAGACAGCTGGCAGCCGTCTGTTTCGAGGATTTTTTTCAACATTTTTATATTTTTTAAATTTCTCCTCGTACACAGACGGCTCGCTATCGTGCAGCCACCATTAGGGGGTGAACAATGCAAAATCCCCCCGACGGGGCACATCGATTTTTATCTTTATTTCATAAAAATATTGAAAAAGAATTGAACCAAAATAGAGATTATTATTCCGTTTTGGCCTGAAATGCACCAAAATTGGGAAAAATAAACTTAAAAGGGGATAAACAGTGACTTACTTCGGCTGTCGCGCAACTTCACTTCCCCGTTTTATCTGAGCTTACATGAAAGTACATAAACATATGGCCATTGAGTCCCCTGTACAGATCGCGCTAGAACTTTGGTCTCTGTATTTGGTGAGTGGAGCCAACGTAGTTCAGCGGAACAACCAACATAACAGAGACCGAAGCTTTTGGTCTAGATCGCAGCATGCGCATGCGTGACCCACTAGTTAGAAATCCCCTGCCAAATGCGGTTCATGGTGCGAGGTTAGTATACTAATACTAACCTCGCAATACGTGTGCATCAAAACAGGATCCAACACATACTGATTGTAGACTCCTTTAACATTTTTAGAATACACGTATACACCTTTGTCTTGTCTTGTCTTTCCGTTACTGCCCACAATCATTATATTGATTATTATGGCATGTGAACGTCAAGATTGACTTGACCTGAATTTTGCCGGGACCTGCAGGTGCAATACACCGGGTGAACACCCTACTCTTTGACGAATAGTGTATTGCCTTTGGTTTTAACGTGCATAGGTTGTGACTCTCCTATACACGGGACCAACATTTGCGTCCTTTCCGATGGACGGAGTGTTTTCCAACTGTATCCACACCTGCACTGAATACAGTGGTGAGGCACGCTAGTAACACACAACGCTATAGCATCAGATTTTTTGTTAGGCGCGTTTCGGCATGAGCGGGACTCGAACCCCTCACGTTGAGATCTACGATCTTATCCGAAACATGCGCTCTAACCGACTGAGCTACGCTGCCTCCCAATAATCATCCCTTTCATAATCATCTTGCATTTTATCTCACATTCACTGACTTCAAACTTTGAAGATGAGTAGTCACAATTCACTCACATTAATTTTAAATTTTGTAACACATTATCATGATTTTATCTTCATTAAAAAATGAAAGTTTTTTTTTAATTTATCAGAGAGCTCTTTATCACCTGAAACTTTTTTAACTTAAGTGCAACACAGTTGAAACACATCTAGATTGAGTAGATTCTACACTTTTCTTGTTTCAATTTCAAGTCAACATCATTTTTTATCAAACAATATAAACTTGACAAATAACTGAGGAGAAAAGCCGTGGGAATTGGTTTTCATTTCAACATTAGTCTTAGTTAAACAATCGCTCGGCGCGGCCTCGGCGGGCGACGCGTGCCGTGGGGATCCACGGCCACCAGCGTACCCACGCGCATGCAAGACTCAATTATCCACACCCCACCACTGTTTACGACAGAATACTAACTTGAATAATGTTGTTGTAAGTCACATTTTCCTTCGAAACGCCTCCAACAGCATCATAAACAGCTCTTGTTGTTTCCTTAAGCTTTTCAGCACGAGCTTTGAGGTCACTTGGGCTCAAATCCCAACGAAGACGGTTGGATGAAAGATGTTCCGCCATCTTGCTCCAGTGGTAGAATGAAGAAAGAATTTGTGCTGCGCTTTGACACTTGTCGATTCTTTGGTGGGTAGTAGAGTGGTGGAGGCACCCCCCACCGCCCCCCCCCCCCCCCCATCATAGGTGGATCTGAGCCTGTTGTGAAGCAGCCACGATGATTTAAAAAAAAAAAAGAATAATAAAAAAGAGGAAAGATTAAAAAAAAATTAATGTCCAAAAAATTATAGCCCGCTCTTTGCACTCGTTTTATTATTATTTTTTTTTAGATTGTACTATATGAAGAGCTCACTTGCAAAAGGGGTTAGGTCCATTTTCATCATTTTTTTTTGGGGGGGGGGCGGGGGGGGGGGTCTCAATGAATAGATTTTAAATTTAGTAGCTCTATAGGATGATACCAAAGAAAAGTTGAAATTCCCATTAAAAAGTGAACTAAAATGGCAAAGAAAAATCACCTTTTTTCAAAAGGGGTTAGGTCCATTTCAGTTTGGTTGCAAAAGGGGTTAGGTCCCCACAGATTTTTTTTGGAAAAGAATATTAAAAAAAAAAAGAAGACAGGTAGACTTCTTTTTATAATTTTATGTTCCATGAAAAAGGGTTTAGGTCCATTTTTCATATTTTTTTTTTTGTTTTCTGTCTCAAAACCTTATAAATTTTAGTCGCTCTGATGATACCAATGAAAATTTCAAATTCACATGAAAACGTGTAAAAAAGTGGCAAAGAAAAAAAAATCATCAAAAGAGATCAGATTAATTTTTGCTTGCAAAAGGGGTTAGGTCCACAATGATAATAATTTTTTTTAACACATAGGGAAAAAAAATGGAGACATGTACTTCTTTTATGCCCAATTTTATGTTCACATGATGGGGTATTACATCCTGACAATTTAGTTCCTCGATATCAGAATATTGCAATAAGTGAAAATAAAAAACATGGTTTTTCTCGGAATGGTCCAAAGTGTACCTAACCCCTTTTACAACCAAACTCTTCATTTATAGTAGGCCTATATCCCCTTCACAGCTTTGCTGCATGTCAAATAGTGCCTCCGATTTTCTCTTTACACTTTAGTAAATGAAAAATTCAGCTCGAAACTTTTTTTTTTTTTTTTTGGGGGGGGGGGATCTCACGAAATTGAATTACAGGGGATACCGGTAATATAGAGCTATAGGGCCGACATTACCAATATCTCTCTCCTCTCCCCCTCATTTAATTTTCTTCCTTTGCTCCTATGTAAAAAAAAAAGGATTTTGGCGCCACCCCTGAATTATACCAATATGATTATTATGCAAATATCTCTTTGAATATAATAATTAGCAGGGGTGGTAATTAGCCATCTTCGGGAGTCAACATTGGATTCTAGCCTCTTCAAATATACAATGTAATTAGCAATTAATCAATATTAAGGACCTTACGTCGAGTAGTTGACTCTTCAGTATCCAGAACAGAATGAGACGAACATCAGTATCCCCTCGATGTTATTTATATCTGACCAATAGGCCCTTAACCTTTCAAGACATTATATTTATTTTTATATAACTTTGTGTCATATTTGTTTTTGTGTTTGGAATACCAGTTTCAATATTCAGCTGACAAATTAATTCAGATTTATAGATATGAAATACATTTTGGAGCAAAGTGTATTATTATTATCATTATTATTATTATCATTATTATTGTTATCATTATACTTATTATTATTATTAATATTGTTATTATCATAATTATAATGATGATGATGATTATTATTATCATTATTATTATTATTATTATTTATTATTATCATTATCATTATCATTATCATCATCATCATCATCCTCTTCATCATTATCACCATCCTCATCATCATCAATGTTGTTTTTTATTATTCATTTATTTTTAAGTTATTTCTATTGTTTGTTTGTTTGTTCGGTTTTTTTTTTTTTTGGGGGGGGGGAGTACAAAGCCTATATGGATGAACAATGAATACGCTGAAGTCTTAATATGATGAGAATGAATATTGCCCCTTCTGCGTGATTTAAGGACCAGCTGTCAGTCATGACCAAAGTAATTTCTCTTCACATTGTTTTTGGCTCGTTTTGAGATCGAGGAGGAGGAGGATGAAAACCTGGTAAGTGCACTTCCAACTACCACCTTCATTTTTCTGAAGTGTTGGATTGTCGTTCAAAGACAGTTTATTCCAATCAGTGAAGCCTGTTTTCTGTGATATCAGCTCAAATTCAATAAGAATATAAGTACCGGTAAGTGTATTTCTTTGTCTTGCAGGCATTTTCAAATAGTCCATCTTTCCCAACTTGACACGTAACATGCGCAATCCACTCGATGTTTAAGGGACACGAGGAAAGAAAAATAATTGGTTTTGAGAGTATTTTTTTAAGACTCAAAGGGGACGACTCAACACAGTAGAAATGTTGTTTATTTTGTATACAACGCCTTTTAGCATATGAACTTTATGCAGGAGTTGTTAAGTAGTTCAACAAAGTGTTTTAAATCTATTCAATCTTCATCAAAATTTAAACTGTTCAAACAAATAGTATAGAGTTCATATCCATTGTATACGAATTTAAACAGCGATTTTACTGTGAACTGAAATTCATGTTATATGTGTATACCCCCAAAATGGGGCATGCATGAGCAGTGGCAAAATGGAAAAAAAAACATCCAAAAATTATGGGGCACAACCACAACATGGCGTATTGAGGAAAACTTTTTTAGACTTTTGCGAGGGAGTGACAATTTTTTTACCTTTTTTAAAAACGAAAATCGAATTTGTGATATATTTTCGGAAAATGGTATCAATGAATTAATAATAATAATAATAGCTGGATTTATAAAGCGCTCTTTGCCCGAGGATACAGAGCGCTGCTATTATTACCCCGGCTTTAGCTCGAGCTGCCATCACCGGCGCTCAGTGCATTCAAGGAAATCCTGCCGAGTACCCATTCACCTCACCTGGGTCGAATGCAGCACAGTGTGGATAAATTTCTTGCCGAAGGAAAACACGTCATGGCTAGGATTCGAACCCTTAATTAAATTTAATTAAATTGAATCATCAAACTTTTCCATTTCTCCATTTGTTTTCTTTATTTTTCCTCTTTTCTCCTTTATTTATTTTTTCTTGGTGTTACAAGAGCCACCTTTTTTTCGGGGAGGGGTGGTCCAGTCCGTCAAGATAATAGGAAAATATATAATAGTTACCCCTTATGTAATCACTACAGCTATGGGGACTTCAAATTTGCCGCATATGGACTATCTGGGCTGATAAAACAAAAAATGAATATATTAATGACAGCTCTGAATAAGCAAAATTATTACATGGGTAACAGTGGCGGATTCAGAGGGCACATCCGGCCCGTGCCCCCCTCTGAGAGCCTTATTCAATATTTTTAATGTAAATATGCAGTTCTTACACAATAGTGTGCCCCTCCCCTTGAAAGTCACAGCATGTATTTTTAATCGGAATATGTCGTCCATTCACAAGTGAGGAATTTTTTTTTGCTTGTCAAATTTTCCTCGGAAAAATGTGCCCCCCCTGATAGGTACCAACCTTCTTTTGCCCAGAAAGAGTTCTTCACAGTTACGGGGCGTTGCAAGAAACTTGCGATCAATTGCAAGTCTATTTTTGGTCCCTAAAATAATCATATGTCTTGCAGTTAATTGCAAATTAGTGATTGATTGCTAATCTGCTCCTTGACAAAAAGTTTAATCTGATTTGCTATAACTAACGTTGATCTATCAGTTGTAAAACTGCAACAGAATATTTGCAATTGATCGCAAATATTTTCTTGCAGCACCCCCTATATGAGACTGCCACCATTGCTATAAATTATATTTAAAATACAGGTTTCGAAGCTACACCCCAAATTTTTAGATACGACGGGGGTAGGCCCTATTATCAGCCAAGCCACCATATACTCCTCCATTTTGCTTCAATTTTTCAATTATTGCATATGAGAAGAGTCGTTACCCCCTTATCCCAATCATGGCCGTACGCAGCGGGGGGGGGGTAGGGAAGCAGTAAGTTGCCCCCAGAAATTTTGAAAACTTAGACATTTTCTTTACTAAAAACTTTCACCAAATTCACCAAATTGAAAAAGAATATGAGAAGAAAAGGAATAAGAGGAAAGAGAAGAAAAAGAAAGACAGAAAGAAAAACAGAAAGGAAAAAGAAAGAAAGCAAAGAAAGAAAAAAAGAAAGAAAGAAAGGACTGAAGGAAAGAAAGAAAGAAAGAAAGAAAGGAAGAAAGAAAGAAAAAAAGAAAAACGAACGTCCTTGCGGCCCATGTCCATGAGAAACTACATCGTTGAAGCATCGACGCCTTTTAGTCCGTAATGAGGTAAGACACGTATAATGAACATTTATTTTTGTTTACATAAAAATATTAAATGAAATAGATACTATTACAACAATAAAGAATCACAAACAAATAGTCAATGTTAGGCATCAATTTATTTAAAGCTCACGTGAACACACACAAGTGTTATTTGCATAGTGAGAAATTCTAATCATCAGAAATCAAAATCATGAATGTTCAGCTGCATATTTAGGTAGCGTTTCATGGAAGAACTTGTCGGATATTTCATCCGACGAAGTCTATCTGTTTTATCCGGCGGTAACTTATAGTACGTCCATTATGGTCGGACATTATGTCGGATATTTCATCCGACGAAGTCTATCTGTTTTATCCGGCGGTAACTAAAGTACTGTCCATTATGGTCGGACATTATGTCGGATATTTCATCCGACGAAGTCTATCTGTTTTATCCGGCGGTAACTATAGTACTGTCCATTATGGTCCGACATAAGCAAGGTAAGATGTCAGATTCAGCTGACCAATTATACCCCAGTCACATTTCTCCTACGGCAGCCGTTCGGCGAGTCTATAACAGCCGATTTATTTCTTTTTTTATTCAAACCACCTTCACTATATATCTGGTACACAAATATGTTAAAACGGCTGTTTTCGACTCGCCGTACGGGAAATGTGATTGAGGTATTATTTGTCAGTCGACAAACGTTGATGAAACGCTCCCCAAATCAAGACAGTGAAGGTGATAATGCTAATTTAATCAAAAAGTTGAATACATGCATACAAACAGTTCCACACGACTGACATTATATTTATCGATGGTTCATCGTGTTTAGTTCAATTCAATGACAAAGAAACATATTTTCTTTCCTTTAACATGATATAATCTGTGAAATCATTAGACATATAAAAAATAAATATAAATATTGCACAAAATTGTTACACTGTAAAAAGATGTAAATACATTACAGTCTGTTTTCGTTATATACGAAACATAAACAAAAAAAATACAAACCCCCCTTTTCCGTGAGCACATCGTTTTCCCGTCCACAAACTTTTCACCCTCTTCACTTTCAATTTACTATATGCGTATGATGGTACGTTCAACTTTATTCAGACATTATTACCAACCAATATTATTATGAATAATGATTGTTATTTTATCATTCAGTTGCTCTGATATATTCCTGACCATGCAATCAATCGCCCTTAATTGAAATAGTTGTCTGGGGCAGGCGGTGGGTGCCTTTGATATATTGATATATTTGATACTGTTTTTTAATTCTCCAGTATGCCCATGCAAGGGCACGCACCCTCGTTTTGTTGTATTAAAAAAACATATTAATCTATACGATTTTATTTGGGGTTCACTTTGTTAATATAGAATCGAAAAAGAAAAAAAATCAGATATCAAATATTACAACGTGTAGAAATAAATGACAATGATATCAATAATGATTAATATAATGCAGTTTACATAAATAGTAAGGCATTTTTTGTTGAAAAGGTGAAGTTCCCCGTGTCGACAAATTGATTTTGACAATAACAAAAATCCAATTATGAAAATACTGGTGAAAAACAAAAAGCTATCGAAGAATAAGAGAATCACGTTTTTTTTTTTAATTTTTACGCTGTGGCGTGAATCGCCAGCAGCTATCCCATATATTTTTTGTTCAGTGTATATAAAATGGCGTTTCTGGTGATAAGGATGCATGCGGGCGAAACTATATCGATTTCCCGAGAAAATTACTCTTTAGAAGGTGATGAACCGTGGGGGGGGGGGGGTGCTTGAATGTGACGTCACAAAACACAAACTATTCGGATATTTTTGAGTGATTTTCGCCAAATCTCCACTTTTATCTTTCTTTTTTTGTGAATGCCTTTATCATCATGTTCCCAGCTCATTTAGGGTGAAAGAGGATGGCGGAAGTACGAAATAAAGGTAAGTCGGGGTCTAATTTGGGGGGAAAAAGTCGACATTTTGGGTCAATGGTTCCTTAACCCGCTATTTAATTTATGAATTCTAATGACAATTAACTTTTTAAACATCGTAACATGCAAAGTCGCAACATTTATCCAATTAAAGATAGTTATTTCATATACCCTTCACATCATAACTGTTAAGGACATGCACATTCGTATAATAATAATAGTAATGAATTCGAATGGTGACATGCACTTTAGGGGATTTACCAGAACTAAAGATAAACTTCAATCAGGGTATGTGTGTGTGGGGGGATGTCTGGGTGGATGTGAGTATGTGCGTGCTGAGATATCCCCTTCTAAAAATCTCATTGCAACTGTCAAATGACCAGAGGGCCCCGTTGCAGAAAGAGAGTTGCTTAAACGAAACCCCACAAAATCAAGTGCAGATCCCGAATGCGCGCCTCTGATTGGTTGAAAACCGAGTTGCGAATGATTTTTAAAGTTGCGTTTGATTGCAAATTTTTCTGCAACGGACCTCAGATTCGCTTGTTCTTGTTTCTGTGATGCAATCATTTTTGGAGTCGTTCGATGAGTGTGTAGAGAAAAGGATTGAGAGAAGAATTGATGGGCAGCACGAAGACAACCAGCCAGGCATAGACATCGGAGCTGAGGATGATGACGTCGGATTGGACCAGGATACCGAGGACGATGATGGGCATCCAACAGAAGAAATCCGTACCGACGATGAGGGACATCTTGAGCGCCATCCTAACGTCATCAGAGGAACCAGCGGCCTTGCGTCCGACCTCCTTGCGGGTGAGACGAACCTTGATGAAGATGGCGATGTAGCAGAGGAGAATGACCACGAAGCTGATGAGATTCAGTCCCAGGAATACAGCGATAGAGAACTGCCAGGTCGAGATGGACGACGAGGCAATGATGTTGTACCGGGTGTGGCCGAACTGGGAAAACGTGTAGGTGTCGAACTCGGAGTTGAAATCGGTGAGCTTCCGGATGAGCGGAAGACCAACGCAGACATCGCTGAGGCTGTAGGCGTCAGGGTTGGAACGGTTGACGAGGATAGAACCGATGGCGAGGAGGATGGATCCGATCCAGATCATGGACACAGCCACACGGGCAGAACCTACGGTGAGTCGCCGAAGACTGAACGGGAAGATGATGGAGATGAAGCGATCGACGCTGATCAGGGTTAGCATGAAGACGGAAGCCTCGCTGCTGAGGAAGGATACGAAGCCAGCTATCTGGCAAGTCAGGCTAGACCGCCACTCCTCGGCCCTGCCTCCCCAGAAATACGTGTCCCCGATCACCAGATCCATGACAGCCAGGATCACCATGTAGACGCCCATGAGGAAGTCCGCAACGGCAAGGTTGGTGATCAGCGTGGACTGAATGGACGCTATGGGCGTCGAGTTGGGCGAACTGGTGGTGAGGCGCATGAAGACGACGATCGCATTACCGACGAGGGCACTGATTCCTAAGATCCAGATAAAGACTGTGACCGCATCGTTTTGGAGGAATGTTTTACGACAGGTGAAGAGAGGGTGCGGGGGCTCGATGATGGTGCAGGTCAAACTATCAGGCATGATACAACATATCCGAGGGTCAAACACAAATCTAAACAAAAGAGAACAACATTTACATTAATCTCATTAGGCCTTGGAATTTCATTCACCCTCTGAAGAAATAAGTTTAAAATGGCAAGATGACTAAGATGACTATTAATCTCATTTTGTTTCAAGATGGCAGGACTGCTGTCACGGTTTTCAAGAATAATATGCTATTGGTATGATATACACTGCGACTTTTAATAACAAAATATTATTTTTGTGGTTAGAACAATGGGGGTAGTTTGATTTTATTTTATTGCTTTCTTCTGTATTCATATCACTCATATAATACATTCTTTCCATAACATAACAAACATATATATAAAAAACAAACTGTGTTTTGCATGATTCATAGAGGGAAAATATATATAATCATAATTATGATCTACTGCCAAATTATCAAACACAATGTCAGGAGAAGGACTGTCATCATAAGCCGATTGCTTAAAAGAAAAATGACAATTCTGGCATAAACTTTGAAAAATCACAATTCTGGCGTAAACATGTAAAATGACAATTCTGTTATAAACATGGAAATATGACAATTCTGGCATAAAAATGGCCGTACGCAGCGAAATTTCGAAAGCTTACAATTTTTTTTTACTGAACATTTTCAAACATTCACCACAAGTGTGCTTGAAATCCTCCAATTTCACTTTATAAAATGCAAATTCGCCCGCATGACAAGCTCGGTCGCTTCGCTTCCTTGCTTTTGATTCAGCCTTTGAAAAAAATTATGCATCTGTCCCCTGGAAAATATATCTGCGTCTGCGATGGTGAAGAGCATGCAAGTACACAGTTTACAAGTGGCAGAGTTAAACTATAAAGATATCAGATACTTGGTTACAAAATGCTGGATCAGCCGATTTTAGCTGTACATTTCGCGATTACGATGATGATGATAATGATGATGATGTCATGATGATGACAGAAACAGAAGTGATCTGAAAATAATTGACTTCTTGCAATGTACTCTCAATTCCTTGCTTCATAATATAATTGGGGATTATTCCCCAAGGGGAGAGAGTGCTTCTTAATAATTGTATTCTTGATTTTTTGTACAATCACATTCCCGTCACAAAAAACCCTTCTGATTAACATATACTTACAGTGTTTGAAAACTCGGGCCAAACTTGAGGATTTCGGGATAGAGGTTGATCTTTTTCGCCGACAAAAGGTGTCTGAAATAAAATACAGTAAGACTATTCATAGACAACATATACGAATGAAACTTGATTAGTATAAATTTAATAAAATATCTTGAAATGAAATTTATTTTTTAAATTCATTTATTGGTATATGCACATATAAATATTGACCAGCATCAGGGCTGAAAAGGGTCAATTTACAATATCACTACAAAGTGAAAGAAAATGAAAACAAAAACATGACTACAAGTACAGTAAATATATAATTTTTGATTATTGATTGAATGGCATCAATAATTGTGGAAATCAAAATAAAGTGAAGTTATTCATATCACATGTAATGAAATACACATAAAATATTAAAACATGACATAATTTTATCCCTATTGCATACCACTCGTGTTGTGCATCACTATGGGTGAACCTGAACAAAATTCTGAAACGTCTTGAAGGAGAATAACACCTTTGCACAGGTAAGCTTGCATGAAAGCAGCGAATCAAAGACTAAGATCAGTGAAAGTCTGAGGACAATTTGACCAATAATAAGAAAGCTATGAGCATGTCAATGATGAGATCAGTAATGATACGGGATCCTCCCATTGGCAATGCAACCATGATTAGTGACATCAAAGAAGTACAACTCTCAACTTTGTACTCTGGAAAATAAACCCCCAAATATTTATTTTTGCTGTTTTGATTAGGGCGTCGGCAATTAGGGTGCCATGGGGAGGTTGCCCCTGTGATTTTCAAGTGATGAAGGAAAAAGGTAGAAATTTTTTTTTTTAAATAAGACAAAAACGCGGGAGTAATGAAAATAGATTGCTATGTAAGGGGTTTGTCTAATTAAAAGTGGCAGTATCAGCAAAAGCAACAACAACAAAACTTACAGGTCTTCGAGGGCTCTCATTTGCGTAAAGCTTTCCGGGGCGATTTCCTCAATTGGATTTCCCTGCAAATTCCTGATAAAAATAAACGTAAACGTACGTGAACAATCATTACAAAAGGATCGTCGAGCCCAGAGAAACAATTTTTTTTTAATGTATTTTTATTACCTGACTTAGATTAAATGTCTAAAACATGGCAGAACTTGAACACTTGAAATATGTTCCTTTTCTGGCGGGGTTCACTAACTTTTTAGTATGAATGTATAGGTAGTTTTCCCCGTGCGGATTCCTAAAATAGACACGAGTGAATTGATAATAAAATAATAATAGCATATTATTCCTCATTAATGACGCTTAAGACGACATCTCTACACTGTAAAAAAATATTGGGTAACATTTTAACCAGCACGAGGGTAATTATGTGTCTAACCAATTTGGGGCAGTATTTTACCCAATGCCGTAAGTATATTGTCCAGTAAGGTTAAAAAAATAAGCAGCAATTACTTTTAAAATGGGCAAGACTTTCATCACACTGGATAAATAAAAATGCCCGAAAGAAATGCCCAATGTTGGTTGGACACATAATTACCCTCATGGAGCATTTTACCCAATATTTTTTAGAGTGTAAGCGTTAAACAGACTTAATATTATATAAAAGTTGTTTGTGAAAATTAATAGGTTGGAATGTTCATATTCAATGCTATATAACATTTTTTCTCCTTAAAGATCACGTCCATGCACCCAAGAAAAATGTTTATTTGAATCGATAGGGAAAATCAAACTAGCATATCGCTGAGAATTTCAACAAAATCAGATGTAAAAAAAAATAATAATAACTAATGGAAAAAACAAATGATAAATTATGTAAGATTTGTGATTGGTTCGATGCAAACGAACTCGGTGCTAATTATATGACAAAACTAAATTCTTGTATTTTCGAAAACCTCAATAGCCTCACAATGTACCCTTTGACTTCAATATTAGAATTAGAAATGTAACTTTAAAATTAGTAAACTCCGTATAATGTGTATAAAAATGCTATGGGTAGAAATAATAGTCGTGTAACCACTGTAGATAAGTATTTTGTGTTAATCGTCTTTTTGTGAGTTTGTTTTATCTTCTGTTCATGTTGTAGTGGTGTTTTTTTATGTAATACTTTCGGTCATGTTAATACATGAAAATGTCATATTTTGGGGGGTTGCGCTATACCCCGGCGATGCCGCCAGGACGACAGTGGACCGACGGGTATTACCGTACCCCTTTTCTTCTTCGGTTAATGGATCGTCCTGTCGGCAGGACTAGGGTACAAGTTACTAGTAAATTATTCTGAGTACACAATTTATTTAGGATATGTTGTATGTACTTATACAATGTTCTGTTTGATTGAAGTGCAACGATATGTTTTGTATACTTTGATTGTTTTTGTGACGAATAAAAACTGCAAAGATAAAAAAAAAATAATAGTCGTGTCACCAGCAAATTAAACATAATTAAAGAATGAAGATGCGGAACATAAATAATTCACATAAATAAGGAAAAGAAGCGGGTCCAGTATGGAGCCTTGGGGGACTCCATACTGGGTGATCGAATATTGAGAGTCATAATTGTTTGTCGATCAAGCAAGTAGCTCTTAAACCATTCCCACACTGTGCCCCTAATACCGTAATGAGATAATTTATATAAGAGACTTAAGAGTATTATTGTCTATGAGGTCAAAGGCTATTGATAGGTCTAGGAATATTCCTAATGGGTGGTAATTATTATTCATATTAATTAAGAAATTATCGTTTATTTCAATTAATGCATGCTCACATGAGTGCCCTACCCTAAATCCATATTGACAGTTGTGCGAAATTAGTCTTTTGTAAACAATTTTTTAGGATTTTAGAAAAGCATGGTAACAATGTAATAGGCCGGTAATAAGAAAATATATGTTTATCACCTTTTTTGAAAACTCGGATGATTTTTCAGATTTTTAAGCTATTAGGTACTTCGCACCAAGACAATAAAGATATTATATGATTATTTTTTTATAACAAAGGAGCTTAAATCGTAAAAACTAGTACAATAAGTCAATTTTAATTCCTTTCAATAATTTTGATTATTATTTCTAATTTAATAATTTCAATTAATTATAGTTCGTTGGTCGGATAAATATACATAGAGGATTGGCACGGATTACTTAGGTATTGACTAAAATGAGTATTGAAATTATGAAGAGATTGCTTTATGGTTTTTGAGGCAATATTAGAAAAGAAGTTGTTAATTATCTTCATAACTATAAACTGAACATTCTTTTTCATAAAATATAAAGGAAAAAAATCTTACACAATTAGGTGGTTTTAGTTTGCCAAACCTTTCTAATACTATTTTCATTCTTGGATAATAAACCACAATAATATTTTTACGAGCTGATTTAAAATGTTACAATATTTCTTATATTTCATTTCAACTGATTTTGTACGTTTCTGACAAAAAAGTTTGTGAAGTCGATTTTCTTATTAAAGCATTTTGACAATCCATGACTAATCCAGGAATTTTTGGCTGACATTTTTTTTTTCAAGTTTACAATTTACATTAAATACTGATTTAAAAACTTCAAGGAACTTATTATACGCATCATCTGCATCACCTAATGATAATATATGATTCCAGTCAAAAGAGAGTAACATTTTGTTGAGGCTATCAATATTTTCTTTGTCAGTGCATTGACGTCTGATTTAGGGGATCAGGACAACTACCCCCCGGACAATTACCCCCCGGACAACTACCCCCGGACAATTACCCCCGAGGACAATTACCCCCCGGACAACTACCCCCCGGAAAATTACCCCCTGAGGACAATTACCCCCAGAGGACAATTACCCCCCGGACAATTACCCCCCGGACAACTACCCCCGGACAATTACCCCCCGAGGACAATTACCCCCCGAGGACAATTACCCCCCGGACAATTACCCCCGGACAATTACCCCCCGGACAACTACCCCGGACAATTACCCCCAGACAACTACCCCCGGACAATTACCCCCAGAAAATCCCCCCTTCTCTCCAGCATCAATGTTAGAATTAAGCGGGACCCATTGTAAGTTTTGGTCGGTGGCACAGGTTTTCGAAATATTTTCTACTTTATCTTACGTTACTAACTTTTTCTTTCTCTTTTATATTGCTCTTTCTCCTGTTCTCTCACTTCGTTCTTTTTTCCTTTTTTTGTTTAGCGGCGCCTTCTGCATCATGAAAAATGAGGGGGGGGGGGCTTGCACCCGAAACCTCTCGTTTGGCTATGCATATATACATCAGAAAATGTGTAAACTGGCCCTCATACTAAGTTTTCATAGAACAATTGAACACGATTAGTCATAATAATCACAAATGCTGAATATCTCTGATTCCAACTGATCTGATTTTTTTAAATATTTTTTTTGGGTTTGATTTCAGGAAAGAAATCAGGCAAATAGATAAAACGTAAAAAATACACCTTCATATGTAGAAATATTGAAAAGTCGATAATGCAACTATCAACACTATCACTGTCAAGTATAGGACCTATAAACCTGTTATTAAAAAAAAAATCAACTAACAAGAAGCTAAGAATTATGAAACAATTGGTGCACATTCCAGATTAAGATGTGGCTTTATAACTTAATACAGTAAGCTAAAAAACTTTATGCAAAGATAATACACACAAGAACACCTTGTAATTTTACCATTTAGGCCCTAAATGGTAAAATTACAAGGTGTTTTGAGTGTATTATTCTTGGGTGAAAGCAATTAAACATTAAAGAAGGAAATCAAGTACTAAAATTACTAAATTGTAAACAATATGACATTATCAAATACAGTGTTTTTTCTATACAAATTGGCAATCGTGATAGTATACAATTCGTTTAAGGTGCATTTTAAGGACGGTTTGTAAGAATTTATAAAGAAGTAGGCCTATGCAAATCAAATAATGCGACCGAGCAGCGTGAGCTGAAAATATTAATATTTAGACCATGCACGGTTTGTAAGAATTTATAAAGAAGTAGGCCTATGCAAATCAAATAATGCGACCGAGCAGCGTGAGCTGAAAATATTAATATTTAGACCATAAAACGGACATTTTACAGAGCACTTAAAAAAATCAATTTGTAAATTAAAAAATAATGAAAGCTCGATATCCGAGATGAAATAAGTTTTGTATATTAACTTCAAAACTTGATATTTTAAGCTCCATATCAGCCTATATTGAGCAAGATATGAATCTCATCGAAAAGGCAATGCGAGCGGGAAGCGCGAGCGAAAAATTTAATATAGTGACATGAAATATATTTTTTTAATCATTTTCATTGTTTCATTTTAATCATTTGTGATTATTATGACTAATCGTGTTCAATTGTTCTATGAAAACTTAGTAAGAGGGCCAGTTTACACATTTTCTGATGTATATATGCATAGCCAAACGGGAGGTTTTGGGTGCAAGCCCCCCCCCCCCAATTTTTCATGATGCAGAAGACGACGCTAAACAAAAAAAAGGAAAAAGAAGAAAGTGAGAGAACAGGAGAAAGAGCAATATAAAAGAGAAAGAAAAAGTTATTAACGTAAGATAAAGTAGAAAATATTTCGAAAACCTGTGCCACCGACCAAAACTTACAATGGGTCCCGCTTAATTCTAACATTGATGCTGGAGAGAAGGGGGGATTTTCTGGGGTTAATTGTCCGGGGGTAGTTGTCCGGGGGGTAATTGTCCGGGGGGTAGTTGTCCGGGGGGGTAATTGTCCGGGGGGTAATTGTCCTGGGGGGTAATTGTCCGGGGGTAATTGTCCGGGGGTAATTGTCCGGGGGGTAATTGTCCTAGAACCAACGATTAAGGATAAGACCTTATATTATGGGTAATTGAAAAAAAATAGCAAACGGTCAGTTGTGTCGTCATAAAATATTCAAGAAGTTATATTTCTTTCACATACATTCGTAAAAATGTTGTCGATTAAAGTCGAGCAATGACTTATTCTTGTCGGACGGTTAATAAAGGGTCGGAGGGAATTATTATACATTATATTTAAAAAAATCATTTGACATTTTGACACTTTTGACACTTTCTTATTTTACATCAGATTTTGATGAAATTTTCAGTGTTATTGCTTTTTGGATTTTTCTCTTTTTATTCGAATCAACTTTTTGTTAGGGTGGACTTGTCCTTTAAATAGTCGGATCGCAACATGCGCTGAGCTTTACTAAAAAAAAATCAATACTTACAGAACAACCAGTGAATCTTCAAGTCCAGCAAGGAGCGAGGAATTGATGGATCTGATGAAATTGTTTTCAAAAATTCTGAAAAATATAACAGTAAGAAATGGACAGAAACTTAACCCAGCCCGCCATAATTTTACAATAGATAATTCACCAAACAGTGAAATATATTCTGAGCGTTCCAACTAATTGGTCTATGTTATTTCTGTACTTGAAGACTTTACACTGCTTTAGATTTTACTATAGTTACATCAAGTTATTTCATAAATGGCCATCAGAATAATGGTCTTTTCAATAAAAATGGGAAAGAATTTTCGATTTACCACTCTATCATCATCACGCACTGGAGGACGATGTCGTACAGTCCCACTGCACGGGCGGATCCAGCTTTCGCCAATAGTTGGGGGGGGGGGGCAAAAAAATTTCACCCATATTTTCCCCGATCGGCCGCTCATATTTGATTTTTGTTTGTTTCTTTGAAGGGAGTAGTCCTAACAGTCACTTTTTAGCTTTAGTCTTATCAAATATAAATATGTAATTATCTCATAAGCCCTATTCAAATAGTACGAGGGCGAAGCGCAAGCTATTTTTTTTTTTGGGGGGGGGGAATTTCATGTATTTTGTCCTGAAAATTGAATATTCTGAGCAATGTTTGTGATCCTGAACAAGATGCGTGTGCAACTAGATAATTACTAGAAATTTTAAATATAAGTTCTGGGGCCCGTTGCAGAAAGAGTTGCAATCAATCGCAACTCTAAAACATCATGCGCAACTTGATATTCAACCAATCAACAGCGCGCATTTGGGACTTGCGATTGATTTTTTGACTTGCGTTTAAACGCAACTATTTCTGCAACGGGCCCCTGGCCTGATCTTAAAGGGACCTGTGAAGGACTGTTTGCAGCAAAGAATTACGATCGATCCAATCAATCTCAACTGTATGGAAATCCATCCACACCATATTTTTTTCTACAGGAAATTCGCACATCCAGAGAGAATCACACTGAATTTTCAAGAGAATGATGAGTGTATATCATATTTAGAAAATAATTTGAACCAACGTACATGTTAGATGGTGACGTTGCTGGCCGTCCATAGTTGTGGTTGATTGGATCAATCGCAATTCTTTGTAAGACGGGGCCCAGACCTACCAAAGCTATTACGTTATTACAAATGACAAATCATTGGTCGATATGTACCGAGTTTCGTCGGTGTGGCTGTAACAATGTACATAAAGTCAATCACAGATAAATTACAAATTCGCTCATATATCAGAAACCATGCAGCGATTCTAATTATATAATTGGATAAACAGAGTGGATTCGAATGGTACTATATGCAAGTATTAATTCCCGTTTCGATATGCTTCGATCTTCGGAATTAGTAACCTCTTTTATTCAGACAACCACCATCTCTCTCTTTCTCTATTTAAAAGGGAATTAAGACATTTTTTCCAGTCCGGAGTTTTAGGACTGTAAATTTCATTTCATACTTTGATGTATTCCTTTTTTTTTCTTGTTGTAAGCGCTTTGGGCCATTTTGGGAAAAGCGCAGTACATAAATAGTAATAATAATACTAATTACAATAATAATATTGATAGTAATAATAATGATAATAATAATAATAGTTCATGGATCTTGATGGTAACGAAGATGCATATATACTTACAAACGTTGTAAAGAGCCTCCCATATCAGCAAGAGATCCATGTCTTAAATCACTCAGGCTGTTGCTCTCCAAGTCCCTTTTTTTTAAAGGAAAATAAATGAATTCGATTATTATTGCTACAAAAATTATTTAGTATATGGATTCCATTAAAAATTCCATTATGAATTCTAGTATTATTGCTATAATTATCATAATTACACATGTTAGATATTTTGTTGTATTTATTATATACAATACCTATTACATAGCAAAACCGCTGTTTACAATTTTATACTGTACAACGTACATGATCGGCGATGATTATTATGGTTAAGTATGACAAAATTTTCAATGCTCTCCAAAATCACGACCTCTATCACTTCTGTATTAATTGACAGGCATGTCTTTGCTTATGGGTTCACCCTTAAAAGCTCTTTGCACCTTTAAAGCTACACTGTAAACAATATTGGGTAAAAGTTTAACCAGCACGAGGGTAATTAGTATGTGGCCAACCAATTTGGGGCAGTATTTTAGCCAATGCGGGAAGCATATTGTCCAGTAAGGTTAAGAAATAAGCATCAATTACTTTAGAATGGGCAAACTCTTCATCACAATGGATGAATAAAAATGCCCCAAAGAAATGCCCAATGTTGGTTGGACACATGATTACTCTTATGAAGCATTTTTACCGAATATTTTTTTAAAGTGTATGCACTGGTTTTGCTGCATGTTAGGGTGCAGAGTAAAAAAAAATCAATAATTTATTGTTTTTAATAGACATCTGACCCGGAAATACTCCCAAAAATTCGTTTCGCCCGATTGATCGAAGGCCCGGCAGCCACTGTGCAGCACCAAATTGACGTAGCTCTAACCCTTGAGCGCCAAACAGGGTAGCAGCAACTCCCTCTGTTAACGTCTTTTTGGTCTCCCGTGGCAGGGTTTGAACTCCAGAACACCTGGTTGTGAGGCGGACGCTCTACCAATGATCGAGCCAACACACCGGTATTAATTTAAGTAGTACCCTTTGGCAAAAGAAACATATTTTTTTGTATCCTTTGAAGACAAGAAAAAAAAGATGCAAAAATGTGGTGCAAAGTTGCACCTTTAATCTTTTAGGAAGCAATCGGGAATTTTCGGATGCAAACATGAACGTCAAGGTGCAATTTTCCACTTTTTCCCACTAAGGGCGCAAAATTGCACCCATTATTGTGTGGCAGATGTTGCGATTAGGACCCAAAACTGATGCGTTTAACAGAGGAAAGTCAGATTAACATAATATTCCCTGATGGCTACGACTCGACTAAAACTGACTTTACCTCATGTATACATTCAAATGAAACCAATTTTAGGAAAATCCGTATGTGAGTCCTATTTTTTTCTCGTTGTGTAATTAAAAGAGATACTGAGACATATATAAGAGGGGCAATCAATCAAGAATGTAAAATATTTATCAAAGTTGATGAAAATATTTCAGGACGAGAAAAGGAAAAAGTTACTTACATAATAAGGATATTGTTCAGTCCCCGGAAACAGCCCTCATCCAGCCTCGCAATTAGGTTGTGTTCCATGTACCTACAAGAATTGAAGAAAATATAATAATGATAACAATAATAATAATAATGATAATAGTATTAATAATATTAAAAAAAAAAAAAATAATAATAATAATAATAACAGGCATTTGTATAGTGCAATCCATCGAGAAACAATCTATTCCGAGGCGCATTGTTATTATTATCATTACCCCGGCTTTAGTTCGAGCTGCCTTTCAGAGTTCGTGTATTCAAGGACCTAATACATCACCTGGGTCGAGTGCAGCACATTGTGGATAAATTTCTTGCTGAAGGAAAACACGACATGGATAGGATTCGAACCCACGACCCTCTGTTTGAAAGGCGACAATCAGAACCAAGGGATGGTCCGGGCTGAAAATATTTATATCTTAATACATAGAGTAGAATTCACTGAACAAAATGCCGAAAATTTCATCAAAATCGGATATTAAATAATAAAGTTATTGAAGTTTAAAGTTTAGCAATATTTTGTGAAAACAGTCGTCATGAATATTCATTAGCTGGGCTGATGATGTCACATCTCCACTTTCCGTTTTCTTATGTTATTACATAAAATCATATTTTTGTCATTATTTCATACTTGTGTGAATAATACGTCTCCCTTATAATGAAATAAGTTGGAGCAATAAATATCTAATGCGCTAAATCAGTTGTCAATCCAATTTTTCTTGTTCTTGGAGGAAATTTTTTGAATAAACCTAATTTCATATAATAAAATACAAAAGAACAAGCGGGGATGTGACATCATCAGCCCACCTAATGAATATTCATGACGACTGTTTTCACAAAATATTGCTTAACTTTAAAATTCAATAACTTTGTTATTTGTTATCCGATTTTGATGAAATTTTCGGCATTTTGCTCAGTGAATTCTACTCTATTTATTAAGCTATAATTACTTTCAGCCCGGACCATCCCTTTAACAAGAACGTTTACCTTCCTGCTTTCAGTTCCATGGATATTGCACTCGTCTACGACTCTTGCAATACATGCAATATATTTGATATAATACTCAAGGGTCCTCGATGACATAGATCAATATTGACCAATTTGTACCTTTATATATATGTTACACTGCAATAACTCCGACGTTGATTAACACCAGCCAGGAATCTATACATGTCCACACCAGAGAATTAATTGAATCAACACCAGTTTGGAATCACACCGATGCTGTTTTAATACTGCTTGGTGTTGTATAAACACCTATCTGGTGTTAGACCAAAACCAAACTGGTGTTGTTTAACACTTCTCTTGTGTGGACATAGATTCCGGGCTGGTGTTAATGCAACACCGGAGTTTTTGCAGTGTAATCATGTTGCTGTACATCCTCATTGACTTTAGATGGAAAACATAATTATGTAACCTGAGAATGTACCTGGTGCTTGATAAGTCACCGGGTTTGTAATGGTTTCATCTAATTCAAAATCGTCACCGTCACGAGATACCATACTGGTACGAGAAAATGTGTCTTCTTCCATACGCCAAAAAATACAGATACCCCTTATACTAGCCCAAGGAAACTTTTAAGAACTTTATGTTCGTGAAACAAAATTTATTATATCAGAAATCTCTACACTGTTAAAATGCTGTTTACATTTTAAGCATATTTTCTAAGCACGTCACTCTAACAACAATTAAAAAAAAACCACTTTTAAACAACTGATTAAACTTTTTTGAAATTGTTTTAAACTTTAAACAATATTAGTTAGAGTGACGGCCTTGAAATTGTAAACAACATTTTTACATTAGAAACTTTATATATATTAAGATATTCCCTTTGCTGAAAGCTCTTAGAATTTTTAAAAATTCAAAGAAGTTATGTCTTTATTCTACAATTCTGAAAACATATATTTCCAATCCTTACCCACTAATACTAGTATATTGAAATTATATCAAACATTATAGAGTAATTATTTGGCAATTTACTTCCAATCATCTTCCATTTTAGACAGACTCTGATATTAAAACAACAACAACAGCAACAATTAAACAGCTAATTCTTACAAGGCACGGAGATTTGTGAGTCCTTCGAACGTCCCGTTTTCAAGGAAAGTCAGACTATTATTAAGCAGTGCCCTGGATGGGGATAAAGGAAGGAAATTCGGTTAGGAAAGAGAAAAATAAGCCAATGATAATCAATTAAAAAAACCCACAATATACAAAAAACGACTCAAACCTACTAGCATTCAAATACCTTTAGTATCCCGGTACACAACACGAATTCCCACATTCAAATGCAATCGAAAACGTATTTTCATTCTCTATCTTGTTCAATATCTGATTTAAATCGTTAAAAAATCATTTAACTTGATTATTCCGTCAACATCGTTACCATCACTCAAAAGACCAATAAGCATATATGTCTAGTGATAAAGAATTTTTAGCCATAATATTGCAATTTTTCTCAGCATTGAATTTACTTAAAGGTCAAGTCCACCCCAGAAAAATGTTGATTTGAATAAATAGAGAAAAATCAAACAAGCATTATGCTGAAAATTTCATCAAAATCGGACGTAAAATAAGAAAGTTATGACATTTTAAAGTTTCACTTATTTTTCACAAAACAGTGATATGCGCAACTCAGTGACATGCAAATGAGACAGTCGATGATGTCCCTCACTCACTATTTATTTTGTTTTTTATTGTTTTAATTATACAATATTTCATTTTTTATAGATTTGACAATAAGGACCAACTTGATTGAACCATATAGTATTAAAGGAGAATGAAACTCTTGGAGCAAGTTAGCTTTTGTGAAAGCAGAAAAATCAAAGAATAAGATCAACAAAAGTTTGAGTAAAATAGGACTAGAAATAGAAGAGTTATGAGCATTTGAATGTCGAGATCACTAATGCTATGGAGATCCTCCCATTGGCAATGCGACCAAGATCTATGATGTCACAGATGAACAACTCTCCCCTTTTGGACACTGAAAATATACCCCAAAACATCTCTTTTTGCTCATTCTAATCATATGACCATGGATAGCTCTATGATATGACAAACGATTCATCAATGATATAATGTTGTGAAACCTCTGTACTTGTCCTCTCATAAAAAGAACACCTCACCTTGTGATAGACTCTATAAAAGTGAGAATATAATTGAAATAAGTACTAAAGTAATGAGGGAGTTGTACGTGTGTGACATCACAGATCTTGGTCGCATTGCCAATGGGAGGATCTACATGGCATTAGTGATCTCAATATTCAAATGCTCATAACTTTCTTATTATTCATTCAATCTTCCTCAAACTTTCAACAATATGTTTCTTTGATTTTTCTCTTTGATATGGATTAAGCTGGTTTCAAGGGTTTTATTCTCCTTTAATCAATGCTAATTGCACATCTTCAGGGAGGAATTAATCGTTGTTTCACACGACAACAGTGAGAAAATTGGAATATTTCATATTTCACATAATAAAATACAAAAGAAATAGTGAGTGGGTGATGTCATCAGTCTCCTCATTTGCATACTGACAAGGATGTGAATATAACTGTTTTGTGAAATTAAGCGAAACTTTGAAATGTCATAACTTTCTTATTTTACATCCGATTTTGATGAAATTTTCAGTGTCATGCTTGTTGGATTTTTCTCTTTTGATTTGAATCAACTTTTTGTTGGGGTAGACTTGTCCTTTAAGCATGTTAAGAATATCACTGTCGCTGTTCTATGAAAATTCATTCTTAAAAAATGATGGATAGATATAAAGCTATTAACAAACGAGAAAAATTCACAACTTAATGATATTCACAATAAAAATTAGGTAAGCAACAAGAACGATGTCGATGGCAAAAAAAAGATTACTGAAAGATCTTTAACGAGAAAATGAAATTTAGAGAAAAAGAACAAGACTTACATCCGCCAAACTCGAGTATTATCTCTGAAAATACCGGGAGGTAAATATTCCAGTTGACACGAATCCAAGTAGCTGAAATAAATCGATGATAACAGAAGAAAGGTAAAAATTACCATAATGAATTCTATATTTTAGAGATGTATATTTATTGCTGTTATTTTTTGTTATCACTTAAAGTTGGAATTCATGTTGAGATTAAAAATTCATCTGTTAAAGCCTGTCTTTAGTTTTATTAAATTCCTCCAATGGCGTCTGTCACTATTCGAATTATTGAGTAGATTATATTAAGTTTATATATATATATATACACTATGACTACTATTACTACTACTAATATAATGATGATGGTGATGATGATGATGATGCTGATGATGATGATGATAATAATAATAATAGTTATTACACTAAAAATTACTAATCACTAATTACTAATACTTCCACTAGAATTATGATAATAAAGTAATGAATATTATATCTTACATGGCATGAAGTTGATGGAGACCGTAAAATGAAGATACTTCAAGGTTGCCAAATAAAGGAGTCCCACTCAAGTTTCTAAAATGATCAAAATAAATGAATATATAAGGATAATGATGGTGATGATACCACTATTACTAATAATAAACATAATAATGATGATAATACTACTACTAATAATGATAATAATAATAATAATATTAATAATGATGATAATCATAATGATATTAATGATAATAATAATAATAATAACAATAATAATGATTATAATAGTGATGATGATAACACTAATAATAATGATAATAATAATGATAGTAATAATAACAATAATAACAATAATAATCATCATAATAATAGTAATAATAACTATAGTAAAAGAGGAAAATGATGATGACATTAATAGATAGAATAGAAAGTAAATTGAACTGATTAAAAATAATTATTAGGACTCACATGACAGTGGATTTGACCGCAGAGCTCTTAGCGTAGTCTCCATTCCAGGTTGTAGTGCAATTTACCCAGAATGGTAGCCATTCGGGTTTGCTACAGGGTTGTGACCGGGGTCCCCATCCGGCATAGAAGAAGGACTCACCACAAGAACAATCAGAGGGACATTTTATCATTTCTTCAAATGGAATGGTAAGAAAATGTGAAAATAATACATTTCAGGATAATTTCATTTTAATTTCAAAAGTTGATAGATAGACACATATATATTGTAATATATATATATAACGGTAGCGGATGCCGAGTAGCCGGTCGAGTCGGATTCAACACAATTTCAGGGGCCGAACTGCTTGTGCACAGTAAATAGTATGCCCCTCGACTCTTGTCTAACCCGACTGGATCCGCTATTTAAGTGACAACCCGGATAACAGGATATTGCATCTACTCGAATTCGAGTCTTTGAAACCACCCTTGAAAGACAGAGAGCTAGATAGACCTCAATAAAAGACAATAGCCCCCCCCCCCGAAGAAAAAAGCCAAAATAAAATGCAAACCCATCAAAAATGAATTTAAAAGTCTTTTATAGAAACAGTGTTGAAAAAATGAACCTCTGTACTATGTGTAATATCCTTATTATTCATTTAACTATTTTATGTCGATATTGTGGTGTCAAACAAATTTCATTTATTTAGAATACAAACTAGACACAGAATACAAGGAAATGGGGGAAAATATTGACGTTGGAGCCCAATAAAGAATACAGTTATTAATATGAGGTAACAAAATAATGCACTTACTGGTATTCGTATTAAAATGAGCAAAATGATAAGCATAATTGGCAATAATGAGGACGGATCTTTAAGCATGATTAAGATATAAACCATTATAAGGAAAATAGTTTGTACGGTAAGGAGGGGGTTGTTCAAAGGGTTCCATCTCACATTTGCTCCGGTTGAAAATCTGCACGTTAAGCCAAACATAAAAGCTAACCTCCAAAAACTAAATAAACCATATATTTACATTGTTCTGAACAAAAAAACTCTATTACAATCCTAACTTTAACCCCTATGCCCTCGGAGAAATAAAGACCGGAGAAAATGTCGCCAGAGCAAATGTCGTGTCTCCCAGCATTCAATGAGCTCGGTGGGTAATGTATGGGACGGCATCATCATTAAATTTGTCTATATGGAACAGATGATGTTTATACTTGTAATTATGATTATATTAAATAGTAAAAATAATGGGCATTTTATCGACAATACACAGGTGAGTCTTTATAATGCTCCAGTTATGGAGCGTTGTGGCCCAGTGGATTAGTCTTCTGACTTTGAAACAGAGGGTCGTGGGTTCGAATCCCAGCCATGGTGTAATTTCCTTCAGCAAGGAATCTATCCACATTGTGCTGCACTCAACCCAGGTGAGGTGAATGGGTACCCGGTAGGAAGAAATTCCTTGAATGCTTGAGCGCCTACAGGCAGCCCAGCTAAAGCCGGGGTAATGATAATAGCAGGGCCCGCTGGGAGAACAGTTTTCAGAACTGAAGCGACTTCCCTGGGTAAATAAACCCATATTATTATTATTATAATGTACATGAATATGATACAAAACAGCTCTAGGAAATAGTTTGGGATGGTAGGAACGAGGTTATCCACGTGGTGACACGACATTTACTCCTGCGACAATTGCTCCTGGCGGGTGTTTCATAAAGCTGTTCGTAAGTTAAGAGCGACTTTAAGAACGACTGGTGATCCTTTCTTGTGGTAAATGGTACACACCATTGCATTATTGGCGATGATTTAGCGCGCAAGAAAGGATCACCAGTCGTTCTTAAAGTCACACGAACAGCTTTATGAAACGGCCTCCAGGCTTAAGTTCGTCTGAAATGTGGGGTTAGGGTTGCAATAGGGTTTTATGTTAGGTTTAGGATAGGGTGTAGTTTTTAACCCAGGGTTGAAGTTGGTAATTCGATGAGTGTTTGGGATTTAGAGCGGAGTAATTGTCGCCGGAGCAAATGTCATGGAACCATTCGAGTTCAAGAAAGGAAAAGTTCACACTGCTCGAAAACTTTGTTGTAAAAATAGCAGAAAAATAATAAAAAGTATTGGTTTGAGGTTTGAGGAAAATCCATTAAAGATTATTGTTAAAAGTTATTAGAATGTCAAGGTTTTTTTTTATTTGTGACGTCATAAACGAGCAGCTGCCCAATAATTTATTTATTGATATATTCATATTCCACAATCATCAAAGTACATTTATAATAAATCATTTTAACACTGAAAAAAATGCATAACACACAGGATTGAAACGCAGCAATGAAATAAAAAAAGTGGAGGGGCCTACTAAAAAGCAAAGCTTGTAAAATGTAGACCCCCTATCAAAATAATCATGTTATGTAAAGGCGATCGCACACCTTACGATTGGTCTGCGACTCAATTTTGGAATAAAACGTAGTAGAATTTGATGCTAATATTGAGACTTTGAATATCTTACTGCGTAATGTTCGAAATCATCATACGAATACCTCTGTTCAAATCCGTGACTATGCTATCGTCCTTCTTAGAATAAAAGTAGATTTGATATCTAGTCGAATGACGTCATAGCAGTCGTACGATTGGCTACGATTTGAAAATAATTTGGCCTTTACTCCAAAATAAAGGCTTGCAATCTTTCAAAATGGTTATATTAGTATACTTTCAATTAATTTTAACCTCAAATAAAATGATATGTTCCATTCACATTTTCAGAAAATGAGCAAATGATATATACGATTTGTTCCAAAATCGAATCGCGAACAGTCGTAAAGTGTGCGGTGGCCTTAATATAAAATGCATAAATTTCATTTTTTAATGGTTCGTGATGAATTATTATTATTTCCTTTTTTGGGTCGTGTTATAATTTGCATATTTGTTATACTGAAGGTACAATATAAACTATTTTCAATTTTCTGAGAAAATGACAGTTCATTGATTTTATACCGAACGATATGTAGGAAAGTTGCTCTCATATGACGTCACAAATCAAATAATCACAATTATAATAACTTTTTTTATTCTTTGATAGATTTTCCTCAAACCTTCGCCCATATTTTGTTATATTATATATATTATGTTTTCTGTTATTTTTACACTAAACTTGTTGTCAGGGTGAACTTCCCCGTTAAAGAGAGACATGGGTAATGTGTGGGCTGGTAACCATGGTGATATCATTATCATTTATTGTGTGATCATCCCTTTAACGACGAACATATTGAGAAGCTAAAAAAATAACAATGGGACATAATCTAGGATTTCCAGACGAGTGTTAATAAACAAGACATAACAAAGAACCCTATTATACCGAGGTTGTTATACCGAGGTTGTTTTACCTGACTGCTAAGAAAGCACGAATGCCTGTGAGCAAGCAACCAGGGGACCAACGGCTTAAGGTCCTCTCCGAGGGACCTGGTAATGAGGATAAATGCCTTACCAAAGGGCACTAGCGCACCACTTGGGAATCGAACCCGGGTCACCGGAATCCGAAACCCCCGCTCTACCGACTGAGCTATCCCCCGCTCTACCGACTAAAATAGTTTTATGACGACAATAAAATTGTTATTCAAGTTGAACTTCATGAGAGCAGACAACATTGGTTATATACAGCGTTATGTTTGTTTTTACTATGTCGAACCAAAGGGAACTATTCTTGCTAGATTAAAAAAGGAAATAACGTGGGGGAAGAGAGAGACAGAGACGGAGGGGGGTATATAGAGAAAGGGGCGTGTGGGGAGAGGGGGTTGGGGAAAAGAGATGGGATGTGGAGGGAGAGAGAGAGGGGGAGGGGTAGAGGGAAAGAGGGGTAACTTGTAAAAGTGAGGGGTGAAGAAATTTGGTGATATGCTTTTGTTTCTGTTTTGTTTCTGTTTATGGGAACTCCCATATAACTCGGCAGGACAGCATTTTGCTGGTAAACGCCAAGCTGATATACAGTGCGTCCCAGAAAAAACGAAACCGAGATTAAGCGACGATTTATCATAACTTAATCACAAATACAATAGACAAATGACCTACCAATGTAAAGCTTAGAATCACTTAGATTATTCCTTATTCACGCATGAGTGAGCAAAAACAATTTGAAGAAAGGATACCAAAAAATCATTTGTATCTGAATTTCAAAAAGAAAATCACATGCCTAAAAAGTTCAATATCTGCTCTTTTATTTGATACCTTAATCACAAAAAATGGTCAAAAAGTAAAAAAGTTATGTTCCCTCGAAACAATGCTTGTATTTCCATAATTTCATTAAATAAACGTGTTTTCACCGGTTTCCCACAGAAGCTATCGCATGGCTAACAAAATGCTTAATGCATGGCTGATCGTCAACAAAACGGAGTGTCGAGTGAGTTTGAACGCTAGCCTGTAAAACCTCTTCATTTTATGAAATTATTTAAATTCAAGCCTTATTTCAAATAACCAGAGCTTTGTTATTTCTTGACCATTTTCTGTAATTGAGGTATCAAATAAAAGAGCAGATATTAAACTTTTTAAGCATGTGATTTTCTTTTTGAAATTCAGATACCCCCCGCCAAATGATTTTTTGGTATCCCCTCTTCAAATTGTTTTTGCTCACTCATGCGTGAATGAGAAATAATCTAAGTAATATCAGATGAAAAAAGAGATTCTAAGCTTTACAATGGTAGGTCATTAGTCTATTTTATTTGTGTTTAAGCTATGATAAATCATCGATAAATCTCGGTTTCGTTTTTTGTGGGACGCACTGTATATCCAATTACCTAGGAAACATTTTACGTCTAGGTTAATCAGTCATAGTGGCTGACCTTAGAGATATTACTCTCGGGCCTTTTTTTATCAAAGTGGATACAATGTTGGGATTCGAACTCACAATCTTGCGATTATGAGTCCAATGCTCTAACCACTGGACCACACGACCCGTTGGTAGGGTTCGTATTCCCGGCCATGTATCCGTGTTCCTACTAAAAAAAAAAATAAGAGCCCCCACCCCCACAAAGGTCTTCAATCTTTTCCTTTTATGTTTGTGCGCATCATGATCTGCGCATATTTTACACACTGCGCGCTGACGTCACAATGGATGAACTGGTGATTAATCAGCTGTAGGTAATGTGAGCTGAAAACTGCAGATCCGATGTGTTATTTTATGAAGCTAATAAACTGGAATTATTCCATGGACCATTTCTTTTTATTCCTATACAATTTCAAAATAGTTTCTCTGTAGTGCTGCAAACGGGGCTGCAAAGTATGACCCGGAGTTTGAATAAATGGAAAAGTGGTTCGGAATTTTTCCTCACATGCGAGCTTTTGGTGCGTTTTCG
Organism: Lytechinus pictus; assembly: GCF_037042905.1. NCBI lineage: Eukaryota > Metazoa > Echinodermata > Echinoidea > Temnopleuroida > Toxopneustidae > Lytechinus > Lytechinus pictus. The sequence continues at coordinate 11,062,494 of NC_087255.1, forward strand.
GGTGTTTTAAGAAGCAAATTTGCTCTAATAAGAGTGTTGATAGTTTGAAAACAAGCACATGAACCCATATTTTTTAATGTTTGCACCTCTTATGCATACCGTCCTCTACAACTATGCAAAGTTTGGTGAAAATGACATGGGTTTTGAATTAAGTGCAGCATTTCTATTACCTCTCAAATTTGTTATTGAAATTTGAAGTGTTGTTAGACTTCAATGAGCAAACAATTGACAGCAATATAAATAGATTATCCATCTAACGGACATAATTAATAGTCATATTGCAAGATTTGATGAAATTTTCATGGATTTTGACTGAGTAAAAGAGCTTTAAAACCATTGTTGTGATCTCGTGAGGTCTAAAAATGCAAAATTCTTTTGGATGCGCAATTCTTAAGAACATCATCCATTTTGGGTTAATTTTGAAGCTATATACAAAAAAATCAAGCACATGGACCCATGTTAATTTTTGCATATTTTGAATATTCAGGTACTAAAGTAACTATGTGCAAAGTATGATGAAAATTACATGGATTTTCAATGTTTGGGAGCAAGACTACGGAACCATTCGCATTTTAGACGGTTTTAACAGACTTGCTTGTTTTCGGCGCATTTTGGGCTGTTTCAAGCCAACTCGCTTTGGGCACTGATAATTTAAATAACGAGCACATGGACCCCATAGTTTAAACATCTTAACTTCTTTCGAATATATTCCTCCACAAATCTAGAGAGTATGATGAAAATGACATGGACTTTTAATTTTTGGGAGCAGGACTAAGGAACCATTCGTATTTTAGACATTTTGGACTGTATTAGACTTTTGCCCGTTTTAGGCGCATTATAGACTGTTTCAAACCAACTCGCAACAGTTTAGACACTGATAGTTTGATAACGAGCACATGGACCCCATATTTTTAATATTTTAACGTCTTTAGAATATATTCCTCTATAAATCTAGAGAGTATGATAAAAATGACATGGATTTTGAATGTTTGGGAGCAGAACTATGGAACCATTCGTATTTTAGACATTTTGGACGGTATCATCAGACTTTTACTTGTTTTTGGCGCATTTTGGGCTGTTTCAAGCCAACTCGCAACAGTTTAGACACTGATAGTTTGATAACGAGCACATGGACCCCATATCTTTAATACTTTAACGTCTTTAGAATATATTCCCCTGCAAATCTAGAGAGTATGATGAAAATGACATGGATTTTGAATGTTTGGGAGCAGGACTAAGGAACCATTCGCATTTTAGACATTTTGGACGGTATTAGACTTTTGCCCGTTTTAGGCGCATTATAGACTGTTTCAAGCCAACTCGCAACAGTTAAGATACTGATAGTTTAAAAAAGAGCACATGGACCCCATACTTTTAAATTTTTAATGCCTTTAGAATTTATTCCTCTACAAATCTAGAGAGTATGATGAAAATGACATGGATTTTGAATGTTTGGGAGCGAAATATGGAACCATTTTCATGTTAGAGGGTATTAAGAGACTTTTGCATGTTTTCGGCACTTTTTAGGCGATTTTCAAGCCAACTTGCAACACTTGGGACACCAATAGTTTAAAAACTAGGACATGGACCCATATTTTTAATATTTTAATGTTTTCAAGATATATTCTTCTACTTCTACAAATCTGGAGAGTATGATGAAAATGACATGGATTTTGAATGTTTGGGGGCAAAACTACGGAGCCATTCGCATTTTAGACTGTATATTATTAGACTTTTGCACGTTTTGGGCGCATTTTCGGCGATTTTCATGCCAACTCGCCTCACTTTGGACACTCATAGTTAAAAAACGAGCACATGGACCCCATATTTTTAACTTCCATACACCTTTGATATGCATTCCTCTACAATTTAGCCGAATTTGATGAAAATGACATGGATTTTGAAAAAAGTGCAGCTTACATAATGCTTTTTTTATTTTTTTAGTAGATTCACGTCTTTCAAGATTTGTTTTTTCCGAGTTTTTGTACCATTCTTGCCAAATGAGGGCGCTTCTGACTCAAAATAGATAAAGTTTTACCAATTAAAAGACTACACTTTGTTATATATCTTTAAAATTTGATGAAGTTTGATGCGGTATCCACTGAGTAAAGATGATTTAAACTCATTTGGTGAATTCGTGAGGTCTAAGGGAGGCATAATTTCTTTTGATTGCGCAAGATTGCATATCATTCAAATACGGCGAGTTTGAAGACCCGTAGAAAAAAAAACAAGCACATGAACCTATATCATTTTTTTCATTTTCATAATACATAGATACTAAAGTAGCTCTCTGCAAAATTTGGTGAAAATGTCATGGACTTCATTTTAACCGTGGAACGTCCATAAATAGCCTAGCCAATTAGGCACCGGCGAAGACTTGTACGATGGCTACGTTGCCAATGACGGTAATAGTGATGTCTGATTTGATTTTAATTTGCTTGAAGATATTTTTTTCCACGTTTATTTCCATAATTGATGCACGTCTGTTAAAACTCAAACACACACGCCCTTACACAACCACCCATCGTGACCACGCCCTAGCCCTAGCAACATCATGTACGTCACAGCATGGTCGTTATAGTCGACTTACCACACATCTCCTCGTCATCCCCATGAGGGCAGTCTGGCCATCCATCGCATTGAAGTCTGGGTAAGATACACACATTACTCTCACGACAATGAAAGGCTTCATCAGGGCAAACTGCAGTATATAATACATACACAAATAGCCAATAAATAATGTAGTAACACAGCAATAATACAAATACACATATACATTACTCAGTTGTTTTCAAGCGAAGAAAAACAAATATGGGACAAACGGCTTGCAGACGGTACCATACTATTCTCAGAATAATACTATAATGAAAAAAGGGGGGATGGAGTGCTGGAGCGCTCGCATGTGCATGCGCGATATTCTGTTTTATATAGTTATTAGTCAAAGTTACTTTAGTTCGCATTAGTTCTCATTGTTTATTCCTTCTAATTCTTATGCATTATTTCGATTGATATTGTACTTTAAATTTGACTATGTATTGTTACTTTGATTTTGTTGTGCTTTGTGAACGGAAAATGTATAAATCTAAATCTAAATCTAAAAATCTATTAAAGTTGATGTGTAACGTTCTTCGAGCTATCTTCCTCCACGATATCGTCATCAAACGCTAGCTCCCTGTCACACAGCCACACTTACAAGAAATATGATGTTAAAAACATCAGCCGTTTTTTGTGAAGGCCATCATGCGTTAAAAAAACACCATAGAATTTTCATCCAATAGTGTCAAACTAACAACCATGATGTATTGACCACCAATGGGTGTTGAACTAACAAAAATGGATCTAACACTGATGTTAAATGCTTGTTCTGTAAACACCAGTGGTTTGGTTTTAAACACTACTGTGCACAACTGGAGTGGATGATCATATACAATAAGAATGAAAAGTATTATTACTTATAATATAACTTGATCCTTATGCGCTTTGCTTTGAAATACATTAGATCGAAGATATCTACTGTAACCTAATAGTTTACAGGATCTAAAAGACAATACTTGGTTTCTTATATCTAAAAATACATAACATACATAATTTTATATTTAAAAATATATAGAATGAATAATCATACATAATCTAGATTAGAATAAAATACAATATATAAGAAATTAGCATACACATTACAATAAATCAGTTGACGTCAAAAAGACCTACCTCCACAGTTATCTTCGTCTGAGAAATCATGACAGTCAACAATCATGTCACAATGGGAGTTTTGGGAAATGCTCTGGGTTCCAGATGCACAGATGAAGTCATCAGTTGTGTTCGTGACAATGACTGAAAAAAGGAAAGATATGATCATTTTGTTTTATTATTGAATCTATCAACTAGTGAAATATTGAAAGTCGATTAAGTCTAAAATTCTAAAAATCTATGCATAATCGATTAAAAGAGGAAGTACCTTCCCAATTTCTTACCAATTCTAGCAGATCTTCCCGTCGAGTATAAAAACTTTAATATTATATATATATATATATATATATATATATATATATATATATATATATATATATATATATATATATGATATTCAAATCCAAATTAGAAAATCAAAAATTGATATCTTTGAGAAGAAAGAAATTCTTTCTCAATTACTGAACTGATACCTTGGAATTCTGTAGCATTTTTAAACAAAATATATCTATTAAATCTCCATAGTAAGCTTGCCATTACTTATTTTCACATTCTTATTATGAGGTAAGTTGAAACATCGCATAATCGTGTCATTGTACTGTATTGGTTCAGGAGCTGCCTAGCTGGCAGGAAATAATATGTTTCGATGAAAGGTGTTGTTGATTCTGGGTATCAAAATTTGACATATGGTGTTCTTCAGGGATTTCCTCTCGGCCCGCTATTGTGTGTATTGATGATGATGTTTTATCGTCATATCACATATGATTTATCACACATGATCCATTTTTTTAATACAATATTCATCAGACCTTCTTGTTAACATTTAATTGTAGCAAATATCAGCGTTCCCCGTGTCACTTCGTTATCTTGTAATAAATTTAGTTGACAAACTTTGCCATACTTCGTATAAGAGTATAAGAGTAGGGGGAAACCCCGGTGTAGTGGTCCACCTGCATTCCCCCCAATCAGTTATATCGGGAGGAGAGACCTAAGGGTCATAGTGATTCAGTTCGCTTTTCGCCTCCCAGGCACAGGTGACGCCAAAACAAATAATAATAATACTATAGCAAAGTCTCAATTTTCGATTTATCAATTGGTGATAATGGGTATATAGTGCACGATATAAATAACAATATTGTTTGGTGTTTATTATCAATTTAATACCTTATTATTACTATAGGCCTAGACGTTTCAGTTTCCGACAGAAGATTTAATGTTACAGAATACTGAATTCTATGGAGAGACTAACCTTTTGATATGGAGAAACGAAATTTAACAGTTTACGAACAAATCAGTATATGCACTCTTAGATATGAGACACAACGGGTGGGTGTTTCATAAAGCTGTTCGTAAGTTAAGAGCGACTTAAAGAACGACTGGTGACCCTTTCTTCGGTAAATAATATTCCCGATTATTCACCATTGATTTTCATTGGTGATTATTTAGCACGTAAGAAATGTTCACCAGTCGTTCTTAGAGTCGCTGTTAATTTATGAACAGCTTTATGAAACGGCCCCCGGGATGGAAATAAATGAAATCTGGTTTACAAATTTATAAGTGATAAAAGATTACAAATATCCAGTTCTCTCTTACGGTTATCCGCTGTGAATATGTTCAAAGCGAAGCCTTTCAGATCCATAGCCCGGTCGCTGCAAAACCGAACTGCGAGATGGCCACTCACAAGGGACAGTGATGTCACTTCATTCGTGCCAAGTCGATATGACGTCACAGTGTTGTCTTGGTGCGAAGTGTGTGTGAAACTCAGCAGGTCCCAAAATCGTTCGATCTCGAGCGAATAGAACAGGACGCTTATCATCTAATGCACGTATATCAAAATGTAAGCATATTTTGGTTATTTCATGACCAATTCTTTGGTTAATTCATGACCAATTTCATGATCAATTATTATATCTATTGCAAGGGTGTTTCATCGATTTTTCAAAGGTGGAATCACAAAATGTGAATAAAAAAAAAGCAAGGGTTAGGGTGGGGCGATCGTCTCTAAGTTTTCTCAGGTATAAAAAAAAATGGGGAAAGAAAAAGAGGAAGAAAAAAATAACAGAGAGTATACGAAATATCAGTACGTATCAAAAAGCACGATCGGGAACGATCTACATGCAAAGAATCCTTATTTTTCAAATGAGAAAAAAAATGGTCTTTTGTTCAGGTCGTCTTGCCAAACGCCTGTACGTACTATGTACTTCTCCGCACACAAAATTATATCAGACCTTTATCTTGAAATGATAATGGTTCTTCAGTAATTTGTCACTCAATCTTTTACAGGCCTTAAAGATTTGGGATTTGATCAACAAGCCCGTCTGTGACAAAAAAAATACTCTCATTTAGCATGTTTAGGCATACCTTGTCTTCCGGTGAAGTTTCAACGATGTATTCTTGGCTGCTATCGTAAGGGTATGGGTCTGGAAAGTTAGGTGATACCAGAGTGGTCACATACTTCAGCTCCTCTACATCCCGGTTCCCCATGACACCTGTAAAGAAAAGGATAACTGGCTTATACCCCCGTTAAACCAATGCCACGCCCCCTACGCCTATGCAACTCTCGCTGCGTCAACGAAAAAGTAGGTAGTTTTCGCATCTACTACGGGGAAACTCTCTACAACGCATCGACTCCTTTGAAAATGCAATTAAAATCACAATGGAGAGCCGAGAGGCTTTGTCAAAAGTTGGTGGACTGGGACAGCAGATCATCCAAAGATTTGCACCAGACGAACAATTGCAAATATGTTGTTGTCCAGACTCAAGAGATTCCGGTGTTGTCCCCGATACTGTCCCGGTTCAACAACTTTCGACTTTCTCAGCTCTCCATTGTCAGATTGTGGGTTGACTTGCATTTTTAAAGGAATTGCTGCGTTGTAGAGAGTTTACCCGAAGTAAATGCGGAAAGTCCGAAGTGTCATGATGCAGATAGAACTGCTAGTAGTACTTCAGAGCCCAAGGAGACTTGTCATTGCTGTGACAGAGTCTCAGTCGATGATATCTGGAGACACACTTTCCACCACGTGCACTGCAAAATCTCCGGTGTTGATTTAACACCAGCCCGGAATCTATATATGTCCACACCAGAGAAGTTTTGAAATAACACCAGTTTGGAATCAAAGCGATGCTGTTTTAATACTAATTGATGTTGTATAAACACCTATCTGGTGTTAGACCAAAACGAAACTGGTGTTGTTTAACACTTCTCTGGTTTGGACATATATAGATTCCGGGCTGGTGTTAAATCAACACCTGAGTTTTTGCAGTGTGGACTTTAAACAAATCCACAGTCCACGTATGAGCGTCGTCTGAAAAGTGCGAGTGATGACGCAGTGAGAACCTTCTTAGCACCTACTAAGAGGTCCATCGACGTTTATCAAAGACATAGTGGACTAGCTAAGAACGTATATAGCAGCATCTCCGCCCATGTCAGCTGCGTGGCCACTGCGTGACCACTACGCCTATTTTAGTTGTCGTTACGCCCAAACTCTATATCGGAAAACACCAGAGAGGTGTTGAAACACCAGTTTAGAATCAAACCGATGTTGTTTTAACACTAATTGGTGTTGCTTAAATGCCTATCTGGTGTTAGCCTAACGCCACACCGGTGTTGTTTCATCACCTGTGGTTTTCCGATATAGATACCACGCTGGTGTTAGATTAACACCGGCGTTTTTGCAGTACACTGCAAAAACTCCGGTGTTGATTTAACACCAGCCCGGAGTTTTTGCAGTGTAGGTTCTTGAATAATGTCATCGACGGACAGATAATAATAATAATAATACCAACATGCTTATATAGCGCATATCACTGCCAAATGCGTCCCTATGCGCTTAATTGGATATTATTACCCTGGCTTTAGCCTCGCAGCCTTTTACAGCGCGTTGGCATTTCAAGGTTTCAAGGACAGATTTCAGTTTAATCCAAGCAAATGTCAACGCAAACCATATGAATTCTACTGATTTGCATTTAAGTGTGTATTAATATTAAAAAAAAGATATGTAAGTATTGAATTTTGGAATATCTGGTTATGGAAAGGATTTTCTTCAGAAATGTTACATGCACCATATATAAGCCCCTGATGTTAAAGAAAGCTATTTACTTGTGTTTCATATATATATATTTATATATTATCTGTGTATTCTTTTACATTGTACATTGTGAACATGCATGAATAAATAAATAAATAGATAAATAAATAATGCCCGGGTAATGAGTAGCAGGATATAGATGATCAGCTTAGGTATTTCCATGCAGTTGTGATGGAAATATTTTATTTTGTATCCAACATTGAAATGACATTGCTACGAGAGGGAAATCTTTGCTTGTAAATCCACGAGAGATAATTCTGTAATCCCCCCAAAATGATTAGGCCTACATTTCTTTGATTTATTCACAATTTTCTACGTGACGGAGAAGCTCTTCAATTTCGTAGAAGCGAGTAGTATCGATATCTCTAAATCTTTAAAGCTACATTTATACTGGAATAACCGTTTCTAGACCGAACAAAGCTGTTACGGTTTTTTTTCCAAACCCTACTTTAATTTGGACAGCAGCGTTACGAGCAAAAAAAAGCGAGGGGCAAATTTGTGACTGTTTCAAAATGAAAATCTAATTTTGTGATAGATTTTAACACAATATTTAGAAAATAGCGACATATCTTATCATTTTCCTTTCCTTTTTTTTTTTACAAACCCTACTTCAGTTTGAACAGCAGCGTTATGAGCAATAAAAAGTTGAGGGGCACAATATAATGTGACAACATTTCTTAATATTCCCGAGCGAGGAGCAAAATTTTTGACTATATTAAAATGAAAATCTAATTTTGTGATAGATTTTGACATATTATTAAGAAAATAACAACATCTCTTATTTTCCAGTACACTGCAAAAACTCCGGTGTTGATTTAACACCAGCCCGGAGTTGGATCCGCACCTGATTCAGGGTAAGCTGATATTGGATATTGTATTATCATTCTTTTTTTTTTAGACTCTTAGAATTAATATAGTTCTTAAATAAGTTCTATTTCACCACTTATAAAATAGCAAATTTGTCAAAACGACACAAGGTATTCAAATCGTCACCATATTAATTCAGTTAGACATTTATTTTTCTTCCGAATGACATATTATCCAAATAAATGATATATTACAAAACATAGGTATGCAGAATTTAATTCATGCAAAAGAATACGTTAAACTCGGAAAAGCCATAAATCATTCTTTGTATTAGTAATGCTAGAAATCTTCTTTTACTACTACTACTACTTCTTCTTATTCTTCTTCTTTTTCTTATCCTTCTTCTCCTTCTTCTACTTCTTCTTCTTCTCCTCCTTCTCCTTCTCCTTCTTCTTCTTCTTTTTCTTCTTCTTCTTCTTCTGCTACTACTACTACTTATTCTTGTTCTTCTACTACTACTACTTCTACTACTACTACTACTACTACTACTACTACTTTTTTTTTCTTTTTTTTCTTCTTTTTTTTTCTGTTGCATCCTTCCTCCGCTGTAAATTATACTGCATCATTAGCGTTAAATATTTTGACGCAAGTTTCACATGAATTTCACCTAAGTATAACTTTTGAAATCCCATGAATTTCTGCAAAAGTTTAATGCTCGGAATCAAAAGAGTTTTTTTCTCGTTAATTTAACTCTCAAAATCTAGATTATTAATATCAGAAAAAAATCAATGATTAAGATAAATATCTATTACTTTCTGCCTTAGTTCAACTCTCGAAATCGAATTCTTGATAATAAAGAATGATTTTCTACATTACTTTCATGCTCATAATTCAATTCTTGATAATAAAATGGATTTCTAGATTAGTTTAACGATCGAAATTGAATTCTTGAAATCACAGTGATATTCTGCATTAATTCAACAGGCTCAAAATCAGACTTAATTCCTGCTGTACTTTGATTATTTTCGGAATCAGAATGAATTTCGGCGCTAGTTTAATGCTCAATATAAGTTTAATTTCTTCAATAATTCAACAATTAAAATTAAAAAAAGTTTCAATTTCAATCTATTTACCATCTTTAAAAATAGGTATACATAAAAATCTGACATGAAATACAAATACATATTGTTTAAAAATGGAGGGATACCCTTAATAAGCACAGTGCTTGTAAGCAAGGTCCCATTATTATTTTATTGCTTGAAATAAGAATTCTTGAAGTCTGAATGATATTCTCCAATAGGTTGACACTCAAAATGAAAAGGAAATTCTAGCACCCCTTTTGTGCTTGAAATTCAATTCTTGATATCTCGAACGTATTTCATGAATTCAACAATGAAGTAAGAAATTAGTCGTACTTTTTCTGCAAAAGTTAGATTTAATGCTCGACATCAAACGAATGTCTGCATTATTTTCCGGAAAACAGTATTTTAGCATCAAATATTCGATTATTGTTATCACAAATTTAAGCCTTTTTTATGTCAAGAAATGAATGGGTACAGTTAACAAATTATTTTTGTTCAATCAGAAATTGATACCATAAAATGTGTACATTGGTTTCATTCTCTTAATCAATTAATTTTCGGCATTTATTCGACTCTCGAAATAAAAAAAATCAGGCAACACGTTGGTGCTTGAATCGTGCAATAAAGAATGATAATCTATCTTGGTATATATTTCTTAATATTCTGAAATGGGAATAAGTTTTAAAATTGTAAAATGGCTAGCCAGACATTTTATATAACAAGAGCACTGGAATTTTAACCCACGCGCTGCATGGTATTATTATTATTTTTTATTCACATAGACAATGTAAAATTATTAGAAGACAAAAGCAAACCGTACTTATTAATATATCAAGCAATCCTTTTTTATTTTCCGGTGTGTAATGATGAACCTAAAACCTATTATCACAGACGTCATATTTTTTAATCCAGATTATAGGCAAAGTTATGTATTAATAAAGCCTATATGTAGACTGGAAAATGACTGGCAACCAGCAAAACTCCAATTACAATATAATCTTCTATATCCTCTAGCTTAGACTTTTTCACATATTCATTCGGAGTTATTAATACACTGATTACTTTCTGTTCTCTCCTAAAATGCATTTGATGTATTGCTTTTGTCTCTTTTTTCTGATTATTTCTTAAAGCAAAATATAAACCCTGTAATCCCGGTCTGGATTTTGGTGAGTGTAATATCTTCTTGTGTAGCTAGGATCCCCCCATCCTCTTTTCTTCAGCAGATGTTTTGATCGTATATATGGAGTATTTTGCTTTTCTTCCATATAATTTCCAATGAACGCTTAAAGTCCAAAAATGTCAAAAATGATAAAAAAAATTCTTACGCAGCGAATGTTTATTCCATCTTTCCAGCGTGCATATTTAGGAATTCATCGTATTGATTTAATGTTCAAGTATCCACACTGCCATGCCATGATTAAGTTAATTAGTTTTTATAATTCAATGTTTGCATTAATGCAGATATCGAATATAATTCATTTCAGCTTTAAATGAAAAAAAAATAGACAAAATGATTTTTGACAAACCGTATAAAGGAGCCATACCAGAATGGGAATTCTCTAAGAAGATATTAATGCAAAATATTTTGTATCTCTGTAGAAAGAAATTATTGGAATAATGCAGTCATTTTCTTCACCTTTTCTTTTTTATTTTCTTTTTGTTCCTCTTTCTTCTTCTTGGTATCCCTGTTCTGATAAAATAGCATTATCATTATTACTTTGTTATCATAGATGTTGTTATTATAAACAAAAGTGTACATGGCCGTACGCAGCAGGGGGAGGCCCCCCAAGAAATTTAGAAAACTTACAATTTTCACGAAAAATTCACCAAAAGTATGCACGTAATCCTTCAATTTCACTTCAAAAAATGCAAAAGCGCCCCAATGACAAGCCCGGTCGCTTTGCCCCCTCAATTTCGAGAATTTTCAAAAAAAGTCTAGAGTTGTTTCGGGCAATACCAAGTGGGTTTAAGAAAGCCTTCATCTTAGAAATTGATCAACTTATCACAAAAATTATTAATTAAAATCATATTGCATATTTGCACGATTGATGTCATCCCGAAGAATTTAGTATTTTGGCGAGACATTTTTTTTCACACTTGACGCATAAACTAGGCCTTGTAACATAAAGTACAGCAACTTAAATTAAAATAAAAATTTCGGTAAGTTTACAAATAGAATTTTCCATGAAATAATATACCAAAATTGATTGAGCTTCATATATATATATATATATATATATATATATATATATATATATATATGTATATATATATATATATATATATATGTATGTATATAATGAATGATACCAAATTCTCGAAATCAATTTAAACCTTTATTTTCTAATTTGAAAAAAAAATAATAATCAAAAGTAAATACCTGTTGACAGAGTAACTAAGATCAGAATCTGCAGTGACATATGCATCTTGGTCAGATCTACAGAGCAGCTTTAGCCCAGCATTCCAAGAAAGACTTTATCTTTCTTCAACATCGGGGCGACGGCATGAGAATTTAGATTTACGGCAAGGAGAAGCACTCCCGACTGCTCCTATTTGTCTGAAAAGGGAATGCTTTTAAGTACGCGAGGTGGGAATGAGTCTAATTTCATGGCGCTTTTGTGATTGGTTAAGAGATGCATACGCCTCGCCGTTATTGGCTATTACACGTCACGTGACTGATGCCGGAGGGAGTGCGTCACATCGATCTCTCTTATTACACTAAAGCGAGAAATCATCACGCCCATTAAACTAAATGATCTCTGTGAATGATGCTGCGAACAACAAATCGAGTTCCAAAGGGAGTTTCGACATTAGTGTACAAAGTTTGCTGTTTCTGTTTGTGCGTGAGGGAGGGTGAGTTGTGTGTGTGGTTTAGTGTGCACGTGTGAGGTGTGTGGAAGGGTGTAAGGGTGGATGTGCGAGTTCTATGTAACTCTCATACACACCCTCACCTACAAATCCTCGCATGCACACATCCACTCTCGCACACCCACCCCCACACACATTTGTTTTTCATTTTCATCTTATTTATTGTTTTTGCAACTTTTCATATACAAAATAACAAAGAAAATACATAGTACAAAACAAAATATTTAACATGATTAACAAATATGAATAAGGTTGTATTTTCTACAATATAATGATTGAAAAAGGTTGCATGACCTTGTTGCAACCCCGGAAAACAATTAAAAATCACATTTATCAATAACATATCAATGTAAGAGTGCAAGTGCAGAGTGGAGGAGGGGGTGGGCTGAGGAAGGAAAGAACGCATAGTCCTTACGATGTATTTTTATATTTTGATTCGTGTTTTTTTTTTCTTCAAAAAGTATGTGTTTCAGTTGACAAAGATAAAGAATATTTTTTTCATTTAATTCAGTGGGTAATTTTTAATACCTTATTTTTAAACGGAGGAATGACTCTCGTCTGTTTGAGTGAGTCTGTCAACGTATTCCAAATATCAGGCCCGTGATGTCTGAGTGATTTACGAGCTAATAATGTCCTGGGATTATTTAAGTGAATGTTGTGACAAGTTCGTGTTGGATATGAATGCAAGTTATCATTATATGAAGTTTGTTTCAACAATTGAGGGGAAAACACAAAACGCATTCTCACTTTTAACTTTTTCCTCTAATAATTCATTGCTGAAAGCTATTTAAGTGTGAATAATCAAATAAACGATACCATTTATCAGTTATTGTCATCAGGTATACATTAATCCTGATAGAAATATATTTGTTTACTTATAGTACTGTCTATTGTGAAATGCCTTAGTCAAAGTGATAAAAAATCATTGCTAACTTAATAGGGCACTTTTATACTTTTATCAATGAATAACACCTATGAAACGGTATTCATAAAAATGATAATGGCCTAATATTGAGAGCATATACTACTCAATTTAGGCAATAGTGCGAAGACATATAGCCATTTAACGAAGGGTGGGTAATTATATAAACGAAATATTTTTTCGTTTGATGATTAATTGCTGAGGCAAATGACTCCTGAAAATTATCCTGACTTACATGTATTATTTGTCCCTGCTATCAACAAAATAGTAAAAGTGACTATGATGATGATGATGATGATGATATAAATCGTAGTAGTAGTAATAGTATTAATGATAATAATTGTAATAATAATAATGATATACAGCAGAACACGATAAATATTGTTAATATACATGTACAATATAACGATGAATATTCTTAATTGCTCAAATTACTACACACACACCCACACACCCACACACACCCACCCTCAAATATACTTGTACATATTCATGTACATAAATATATATAGTTTTTTGGGGACGCACTGTATATATATACAGTGCGTCCCAAAAAAAATTCCACTTTTGAAATGGCTGCCAAGTAAAAGATATATCACTTTGGGGGAAAACACTTACATATATGGAAGCCAATAAAGTCAACTTTCAAATGACACCAAAAAGTTGGAAAACTATTCATGCTTGAGCGAGCACTACCCACTGAAACAAAGGGTATGAAAATTAGGGTGGGCAGGAATTAGCCTTCCAATTTCTTTCAGTTTTTGAAATGCGAGTCCCTGGGAACTTGCAAACTTGAGGGTGTTTTAATAAATCAATGATCAAGCATTATCAATTTAGGTTTTTAGAGCAAATTTCAAGAATTATTAATTTGAAATTTAATGCATGAGTGAACATGAAATACAATTTTTCACTTTTTCAAGTGGATCTCAGCAATGTGTTCATGGAAGTCAGAATAGGAATAGGACTTAGGTGGGGGAAGTAGGTTGACGGGATATGGGTCAACAGAACACTTAACCCCCCCCTCTCTCTCTCTCTCTCTCTACCCCTTTCTACCCTCCTGAGAGACTAGCCTTTGCTAGGGTGAGCAGGAATTACCCTTTTAGGTTTTTTTTTAGAGGTGAGTCCTTTGGAACTTGCAAAGTTAAGGGTGTTATGCTAAATTACTGATGAATTGAGATCAGTTTTGGTTTCTTAAGCAAATTTTATGTGTTAATAAATTGAAATGTAATGCATGAGTAAACAGGAATTGTAATTATCAGTGTAGCATTTTAGTTTATTATGTGGATCTTAGCCAGTGTGCTTGTGAGAGTCAGAGTAATGTGATGGTACCTGATACATGCAAGGGGGTGAGATATGGTTAGACTGGGTTAAAGGGGCATTCTTCTTTGTGTTCTCTTACATGTCATGTACTCACCCCCGCCCTCCACCCCTTTTTTTCTTCTCCTGGATGGTATTTAAAACTTAAATGCCAAGTGACTTATGGGTCTTTCTTTTCCATTGAATGATTATTAAGAACTTGACTAATTATGATGATTTATGAAATGATTTATTGAAAAAGCTGAATGTTTGATTGATAATTTATTGAAAAAGGTGAATATTTGATTGATCACATTGATTGAGTTGATTTACTAACAGATTGTTGATTGAATAATTGATAGGTAAAAGTTGATTACATATATATATCTACAAAGCTTACATCAAAGACCATCTTGGGGTCAAAATGTCATTTTTATTGATTGCGAAATCAGTTGAGACGCATGCTTTGTGAACCAACTTGTTTCTTCTTAAGCCCTTTGTTGTTTTTTTGTCCTTTTTGTATTTCTCCATTATACCCGAGTTTACCTTTCTTTTTTTCTATCCTTCTCATCAACTCTATTCTTTTTATTTTTCTATGTTTGTTGATTTTGTGTTCTACTGAGTCAAATCAAGTACTTAAACACATGGGCGGAAATCCCAGGGGGGACAGGGGGGACGTGTCCCCCCTACTCAGAATAGTAGGGGGACACAATATCAGATGTCCCCCCTACTTTATTGTGATCTTTTATGATGGTAAGAAATACATCATTCAAATCGAAATAAAACATGTATTTTAGGACGAGATATGACCTTACTTTTGGGATGATAACCTTTTTTTTTGCTTGTCAAATTTATTTTCGTCGAAACCTTAAATTTGGGTGATAACCTTTTTTTTTATTGGCTTGTCAAATTTTCCAGCCCCTTGTCCCCCACTGCCTTTTGGGAGAGATTTCTGCCCTTGCTTAAACAATAGGTTAGAATGAATTTGTATATATTTACTTGGTTCATATAATGTAAGAAAGACAAAACTAAAGAAAACATAATGGAAATTCAAACTGTTCTTCACAAACACGCACCCATGTTATTTTTACAAAAGTGCTCTTATACCGAGAATAATTTTTTATGTCCCCAGATCGCACTATGTGATACAAAGCAATGATGAAAGTAGCATGTATTGATTTAGTCATCAGAAGTTTAATAAACAAACTAATTATGAAATATGTCACAGTGAGTATCTTTTATCATTTTTTTTAAGTTTGCTGAGAGGCCTCCAGCCTGAAACAATCATGCTTAACGGCTGAAGTACGATCGAGTCTTGATTGACTTCATACAGAGATAAACGCTAAATGGAACGATTGACAGTCGTAATGACTTCCCTCTCATTAATGGCGTCGATTAGAAAGATGTACTTATTGGATTTCCAGGCCTTTTCCTGGCCTTGTCAAAAAGATTGATATTATGCTTTTACAGTCAAATTCTTCTGTATATTGTATTTACGTAGGCCTCTGATTCTGATTCCGTTTTAGTTTTGAGATATACGTACTTTCATAATGATCTTCTTGTAAGCGATGTTACGTTCATTTATTTTTCAAATTTGGAGCAAAGTTTTTGCTGACATGCTAGAGGTAACATTTCATAATTCTACGTCAGTTCTTATATAAAAACGCTGAAATTTTTAAGGTGAATAGAGCTCTAAATGGCTATTTAAAATTTTCGTTCATATATGTTTGTCACCTTGGACATGATTTTTTTTTCAGGACTAGTGAAGACATTTTTTTGTCCTAATCTTGCTCCTTTGTTGCATATAATGTTTAACCAGCTGCTTACATTCCTCAGGTGCTATAGTGTAGGGAGCTTGCACGCAAAAAGGGCTGCTGCATTGTTAGGATCTTGCACACTATTCTTTTAGCTTAATTCTTCTCCTTTCTGCTACACTGCAAGGAGCTGACACAAAATGAGGTCGCTGCATTGTTAGGTAATTTTATGCCCCCCCCCCAAAAAAAAAAGGAATTAAATTGTTTTCTGTTGCTTGGCGATAGGAACAGGCAGTGAGATTATTGATTAGAAATTGAGGTGTGTGTTAGAGTGAGCATTTTGAGCAAGATACCCTGAGCAGAACATATTTTAACCTTGGTTTGGGAAGGTTATAGGTTTTCACCTCTTCCTGGTTGAGAGATTGCTGAGGTGACTTGAGTGTTGAGACCGGCGTGAAGAGGGTTTAGAGATTCAACACTAGCATTTACAGGCTGGCTAATCCTAGAAATCCTTCACACGACTGCCACACACACCATGATCAGCAACAAGGACCGGAATTACCAAGATATCCTCGCAGTTTTGGTCTACCACTTAGCTGGGCTAAGAGAGTAATATCCTTGTCAACAAGAGATACAACACGGGCTCTGGGCCCAATGACACTACATAATTCCGATGTAATTGGGTCTTCGACGGACTCGCCGTCAACATTCAACACTTCGGAGTGAATGGATTGAGGAACTACGCTGTGTTCCTGATGATTTTCTTCATACACCCCAACTGTCGACTCGAGAGAACTTTCGTTCGCCGACATAGACAGTGGTATTTTTCACCCGCTTTCATCGAAGAAAGTATGACTTAACTATATTATTTGGAGTCATAAAGCTTATACCGGAACTCAATTTCCTTTAAAAGAAACAGAACTTTAACTATCAAATTGCTGACCGTGTTATGATTATATGCTAAAGCTACATGTTGTCGTATTACTTCCTATAATTCAGTATATCTATGTTCCTGCCCAAAATTATACAAAAGAAACTCCATATGCCTTTTCAAATTTTGATGTATTTATTCATCTGGTCAATGTATGCTGACTTAAATCAGAAAAGTTAATTAAACAGTTGAACTACAAACGTAAAAACAAGTATTTATAGTTTCTTGTGTTATTGGTAACCGTGTTATTCAAGATAATTACAAGTAAATTGATTAAAAATTTTAAAACAGGCTACAAACAAGTGACAATGTTACATTGCATTTTGTTTCATTACGTATATATACACACATTTTTTAAAACTTCTCTTATCTCATAAACATTTACCTTGTCATTGAGCAAATGATACTCAATATCTGTTTTCAGGTTCATCTGTTAAAGTATTTCGCTTACATGACTTATGCATGATTTACGTTGAAATTAATTCATCTGTGATTATTTGCACCAAATTTGAAAGTGATCCGTTTTGTGTGGATTTGAATCAATTTACTTTAAACCTGGATTTTCCAGGTCCCACACTGCAAAAACTCTGGTGTTGATTTAACACCAGCCCGGAATCTATATATGTCCACACGGACCACACCAGAGAAGTGTTAAACAACACCAGTTTCGTTTTGATCTAACACCAGATAGATGTTTATACAACACCAATTAGTATTAAAACAGCATCGGTTTGATTCCGAACTGGTGTTGTTTCAATACTTCTCTGGTGTGGACATAAATAGATTCCGAGCTGGTGTTAAATCACAGTTTTTGCAGTGCACATCGTAGCTAGGAGACACCCCACCCTCCCCATGGTAAATGGGAGTTAATTTTTACATGATTGCTATAAGAAAGCATGAATGCTTGTCAGCAAGCAACCAAAGGGCCGACGGCTTAAGGTCCTCTCCAGGGACATGGTAATGAGGATTAATGCCTTACCAGAGGGCACTATATAGCGTGCACCAAGTTAGAATCGAACCCAGGTCACCGGAATCAGAAACCCCCGCTCTAGCGACTGAGCTATCACCTATTATAGCTCGAATGATAGATTACTAGCGGTTATGATGAAGGTTTATGAAGTTCACCAACCCAGCCTTTGCCCTCCTCATAAGCTGGTATATACGGCATCCCATGAGCTCCATAACTATCATAGTCTTCAATCTTTTCGAGTTCCAGAAGTAAAGAACTTGGCTCGGGCAGATAATAAATCCAGCATTCCATTATTCTTCCCGGTTGACTGGCCAGTCGGATGTCTTCCGCCAAGTCGGTTTTCGAGTCGGTAGTCGGATCGGTAGTCGGACCTGTGTTCGAATCCGTCTCTTCTTTGGTCATGATGATGTCCACCTTTCGACGACCATAAACGTCTGGATAGCATTCGACTTGGTCGATGTGTCCCAAGAGGACGTCATCTACATCATAGACTTCGCCTTTGATATTCTGGAGAGATGAAAAAAATCGGATTAAACGTTAAAGATTAAAACGAATTAAGTGTTTGAATAATAGAGGTCACTAATTCAGTGGCTCAATGTAGTACCTTTCTAACGGATTACTTTTATTCATTTTAATTTGATGTTGGCCAGTTGTTACGTTCGCACAATAGTTGCTAAAATTTCGTAACTTGGAATGAAGTTCATCCATATGTCACCAAAAATCTCAGTGAATGGCGAAATTCCACCATAGAAAATGAGTGCTTTCATAAAAAAAATGATAAGCCCATGCAGTAAGGGGCTCTAGGGATGGGGGCCCTAAGCTCTTTACCCCCGGACATAATTCTTGGGATGGGGCGAGTGGTGCAATGTTCTGTCAAGGGCCCGTCCCCCAAAATGGAATTTAAAAAAAAATGAAATCAAATAACAACAATTCGAGAAGAGCAATTGGTAAACAAAATACATAGTTAAAAGTGTGGAAAGAGTCGGGAGCAAGGCTTTAACCCCCTGGATCCGCCTCCGAGGCAACAAGATATAATCCATTCAACTTATTCTAAAACCGTCAAATTAAAAAAACGGCAACATCAGACAGCATAAAAAATTATGAAGACAGAACATCGATGTCACCCTTCCGCAAAATATAGATGTGCCCCAGATCATGAAGTTGCATTTCTTCAGCTTTCCCGCCCTGCAAGGGCAACACACATTGAAATGAACACATTGATATGCTTCGAAACTTCACTTACGTATCCATTGCCTTCCTTGTCCAATAAATATGGGATATTATGCTCCGAAGCAATTACAAGAGGCCACTTCGTGCTTGTGAAACCATTTCCTATATATGTGTATCTCTCATTTCCGACCTCCGACAGCGCAAAGTGGTTTGGTTGCCCGCGTTTTAGAGTGCCATACACGAAGACCCGATTCATGTTGAAATAAAACACACCCACTGTAATAAAAGGCTTATTGGAGGTATTGGTTGAATTTGCTGGTCACAGTGTATGCCAAACAGAATTCGGGAATAACTTTAGAGCTTGTACTCGAGCTTGTACTCGAGATTGTACTCGACCTTGCTCGACAGTTGAATATTTGGAGTTTAGAAAAGGAAGTGTTTATTTATTCTTGTAACAAAAGCAAATGGAAAAGAGTAACAAGTACAAACCCTAGAGGTCAATGATGACATCAGCCCTCTATTATAGCAAATTCAATAAAACATACAATCAAGATATACATGTATCTATGTCAGGTGGGGTGGGTGTGTGGGGATGTGTGAGGGGGTGAGGGTGCGTGTGTGAGGGTGTATGGGGTGCCCGGGGGGCACTCGACCAAAAAAGTAGTGGGTATGTGCCGCGGGCGAGACAAAAAACGGGGGCCTTGGAGCGGGCTTATTGTAAAAAGGAGGGTCCTCAGAACGGGCTTCGGAACTACAAATATTTGTGAAAACGGGGGTCCTTGGAACGGGTCGCCTGTGAATGAGTGCGTTTTCATCTCTATGGAACGGGCATACGTGCATGCAGCTAGCCCGGCGGCACGGGCGCCGGGTGCGCTAACGCAGATGCGATGGACGGACAGCGCTCTGCGGCCGCTTTTCACCAAAATTGCGGCTCATTGAAGCTGATCAATACGGCTGGAACGGCGTAACGGAAAATTTGCGAAGCTTTGGAGCGGATTTATCTCTTCTTTTTTCTCGATAAGAAGAAAATGCTATGCTTTGGAGCGGCTTTCTTTGTTCTTTTTCTCAATAAGACAAAAATGCTATGCCTTGGAACGGAAATTTGAGTGTAAAAACGGGGGTCCCCTCCGCGGCACATACCCACTATGCATTATGTACTGAGTGCCCCCCCCCCCCCCGGGATGGGGTGGGTGTGGGGTGATCTTCTTTCTTCTCTTTCCTCCTTTTCTCATCTTTGTCCTTTCTACTGTTCGAAAAATCATATAGGTTCAGGGGTGGTCGCCCCCAGCTTTTGCCGCCCCGACCCTTAATGAATTCATGGTAAAATTATGATAGATATATCAATATTACTTTCCACTATTATGAACAGGCCCCTGTCACAATTATCATTATGTTGAATTCAAGTGAGCGCCCAACATGGCCAAAGTTCGTCAAGATTGGACCTTGGCGCACGGAAGTTCTCTTTCCCAAAGCTAACATATAGAGGGCACATGACTGCCAATCTCTTCTCCAGCGCCAATCCCCTCATCTACCCTCCAATCTGGACTAGGCCAAAGTTTGAAGACGACTTCCTGGTATACAATGTATGCACTGCCTACAGCGCGGGAAGCCTGCATTATATTGACAGACGGCTTGGTACCTTTGTTAAAATAAAGCAAAATAAAACAAAACCAACTTTTCGCGTTGACAGTCCAAAGGTCAGTATTGTCATGATGTTTCCATGATAGGTATAGAGCCTTTTTATATATCAGAAGTCGAGGTGGACATTACTGTTTAAATACCTGCTGATTCAACACTTCGCACTAAAATAGTCTCCGAAGAGTTGGGATATTCAGGGGTCAGTTGACCGAACTCGTTCCCTCCCCCCTTCCCTCTGTAACCATTCACTCTTAAATACGATTAATAAGAAAACGGTTGTAACATTCCTTGATCGTGTAAGCTTTTTACCAAAATGTCTCAATGTATTTCTGTTTTGCATAAATTCAACTGGCATGTTCCCTATGCTTACCATTCCCCAGGCACAAGTCAACATGACAGGGGTACATCTATGATCTAATCATGTGCCGAGTACCCTTTTGCTGTTAGCGTACCCCTTTCATCTCGAAGTGATAGTCTTTTTTTTTGTCTTCTGTATCTTGTACTTTTTGGAAGTTAATAACGTCTTTTGTGGAGAGGAACCTCTCTTTATTTTTTTCTTTCTTCCTTTGCCCTCTAGATGTTTGAAGAGGCATAATATTGTGTCCTCTTGGGGACAAAGAATGCACCCCCCTCTTTGTCTTTCTTCTGACAACGAACCTCCTCATCTGCCCCTCCCCCTAATCATAAAATCCTTGATCCTCCCTTCGCATGTTTATTTCACTCGGGTCATACTGGAGAGGCTTAAACTTGCCCGGGTAAACTTGTATCGAGATTTACAATGGTGTCAAAGAAATTGAACTCCGGTCAGGAGCACCTTGATAGTGACAAAACCCCACCAGATCCCCGGCGTCATGTGGTATTGCTAGCAGTATTTTTCTTCTTCGTCATCGAAGCCGGTGTGCTCAAATCTTTTGGGGTTCTCCTGTCACCTTTGGTCTTCCAGCTAGACAGCAATTATGCAACTGTTGGAGCGTTATTTTCTTTACCGTGGAGCGTGGAATACATATGTGGTTAAGTATGGACATTATTCAAACAAAACTAAAGTTGGGTGCCATGTTCTTCAGGCTCATTACCCACAGTAGTATAATCTAATGATCTACCAAAAAAAGCCAGTATGTATATTTGTTTTAACATATAATTGTTTATCACAATAAATTACATTGGCTCAGATTTTGCAGTCTATTTCACTACTTGTACCAGGGCTGGGTCATATAGAACTATTCACACACACCCACACCCATTAGAAGGGTTACCAAAGCTTTCGTGTTTTTCCCCCATATACATACATACACCCTCACACACACACACACACACACACACACCCTCACACACACACACACACACACACACACACACACACACACACACACACACACACACACACACACATATATATATATATATATATATATTCTTTACAACGAATTCTTTTCTTTTTTTGCAAAGATGCCAGAAAGTAGTTATTTCTTTCTAAAGTAGTTTTTTTTTTAAGAGCACCCTTATCATCATGCACCATAAACTGCAGGACGCATGACATCATTTTAGTTTTGGTTTTGTATGGCGATTAAGTGACATTGATCTAAACAGTTAACTAAAAGGTGATTTAGATAGATAGTTCACTCAGCGCCACCAGTGATGATCGAAACCCTTTTCATGCACTTTACTTTCCTCAACAAACGTCCTCAAGCGTCTCTCACACCTGAAAATATATGCCGACATATACTGGCAGCCCGTTTTCTGAATCCAATTTCATGATATCACGAAACTACTTTCCTAAACAGCACAGTAGATTCTTCTATGAAGAATTTTAAGTCTTAGATATCTCGTGTTTTAACAAAATGCGATTTTTGATAGCAATCATCAATAAAGAAATGCGTGATATAAAGGAGAAACCGTCTGGCTATACGTGCATGAAGAGCGCTGACATTCTCGTTGTAGCCCAGTGGATTTTAGTCTCCGGACTTTTGAAACAGATGGTCGTGAGTTCAAATAAGTCTGCTGTGCAAACCTTAACTCTAGTTAAGGGTCTGAATATGCAGCCTATTACTGCCTTGTGTATGGAAGGCCCTCACGAAACGGCAATTAAGTTTTGTATGTTCTTGTCGTTGCGTGGAGACCCACTTGTTGATCAAAGATTTAATCAGGGTCTGTGCCTGTACACTAGGTAGGAAACCCAGCCATGTCCAGGTTGGAAATAAAAAGCCCCTTGAACTTAATCATCGACTTTTCTTTCTTTCTTTATAGCGGTGGTGATCAGGTCACTGGTAAATCATACTGATCTAAACATGATATCGATAGCCGGAGGATTGATAGCCGGAGTTGCCATGACAACGTCATCATTCACCCGTACAACATTGGCTCTAGCAATTCCCTTAATTTTCTTTGGTAAGAATCTAGAGTTATTACCACGGTTGTGATCAATGCCACATTCAAATATCAGATTAGAAAGTCAGACGCTTGTGCCCGCTTGTGCCCGCTTGTGCCATTCAGCCATCAAAATCCTGGAAAGATGTCAGATCTGACAACTTGTCTTCTGACAAACGATGACGAAACACTCCCTAGAACAAAACATTAAGTACCGTATAATGCCCTTGCACAATTCCGTTATTTCGATGGTTCTTTTCTGTTTCAAGTCTCAGATGAACTGCATCATTCGTACATGTATATTGTCATGATTTCATCCATTGTCTTATCTGTTCGAATACATATTGGTCTATTCTATTTCAGTAATCGATGTTTGTCTTCCATTTTCTCTCAGGAATTGGTCAAAGCATGTTACTGATCCCAGCAATTATCTGTCTACATCGTCATTACAAAGAAAATTTCGCTTTCGCCTGCTCATTTGTCTTAGTCGGTTCTCTTGTCGGAGTTCTCATAGTTCCTATCGCAACTGAACTACTAATTGAAGCCTACGGACCACACAGCGCCCTCTTTCTCCTCGGTGGTATTTGCCTCAACATGTTCCCAATTGGTCTTGTCTTAAAACTACCAAAGGAAAAGCAAAAGAGATCTCCTGCAGATGTTTGTGAACACCTCTTGGAGGATATCGATACTTGCTCGGCACCCTCTACCACTGCAAAGGTACATTATTCAAATGATAATGTTAATCACGCCAACAATGTGGAGTGTGGTATTCTGCAAAACGGAAGCAATGTCCTACAAAGATCAAACGAAAAAGGGTCACCTAATCCTGATAAGATGGCTGGTGTTTATTATAAAATGGGGAGAGAAAGCAACGTTGGAGGCGAAAGTGACAGAGGAATGGTGAGTGAAAATTTTAAATCTTCAAATTCTGGCTCTACAAAGAGACAGAGTGATTCAGAAGTTGATACCATCAAGGATGTCCCTCTAACTGCTCTAAGGAAAATTTCAAAGAAAGTGTCAAGCCTGAAGACATTCGCGGAGGAGGCGAAGTTCTTCCTGGCATTCATTTTACCCTGTGATGTTCTTGGTTTGTTTACGTTCATGAGTTGGACTTTATTCATTGTACCTTTTGCAATCTCTGAGGGAATCCCTGAAACCCAAGCAGTCTTCGTAGGGACCATGGGAGGTGTTGGAGGTCTGGTTTCCAGGGTATTGGGCACTGTTATCCTGCACTTACATCCGACCTGGGTGTCTGGTCAGTACGTCGTGTTCTGCTCATTGACATCGCTGATGCTGTTTCTCCAACCCCTGAAGACGTCGTACACCTACATCCTTGCCTGTTCGTTCTTCTTGGGCTTCGGTCTGTATGGTAGCAGATGCTTGTTTGAAGCTTTGGTGTCCAATGTGGTCAAACCCGATATCTTCCCCACAGCTATTTCCATCACTTTTCTTTTCAGTGGCGTGAGTGGAATTCTGACTGCTTACAATTCTGGTGAGTCTATTTTTTTTCTTAAGTATAGTTATTAGTATAGGCAGGGAGTTTGGTGCTAAAATCGGGCACCATGTGGGACACGTCAAACCAAACATGATTACTAGAAATAATAATGTGTAAACATACTTGAACATATTGAAAATTCAAATTCTGGCTTTCCCTAGCAAACCTAACATTTCATACTTGAAGGTATGTATGCCTATAGACGAATCGTCATGCATCCATGTGAGGTCCACTTTTGTAGTAGTATATGTAGGAGCAGTGTAGTAGTAGTAGTAGTAGTAGTAGTAGTAGCAGCAGTAGTAGAAGTTTAGTATTAGTGTTGGTGGTGGTGGTAGTAGTAGTAGTAGTAGTAGTAGTAGTAGTACTATTAATAATAGTAGTAGTAGAAGTAGCAGCAGCAGCAGCAGCAGTAGTAGTAGTAGTAGTACTATTAGTAATAGTAGTAGTAGAAGTAGCAGCAGCAGCAGCAGCAGCAGCAGCAGCAGTAGTAGTAGTAGTAGTAGTAGTAGTAGTAGTAGTAGTAGTAGTAGTAGTAGTAGTAGTAGTAGTAGCAGCAGCAGCAGTAGAAGTTTAGTATTAGTGTTGGTGGTGGTGGTTGTAGTAGTAGTAGTAGTAGTAGTAGTAGTAGTAGTAGTAGTAGTAGTAGTAGTAGTAGTAGTAGTAGTAGTAGAAGTAGTAGCAGCAGCAGCAGCAGCAGCAGCAGCAGCAGCAGCAGTAGACGACATTTTGATTTTATCATTTTGATATTGTTAGCCAATATTCGATTCTATATTGTTCACTGCTATCTGACGTGTTTGTTTTTCCAGGTTCACTGTATGACATGACTGAATCCTATGTGGTAGTCTTTTATATTCTGGGTGTCCTAGAAGCGGTCAATGTGGGTATCTTCCTCCTACTCCTAGTCATCAAGAAGCGGCTGAGGGTCAGACAAAACCCAGACATGGAATAATTCAAGAAGAGTCCACTCTAGGACGAAAATTCGGCAAATTAGTCAATGTGAATTTAAAAAGGGTCTCTCCATTTTCACAAAATATAAATCTGTTTTTAGTGTTACTACTTTTATTTTGTTATTGATTGTATATTCATATAATTTATTCATTTCAAATGTAATGATGGTCCAGTCTTGTTTATTGCATTGACTAAATTCATTTGACAAACTGTGTTTTCCTGATTTGTATTTTAATTGTTGAGAATGAAATAAATGGAAATGATATGAACTTGAAAATTAAACAAGAATTTTTTTTTAATCTAAATAGTAAAAATGTCCATCTCAGAACACTAACTTGGTGGCATGAATGGGAGACTACGTGCATTATTCAATATACATAATTATTATTTTCCTTTATGGTCAATTTTCTTGGGCTCCCAATGCCAATGCATTGAAAGTTAAGAAAACATAATAGGATAGTGAAATATTATGGATGAAGGCTTTGGGGCCGGCGGTGTTAGATATATAGGCCTATATACTAACCACTTAATTCAAAAGAATTTGATTGGGATATATTGGGAATATTTTTGGTGGACCTTTAGGCGACATAGGGAAGACGATTGAATCATGTAACTTTGTTACTAAAATATTCAATATTTCGACTTAAAACGAAAGTAGGGTCTTTTATACGTCGTCACAGCCAAGAGGTGAAAGAAATTTTGGTAAATAAGTTGAGGGGAAAAAGAATAACATTGCCTAGCTATCATTGCCCCCCCCCCACCCCCAAAAAAGGAAAAAAATGGGAGGCTTTTGATTTCGAATGCAGGGCAGATCGAGTCTATTATTTCCACTTCTCTCTCCCCCTCCAATGTTATTAAAGAAATAAAACTAGAGGAGGCATTTGTAGTTATTTTCTGCAGATTTTAAGTTATGAGTGCGGGCGAGTTGAGTAGGGAGGGGAGGCGGTTGTTGTGGGAGGAGGTAAAGGCGGTAATAGGGGGCGCTTTGGTGACTCAAGTCCCCCCCCCCCCCAAAAAAAAAAAAAAAAAAATAATAATAATAATGATAATAATAATAATAATAATAATTTTTTTTTAATTGCTCAAGACCCTTCAAAAAATGTGTCGACTACAAATAAAAAAGGAAGAGATATAGACCCTATATGCGTATATGTATTGATAAATGCAGTATTCCATTCATGTCGTCAAGTGCTCTAAAATCAAAGTTTTAACTATTCAAATGTTAACATTTTCTCGCCAAACACGGTCTAAATGCAGAATACATTAATGCTCTCTTAAAGTGCGAGTATAGGAAGTTAATGATCACCTGCTGCACTGCCTTGCAGCTTTTTTCCCAATTTATCCTCCCTATATACTTGACCCTCCACAAATATATAACAATATTAATGGCACTGATAAAATTAAAGTTTTAACTCTAAACCTGTCGTGTTTTGTCAAAAGCGCTCCGAAATTTTGTAATTCTTTCGGATATTTTTCTTTAGAGAATGGATCTGTCGACGCCGCTATATACACCCTAACTGAGGCTAAACTGAAAACATATAGTTAGGTTCAGGAGTGCCGATCCATGTTTCGAATGGCGAGAGGGGGTAAAGACAATGTCCAAAATTTTCGGCGTGCTCTACGCGCCAAATTATAATGCAGAATTTTGCACGTGAAGCACACCGAAAAATTACACTTTTATATATGTTTAATTTATAGTATTTTCATGTCAAGACTGATGGATTAGCGCTTTCGGATGTTTTGTCAAACACATTTTTGCAATAGATTCTTAAATTTTTCATTTTGTCAAAATTATGGGGCATGAGGGCAAATCGATTTGTTTGCCGCATCCCCAAAATTTTCATGGCGATCTCGCCCTGCCCCATGATAGAAACAACATGTAGCATGTTTTCTACAGTAGGCCTATGTGTATACTTTTGTAGGGCAGTGATCATTGGGTCGTCTTCTGCAGCCTTATTTGTGCATGTTGAGTATCTTATTCAGTAATTTCAAGATGTTACAGATGTACATTTATAAAGTTCATAAAGTGCTCCCAAATGCTAGGTTTCAGTTAAAAAAAATTCTCCCTGGTCACCACATTCCCTCGTAATATTTTTAAAGGGGTGTCATGCCACGTACTTCTCCTGTCATGTTCTATTATATTCCCTTTTACGTTCAAAGTAAAAAAAACGACAGGAGATTAACAATAATACAAACCCATTCCTGATAACCAGTCCTACCTCCCCCCTATCGTTATAATGCCCCCCATCTACATCTATAACACCAATCAGGCCCTGATGCATAATTATAGATGAAAAAATTCTCAAGCATTTCGAAAATGTGATTTTTTTTTTTGCTCGGTACGTCGTGACGCTCCCTCGCATATATTAGAAATATTGTTTTTCATAGGAGGGGGAGGGGGGCTAGCTGCTTGGTCTGTAAAAGGCTATGCACAATAGGCCATTTCCATTTTCATTGTATTTGGCAACGTCGAACATTTTTCAAGCCCCCCCCCCCCCCCTAATAAAAAAAAATAGTTTAGAACTGCGCCTGGGAGGGGGGAGGCTGAAGAAAAGGATTTAAGAAGGTTTTGTGTCCGGGATGTGCGGATGTGTCCCGGGGGTGTGTCTGTCGGTCATTTTTCCCGATTTCTTTTTTTTTTATTGTTTTTATTGCCTTTAATTTAATTCTTTTCATTTTCTTTCCTTTTTTTTCTTTTTATTTTCTTTCAGTAAAGGGAATAGGACTGCAAGCGATTTATAAGTCTTACCTTTTTAAGTAGATATTAGTGGAATTCTTTATTCTTTGATTTTACCATGATGATTACGAAAATATTTGTCAGTTTATGATTGTTTGAGACAGGAGAATGTTGATGTAACTGGGAGAATCTAATAAAATATCTTTTTAAACAAAACTCACTATTGGTCAATGTACGCACCGGCATCAAATTATTCACCAATCGCCTTTCGTCTATAATACATGCGCATGTTCAGTACCGGTACGGTACTACGTGACCGAAAAACTCTCATCATGGCTATTGACGACGAACAAATTCTGGCCGGAAATCCTCCTGAAGTGAGTTTTTCGTTTCGAAATAATTTATGATTGGTTCATAATTTTGAGGCATGAATACTGAATATTAATTTGGTTAAATATACAGTCATTATTTTTTGTAGAAATAAGTTTTGAAAAGCTTGTGATTTGAGGAACGTAAGAAAAGGCCTGCGCTTCATTTACTTTGGTCCCACACCTTCGAATACGCGTATGGTAAACTTATCTTAATTACTTTTGTCACTAGTTTCATGATTGTAAATTTCTCGCCTGTGAGCTGTGCTTGTGGTGGTTTACATGACACATGAGGCAAAATGGCAAGGTGTAGAGCCCCCTCTTCTGAAAAAAAGGGAAGGGGAATAGAAAAATTATTCTGGGATGAACAAGAAGGGATAAATTTTAGACTTAGCCTTGCCCTTAGGCTTAGCCTTAGCGGTTTTTAGCCTAAAAGTAAAACTCTACTAGTACTAGTCTCTAGTCTAGACTTAATAATGTTAGGGAAAAAAGGAGAGAAGGAAAATGGAGATAAAAAAAATTCAAAGGGAAAAGCATAAAGAAAATGGAGGAAGGAGAGAGCAGAAAGACTAAGAGATTAGACTTTTTAGAGTAAAGCCCCCAGGCCCAAATATCAGAAAGTCTTCTGCATAATCAGACCAAAACAAAAATACAATCATATTTAATTCAAATAAAAATCATGTAGGCCTACCGGTATTTCTGTGGTACAAATGTTGACTATTAAGTATTAATGTCATAAAAAAATAGAATTGAAAAAAATATGGTAAATGGAAATTATTGACTTACTACCAGAAGCTTGTTTTTTGCCAAATATTGGACATCCGACATGTAAAGTTGTGCGCCATGATCAATTTTGGCAATTTAAATCATGCTCTAAACCCAGAAATAATTGGTTTATTTTTTAGAAAACATCTTATTTCAGCAGTGCAAATGCAACTGATTATTATGATGGGGTGTCCAAACTTCGCGGACTTTTCAAAAATATTCATCAGGCTTAAATTTGTTCACAAAATATACATAATTTATACAAAACCAATTCAAGAAATAGTTACCACATTGACGGCAAGATCCTAAACTATAATGGACGAAAATGTAAAGTAGGTCAAGGGATTTCGCCGGTATCGCGATCTCAAAATTCTATTCCGATCGGCGAATGCGCGCTGTGCTGGAAAACCGTTTTGAAAAAGTGTGACCTATCTTCGCGGACCAAAGTTTTTGTGGAGATTTAAACAAAAAGTCAAGCTCAAAGAGTGACATATTTATATCAGATTGACGGCAAAATGCTATAGAATCGGTTAGTACCACATTTAATTCACATTTTTGATGATTTCTGCTTGCAAAATGGTGATATCGTAATGCTTGTTTAGAATATCAGATTTCTTCAAAACGGGCGCTAATGGTGACAAATTTGCCGATCTTTTGTCAATATTTTCATGAATACTGAACTCATTCTAAAGAAACTTACACCAAAGGGTAATTTTAGGTTGCTTTTCATGTTGATGATGTCAGATTTTAAGGATATTGGCTAGTTTTTGAGATAATGACCGTCCGCGAAGTATGGACACGCGTGAAGTTTGGACTCACTGCCATACTATCATTAATTGTGATATAGAAATCGGTAAATAATTTACTTACCAAATGGACCTCTTTCGGCAAAAAAAATTGGACGTAGTCTGTGGGTTTTGCGCGTCTCTGTTCTGAAAAGCGGGCACACGCGCGTTTACAGCACGCATTTGCAATTCAATTGGCCGAGATGTCCGATATTTGGGAGAGTGCCATATTTGGAAGGGTGTCGAATATCCCGTTGTGGGGAAACCCTGTGGGGGCTATTACAGATTTTATTGCGATAGATTGAACCTGTGTCATCTCGGCGGTGATATTTCCGGCAAAAATCACTTCCCTCTTAAAAAAGATTTTTTGGGGGTCATTGTTCGTTTGTAGTCTAAAATAAGCGAGGATCAGAAGAATCTTTGGAAGTCAAAATCATGGATTTAACCCCTGGAATATTTTTTTTTGAGCAGCAACCTGTGTGTGCAGTTCAATAGAAGGTACATGTAAGTTCATGTATCAAATGCATGCAAGTCCGTCACCAGTGTTGGTACCTATAGTTGTGGGGAAGGAGTTGAAGTCATTTTCGTCCGATATTTCGAACGGTTCGATATTTTGGCATCTAGTGAACATTTGATTCGTGTAAACGTAGCATTTGGTTGCCATTTGTTGGTAAACTGATCAAATGTATTGATTGTTAGGTCCGTATTTTGAAGTCAGGTTTAACTTAGACCATGGTCTCACTCTGTGCTAAAATTTTGGGAAGCCAAAATTTTTATTAAGTTGTATGTTTCTTATATTACTGTGCTCTTTCCCGATTCTTCAATGGCGAAGACAATCATCTATTTATACTTCCTAGACAATTATGAATGATTTGAGAGCCAAATGAGGTGAAATATGATATCTCTACTGTCAGTTATCCATTCTTAAACCACAACTTTAAACCTGAGTTTAAGTTAAACCCGACTTCAGAATACAGGCCTTAGAGTTTAACTCCAAGTCATATTATAACAGCTGCA
The DNA here is from genome assembly GCF_037042905.1 of Lytechinus pictus. Lineage (NCBI taxonomy): Eukaryota > Metazoa > Echinodermata > Echinoidea > Temnopleuroida > Toxopneustidae > Lytechinus > Lytechinus pictus. The sequence continues at coordinate 11,094,126 of NC_087255.1, forward strand.
GAATGGCCCTTGATAGAATCAGTGTTGCTGTATGTTATTCATCACTTATATATCACTTATACATCACTATATCACCTTTTCTGTCCCTGGCGTTCCACTGGTTGATATTTCTTATTTTGTATTGTTTACATTGAAATGTATTTTTGAATATTATTTGCCGAATAAATAATAATTAAAAAAAAAATAATAATAATAATAATCATTTCCATCTGTGACAAATCATATGTGCCGCTGAGTGGTTGTGTAATGTTAATGAACATGGATAATGTATAACATTGGCTTTGCTTGGTTCAGTTGGATTTTGTATACTGGAGTGGAACAAATCCATTTTAACCTCTTCTTTTTAATTTTTATTTCAGGATGAAGAGGAGGAAGAGGAGGAGGATGATGAGGAAGAAGAGGAAGACCTTGAGGTAAGTGTGATTATATTTCATTCACTAAAACCAGGGCGCGACAAACCCGCTTGCCCGGGGCAAGTGAAAATGACATGCGGGCAAGCATTTCTCAAAGTCAATTGCCCGATTGGGCAAGTGGTTGTTTTGGAAATAAAATAATAAAATATCAGTAAACCCTCTAAATTTCAATATCTTTTGGATAATCACAACTATCTCTCATATTATGTCAAACCAGTAAAAAAAAACAGTGGAAACTGATTTAAAATCAGCGCCAATTACCAATAATTTATCGCCAGGTACCTCGTTCGAAAAACCGTGCTATCGCATCTTACGTTCTATGTGTGCCATGACTGCGCATGCGCTACTATCTTGCGCATTTTGCCGATGAAAAAAAAAAAAAAACCAAAAGAGGCTAAAATTTCACATTTTGCAAAAATCCATGAAATGGCCATCTATTTTCCATATTATCTTGAAATTGTTTTGATTCTAATAGTTGGAAACTACAAAAAAATGAAGAATATTCAGCTCTTTCTTGACTCTGATTTATGATGATGTTACACTCGGTAAATGTTTTTTATTATTGTGGTCCCACATGTAGACTTTCATGGTGGTGTTGACCAAGTGTAAAACGATCAAACGATCGTTTTTTGTTAATGTTGCAACACCATGAAAAAAAAACCCATAAAAGTCTACATGCGGGACTACAATAAAAAAAATATTGACCAAGTGTAACATCATAAAATGATGAAGAAAAGACAAGAGAAAGGTGAATATTCTAAATTTTCTTGATAGTTTCCAACTAATTAAAATAAAAAATTCAAGGAAATATGGAAAATAAATGACCATTTCATGGATTTAAAGATGCAAAATGTGAAATTTTAGCCACTCCACTTATGATATATATTTTTTTTTTTTACATCATGAAACGATCTTTTTCTGAGTCAATAAAGAGCTGAATATTTTTCACTGCTTTCTTTATAGTTTACAACTAAATCAAAACAATTCTAAGGAAATATAGCAAACAGATAACCGTTTCGTGGATTTAAAGATGCAACTTTTGGTGAAGGTTTTTTTTAACCCTTAAACGCCCATTTATAAATAGCGAAAAAAAAATTTAAAATAAACGTAACGACTCAGGACTACGTTGCTGAAAATAAACTTTTAAATGTGTTTTTTTTTATACTGTACATGATTCTCAATTGTTGTTATTTTATATGACCTTTTAAAATAAGAGTAGTGCCGTCATAGTAAAAGAAATTATAAAACAAATTGGGCAAGCAGTTTTTTCTATCGGGCAAGCAAATTTTTTCATCACTTGCCCAACAGGGCAAGTGACAAAAAAAAATTTGTAGAGGCCTGTAGTAAAACATCTGTTAAGGTTTCTTGTTTACATGTACATTTACAAGTAAATGATGGGATGATTTGATCCATGAATAAAATGTTCAAGACACTTTGCTCATTTTTCTTCGAAAATCTTCATTTTGTCAAAATTATGGAGGAGTAGGTTCAATAGATCATTACCCACAATAAAAATCTGTATGGTCAATGGAAATTGTTGCATTAGAACTTATTCTAACAAATACTATTCCTAATAGAATGCGCTGTTATTGTTATAGGTTGACACAGATGGGCCACTGCTGTTATTAAGATATCATGCGATTCTCAACATCAGTAATATTAGTAGTATGGTAGTGGATCGTATTACCGAACACTTATCATGAATTCAATCATATCAAACACATTATTCTCATAAAATTCACCAAACTTTGAACATAAATACACAATTACCTACAAAATATAGATATGTAAAAATTTTGCCGAAATCATTTTTCCTTATTACGATATTAGCTTCTTATCGGACCCCTCTTCGCACGTGAAATATTTTGGTCACTTGAAAAAGGTATCGTATTACCGAACGTGTGTTTTCTATGGGAGAAGTTGAGAAAACAACAAAAACACTTATAAATGAGCTATTTTGACCATATTTTATTATTGTTAGAATATAAAGACTTTGAAAATGTATTTTTGACAATTTTTCATCAATTTCTATTCAAGTTCTCTTTGGAAGGATGTTGCAAAGTTTTGAGCGTATGAATTTATTTTCTGATGCGTATGATGCGTGCATTCGGTAATACAAGGCCGGTCGGTAATACAATCACTCACTATACTTCTGTGCTGATTGGCAATGATTGCCTACCACCAACATTGATGACAAGCTTCCAGGAGTGGGCGGGAAACCATTTGCTGATAAATCGGGGACAGTGGGTGATTTCAAGTTCAGTGTTGACCTTTTGGTTTTGGTGTTAGGTCAATTTTTACACGATTATAAACACCAAACATAAAATGAAGATGGTCCTGAAAAATCACTCACTAGTTGTTAAGATGTCAATAATGTGATCTGGATCAGTTTTACAAACTCTGAGTAATTTGGAGCAAGGGGGAGCAATCAAAATTTCAACACCAAGGCCAACACCCGATTTGAAATCACCCAGTGTCATAAAACGTCTTGTTAGTGATTTTCGCTGACTAGTTTGCTCTCAGCCAATCAGATGCAAGGACTTACTGTAGCTTTTAACAACATCAGTGAAATGTGGACTATTTGTTTGTTGCACAAAATGCTGCCGGCAAGTCCAGTTGATCAAAGATTCCCTATCTTTATTCTGCAAAGTTTTGTTTATATTTTTACAGGACCCAAGAGATAAGATGAGGGAGGAGTGTGAGACATCCGGACACTGTGCTGCTTTGAAGGATGCCTACGATACTTGCACAGACCGTGTCAGTTCCAAATCAAACACGGAGGAGACGTGTACAGAAGAATTCTTTGATTTCCTTCATTGTGTTGATCACTGCGTGAGTACTCGGCCCTATCAATAGTCTCATCGAGTCTTAAATAATAATAATGATAATAGGTAACATTTACATAGCACTTAATACAATTTTCCTAAGCGCTGCATACTATTACCCTGACTTGAGCACGATTACCCTGACCAGGTGCTCCAGCATTCAAGTAATTCCTTCCTAGCGGGTTCCCATTTATCTTCCATTTTCTACACCTGGGTGGATATTGGCAATGTAGGTCGCTTTTGGCATGGTGGGATTCAAATCCTGGACCTTTCAAAACGAGATATATCATAACTGACTGGTCCACCAGTTCCAGACTCTCTTCTTTTCTTTCTTTTTCTCCTTATTTTTCTATTTTCCTTTGGTTGTCAGACATGGGGCGGGGATGGGGGGGGGGGGGGAACAGACCACTTTTTTTCAGATTCTGATGGTTATGTATTAAGTAAATGAATGGAGTGAGAATAATGGTTTAGGTATTCAGATGATCTGCTTGCTATACATGCCTGCTTCTATCAATATACAGTGCATCCAAGATAAATCTCCAAGATTTATTAATAGTTTATTATAACTTTGTTATCAACATTGATAATTCTTGGTTTCATGTTTTTTTCTGGGATGCAATTTAGGGTGGACTGGATTAAATTTGCAAGACTTTGAATACTCTATCCAAACGTAAACTTAAATGAAATTTGGTTTTGTTATATTGACATTCATTTTAGGGATTGTTTTAGTCTTTGTCAGGGGTAGTTTTTGTACTACGTTGCAAGCACTACAGTCACACCTATGAAACTGACTCCGAACCAACCAAGTTTATGTCATTGGCGATAACATACAGTTGAGGCTAAAAGTTTACATAAACCCATGGAATGCAGTGAAATTTGTTCGTAAAATTTACTATATCTTCATAAATATAAATACTACCATGACGAATTTGGTATCAAATGAAAAAAGAGTGTTTTAAGCTCTTTCACATGATTGAGATGCCGTTTGGATTAAAGTACATGTATATTTCAGGTGGAATTTTCTTGGAAGAAAAAAAAGTGAAATTTCTGCCAAATGTATTCTTTTGTTATTATATTTTCAAACATCGTTTCATAGAAATATATGAATGTCAAATCTATGATTTATATTACATTTCACCATTGAACAAAAAAGTGTAATCTGAAATGTATGTGTTGAGAAGTAACTAACACAAATATGAAATGTTTTTGTCAAGTTTTTATTTTTAAATTGTCTAAAATATGAAGTTTTTTGGGGAAAAATGACACCTAAATATTTTTCAGCTCCTGATGACAAAGCAATGTCATGAACAGGCGTGACATTTATTTGATATCAAATTCGTTTGATTGATAGCGCAAATATTTTATAAGATACAGTAAATTTTATGATGTTTGGCAAGTGTCAGCTTTTCTTTGAATTTCTTGGGTGTATGTAAACTTCTGGCCTCAACTGTATATGCTTTGGTCAGTCTGGAGTGTGACTGACCTTATCTAATATTTCCTCAGGACCTCAGCTATAGTTAATGGACGAGTCCACACCAACAAAAAGTTGATTTAAATAAAGAGAAAAATCCAACAAGCATAACATTGAAAATTTCATCAGAATCGGATGTCAAATAAGAAAGTTATGACATTTTTAAATTTCGCTTAATTTCACAAAACAGTACCTAGTCGGTATGCAAATGAGGGAACTGATGACATCACTCATTTTTTCTTTTGTATTTCATTATATGAAATATTCTAATTTTCTCATTGTCCTGTGCAACAAATATTTAATTCTCTCTGAACCTGTGGAATTAACATTCTTTAACATTTTATGGTTCAGTCAAGTAGTTCCTTATTTTCAAATCTGTAAAAATTGAAATATTGTATAATTCAAACAATAAATAACAAAAGAAATAGTGAGTGAGGGACATCATCGATTCTCTCCTTTGCATGTGACTAAATTGTGCACATAACTATTTTGTGAAAAATAAGTGAAACTTCAAAATGTCCTAACTTTCTTATTTTACATCCGATTTTGATGAAATTTTTAGCATTATGCTTGTCTATTTTTTCTCTATTGATTCAAATCAACATTTTTCTGAGGTGGACTTGACCTTTAAGTTACCAGAATGTAAAATCACACCTTGGGGGCATTGTGGTCTAGTGGTTGCGACTCGCGTCTTTCAATCACAGGGACGTGGGTTCAAATCCCAGCCAAGGCCTGTTTTCCTTCAAGAAATTTACCCATATCCTGCTGTAATAAACCCATGTGAGGTGAATGGGTACCCGGTAGGATTTATACCTTGAATGCACCAAGTGCCTTTAGCAGCTGGAGATACACCCAGGGTAATATATAGTGCGCCATTGAATACGCATCTTGATAATCGGCGCCTCATAAATGCTATATATTACATGCATGTACATGTAAGTCATGAATACTAATTGTAAATTATGAATACTGACAAAGCTTTGTCTAATTCTTTCTTCACATTCCATAGGTTGCACCACAGACGTTCAAGCATTATAAATAATGGCTATCCTTGGGTGATCCTTCTCACTCCATGATGACCTCCTATTACCAGCTTCGCCCTGTTTCCATGATGACAAGACATCCATGCTCCCAGTATCGACCAAATGCTTACACACATGTTATAAACTTGATGAATGGAACCAGTACATAGCACAGCGTGTATCTTCAAAAGATGAAGGAGAGCAATAAATTATTAGAGGATATATGTGACTTCATATCAAACAATGTTCAAGCTTTATCCACTTTTTCTCCTAGTATATTCGATCTTCTATTTTATTATCTTCTTGAGCATTGTCTTTTTTAGATAAAAGAAGATATTTATTGAAGTTCTAACACATTTAATTTCTGTATTCTGTGTTATTCGATTCCCTGCCTGATAATATTTTAAGTCAGTAAAATATTTATTTCAGCATTCATCAATTTTATCCACAAATGTGAATCAGAAAATGAATTTGCATTTAATGACTTCATTATACATGTACCACCAACCCAGTAACATGTTTGATATAAAGAAAATGACTATTTTAAATTAATTTGCTTGGATTCAGGTCAATTTCTTCGTCATACCAAATGTGTTACTGAAGTTGTAAGAAGATGTATGAATTGCATTTATAATTCGGATTGATATTCCCTTCCTGTTGTGAAGTATGCATTTCTTGCTACTCTGAGATGATTTGTCTGTTGTATCAATTTAAACAATTGATTTTGTATTTTGTGAATATTATATACCTCTACAAATTTGTGTTTTATAGAGAGGGATGTATTGCAGATATTGGGTCACGGCAAGCTGGGTTGTTTACTGGTTAGACTTTGTGCACAGATGAATTATATGTATTGTTATGAATTAAAATATGAAAAAACATGCATTTTATCGGATATGGTGGATTTTTGAGTGTTTAGTGTCATGTATACATGTAAACATAACATAACAAAATAACATCCCCCTTGTCAAAATACCATAACTTTTCACACAAAAGGGTTTGAGCAAAATAATTTGGCAGGAATGTCGTTACATTCATTTACCATCTTCTGATTGAATCATGAAGTCATGCATGGGTAAGTAGGGCCAAATTTAACTTGTCAAAAGTGTTAAATGTCATTTTGTAGGATTTGTGATACGATACAGCAAAGTTATTGTCTTTGCTGTTTCGAGTCTGATGGCAAGACTACAGACATCGACTCAAAAGCAGCCATCACCTATCCCCCTTTTCTCAGTTGAGTCTAATTATCAGTAATGATTCAGTGACAGTATTTATATGAAAAATCCTCCTCTCTAGAGTTAAGGTTAATGTCAAGTCATGGCCGAGTGAGCACACTTTATAATTAACTGCAAAAAAAAAAATCTGTAGTGTTATGTGGGCAAAGGAAGTGACTCCTATTTCTAATGAAAACTGACAATTTTATCTCTGCATGTTCATTCATGCACAACTAAATTGAAAAGGTAATTCTACGTTCACACAGAGGCAATGTATTGAGTGTACTTAATGAACATTTCTGCCAAATTATTGTGCTACCATGTTTCTATAAAACCAATGAATAGTAGAGTGGAATAAGCAAATTGAATTGGAAATGATAAGAGAACAGATGACATGGAAGAGAGTTTGAGAAGGGAGAAGCAATGAGGAGAAAAACAAAGGGTATTGAAAGAGGAAAAATAAGATGGAAAGGTGAAATACAAATCTTACTGAAGGTGAAGTTTGAGATTGAAAAATAAGATGGAGAAGGAAAATAAGATTGCAAAAAAGAAGAGTGCAAGATAATATGAAGAGAATTGGAAGGTGGAATTGGTTGAGTGCAAGGGAAATTGAGGGGAAACAATTATTGGAACAAAACTACACACAAAAAAAAAAGAAGATGGAAGGAAATTAAAAATAGTTGAAAATGAAAGCTAAAGCAACTGAGAGAATATTTGAGGAAGATTTTAAAAAGAGAAGAGAGATTTAGAGCAGAATGTAGAAAAAAATGGAAAGAAAAAATTTGAGATGGGAAGTGCAAAACAAATCGAATGGGAGGATGTAGAAAAATGAATGAAAGATAAAAATACAATGCCAGAGAATCTGGAACAGGAAAATTGAGAATGAAAGGAGAAATGACGAGGAGATAGCAAGAGCAAATAAGAGAGTAGAGCAATGCAATGGAGAGAGAACTATACATTCCCTTATAGATCTGATCCCCTCGAGTCATTTAAAGATACTTTTCTTACCTTAAAAAAAAATAGAAATAAAATTGTTTTTAAAATCTACCCCCCCCCCCCCCCGAGTCTAAAAAGAAAATATAATTTTTGACCAGCCTTTTTATGAAACTTCTAGTTAACCTCAGACAATTTTTGAAAAGCTACTTCTTTATTTGATTGGCGGAAAGCAAATTTTATCCATTAATTTTTGTATGACATTAAAACGAGATTTCAAGATTGCAAAAGGTAGTTTTCTCTGCAAAAGGTAGTTTTCTTTCTGCAACGGGCCCGTTGCAGAAAGAGTTGCAATAAATCGCAACTCTAAAAATCATGCGCAAATTGATTTTCGACCAATCAACAGACTTGCGATTGATTTTTTGGCTTGCATTTAAACGCAACTCTTTCTGCAACAGGCCCTAACATAGAGTTACGATTGATTAGATCAATCTCAAGTATATAGAAACCCATCAGTCATAATTTCTTCTTTATGAAATTTGCACAATGTCCTTTAAAACAAAGAGAAGCATCATGAATCGTCAAGAAAACAGTCAATTTATGAATATACATCATTTATAGAAAATATTGTGAACATGTAATTTTAGATGGCTTTCCATAGTTGCGATTGATTAGATCAATCGAAACTCTTTGTAAGACAGGGCCCTGTTATTGACAATGTGGTGAATCTTGCAAGCCCCCCCCCCCCCCCCCCCATCCTAATGACTTGCTTCACAAAACCTAAATTGTTGATGAATTAATGTTTTCTTCTTTCCCATATACAGGGGTTTGTGAAGATATTTCATTGATAATAATTGGCAAAATAAATTTACACATGCATCTAAGTATGCATGATTTAAAAAATTCAATGCCTTTGCACGATATGTATATAGCCTTGTTTTCGAGCATGTGGAGTTACAAAGCTCATGTGTAGCAAAACTCATATTTTGCAAAGTAACACTCAAAAACTCATGCTTGGGTCAATATCATTAATGTGAATTATAATACTGAGGGGCAATTCTATAAAATATGTACGTCCGACCCCCTATATGCGGGACATTCATGAAATTTTCTGTCTCTGATTTCTTGTTCTTTTGAAAGTCTGTAATGTTCTCAAAGGACCATGACTTGGTCAGTTTATGAAGTGAAGTAAGACTTGAGGAATATGGGGGTCGGACATACAAAAAGGTTGATCATTTTATGGAATTGCCCTGAGAATCAATTAAGATCCCAAGCTTACAAAAGTGTAGCGGCTGCAGATTTTTTTTTTTCAACCATTGATTCTCTGTGAGAGTTTACATATTGATTTTCTTTGCTATCAACATGTAGTACCCTCTTGGTACTGTTTCAAGGTTTAAGGGACTCTTTGAACACTTATCTACACTTAAAAATTTAGTAAATTAATATCTGAAAACTAAAAACAAAGATCATGTTTTGACATTGTCAGCCCATTCCATACCCTTGAAGTGGGTTTCTATAAAAAAAGAAAATATGCTGACTTATTTCTTTGATCGGGCACTTTCTATAATCATAAAAATACATTCACTCAAACATGTTTACTTCATATCCATACCATGACGCTTTAAGGACATATTCATTTTCATAATGGAGTAATAACTTGTATCAGTGACTGCTACTTTTAGGAGATTCATCAAGCTTAAAATACAGTAGACTTCAAAATATTCATAATACAAAAAAGGTAAAAGCAAGAACAAAGAGGTATCTATGCAGAATTCAAAGTATTTATTAATGTTTATAATCACCCATGAAACCTCATGATCTTTATTCCATACCAGCAAAATATATATTAACAAGATTTACACATAATATCAGTTTACAAGATACATAATCCCACATAACACATGTACAACTTGGGAAATAATTATTAGACCATACCGTATGGTAGACTACTTGACTATACCGTATGGGAGTTTACGAGAAAGTGGTCTGATATTGATTTCCTAATACCTGTGCATCTTATTCTTAATCTAATAGTAAGTAATGCAGCACTCTTTATTGCTAACATATAACATGACTGGGTGGTGGGGGGGGGGGGGGGGTCAATAAAGAATGGGAGACTTTGGTATGGGGGAATAAAAAAGGGGGGGGGGGTTATACAACAGGTACCGCAAGAAGATGGAATACCATCTAAGTGACTGCTTGAGTGAGCGTGTAAAGACAGAAAGCACGTCCTATTACGGTTATCAATGATGAAATGACGTCATTCGCGACCGAGACGTGATATTGCTTGTGAACATGATTTTCCCAGCTCCTGCTGTTTTTTCATGTGTGATTGTTAATATGTTTGATTATCAATAAAGACCATTTTTGAATTGAATTGAATTGCCGAGATATGTCACCACCTACATTTGTAGTAGTACATTCATGGTAGCTCGAGCTAAAGCCGGCGTAATAATACCAAGCGCTTTGTATCCTCAGGCAAAAAGCGCTGTACATTTATAAATCCAGCTATTATCATCATCATTATTATTCTAGACTGTATATTGAATAGATTAAAGCATTTATTAACCTACTAGAAATTAGAATACTAAACCTCAAAATTCAGTGATTACAGTAGCAAAATAGAAGATTTCAGATTTCAAAGTGCTCAAAACATGATTTTGCTATAAAGAGTAAGACTGTACAAGATATGTATTTTAAGAGTATTAAATTTGATTAATTGCACCTGTGTGTTTGTGTTTGGCGAATGTCAAGAGTGTGCAAGATATGTTCAAATAAACACAAGGTTTGCCAGGAACATTGAAATCATTCCATGCTTTGTTCTTGTTCACGCTAGGCATTTTAAGAGTAATAAATTTAAGGTATTGTGCCTGTCTTTGGACGGAGATCAATGCAGCCCCATCACTTTTCTTTTCTCTTATCTGATCAATGCAGAATTAAGCGGTGAAAAGAGCATTGCTGAAAAAAAATATTTAAATAGTTCAGTAAATGCAATTTGGTAAAACCACAACCAGATGTATGAAAATCCAGAGACATGCACAGAAAAGACATAGAAAACAATGTTTATTTATCAACAAAAACATTATCACTAAAAGCCCACTGCACCTTATTTGAGCATATAAACTTCATGTGATTAATAAATAATACGCCTGGGACGAATACCCTTCTTGCCATTAGATTAAACAATTGCATAGTTCGAACAATCAAGTCCTGGAATATCAGAAATCACAAAAAAGTTGACCAACTTACACGACATACCAGTAGTCACACACAATGAGCGAGCCGACTCATTTGAGTTAAAGAATTGTGACTGGTAGTGTACCTGACATTCAAATCAACACAGCTGAATGCTGCTCAGTAGCACGGCTGTCACTGTTGTGTCTCAAGTTATTTGGAATTCATTAAATTTTAGCATAAATTTCAATTGTTATCTTGCACTTTGTTATGGAATATCAGATTATAGCCGTGCTCTTTCGATAATTTAACGTCTCAAATCATTCATCAACATCTGGGGCCTGTTGCATGAAACTTTTGCCATAAAAAAAACTCTGGCAGACAAAATTGTACCATTGACACTTAACACATTGGAAAAGTCTGCCTCTGGTATTATTGCCCAGAGTTTTTATTTCATGCAACAGGTCACGGGCCAACATTCTGTTAGTGTAAAAAGTAGCATGCCATGCGGTTGCCGATTTTTGGTCAAATGTATCGATTGTTCGAGTTTTACTCCCAGGCCTAATACATGTACAGTGTAAATGACTCACAAAAAATAAATAACCAACATTCAGCTGAAAACAAAGACCCCAAATCACTAATAATCTAAAACTTTGTATAATTACTCACTCTCCCACATAGACAAACATTTCTGATATAAATTTTGAAAATGGATTTGAGTCAAATCTCCCCTTGAGCAAGTTTGTCTCATTTCAATTTAGAAATATTTGGATTCACAACTGCATGTACATGTAGTTAAAAGTTATGCCTCCACCATTGCCAGAACAAGAAAATATCATTACACACCTAACAAATAATGACCTCTGTGATCTATGACATTTGACCTTGTGACCCAAAAATCTAATCAATCTATCCTCACTCCCATATGCATATGAACCAAGTTTCAAGTTGAACCATAAAACAGTTTTTAACTAATCACAAAGAGTTATTTTCAGACCTGTGTAAAATGACCTCCATGATTTTTGACCTACATGTAAATGGCCCGTATTCTGAACCCGGGATTAAATCAAACCCTGGTTTAAAGTTGTGGTTTAACTATGGAGAGCCAATTGGGGCACAAATCCTTAACAGTAAACATTCAATTTATTAACTCATATGACACCCAAATTGTAATTGTCTGGGAATGATAACAGAACTGTTTTCTTCATTATGAAAGCAAAAGGAAACAAAATAGCTCCCATAATTTAAGTACAGAGTTAGACCATGGTCTAAGTTAAACCTGACTTCAGAATACGGGCCAATGACTCTAAAATCTAATTAGATCATTGTCACTTCTACAGCATACACATATTTGGATTAACCGCAGTTATTTTGAAAAAAAAAAAACCATAAGGATGAACAACCTGAAAACATAATGACTCCTGCAACCACATATGCCGAGGGAAGGGTGCACGGATAGTGAAAATAATCTACCATTCAATATTAAACTTCCTGTATTATCTACTCGGGCATTTCAGCAGTGCAATGAAATGTGTATTTTGGTCTCCATGATTTACCTGTGCAATGCACCAAAATCTTATGAATTCCCCCGAAGGCTTATGTACAAAACTTTCTGTGCACATCATGCCGTATTCAACATCCTAAAGAATAATGATCATAAAAAAAATAATGATTACCGGTACATTGGATGGCTATTCTTCATGGGATATACCATAATTATTCATCTCAATAGAGCCAATATTGAACTAATCTGTGATTCATGCAATTTTCCCTAACTCGTGGAATATTTCTGGTATCCCTAGGCCTTACATGTAGGTATCCTATTCTCAGCCATCCAATATAATCATTTCTCTACATCTATTCATTTCAGAAAACCCAACGTACCCTTGGAAATCAAATTAGAACCAAATCTGAACCAAAAAAAAACTAATATGGATTTAATACAAGATCAAACTTCTCATGATTTTCTATGCGAATGGAATTACAAATGAATCTTTCTGATGCGCACACGGCACTGCCCAACACGGCTTCTTCTGAATTTCAGGACGCTGTGATAGGGTTTACGGAAGTGACCACTGCGATAGCTTGGGAGTAAGTAGGGATTGGCTACAAAGCCCAGCTCCTTGTCGATGAAGAGAGTATGGTCTAGGCCCTGTGGGATGTTGTGGAGTTTGAGTCTCCTAACATGGACTCTGAAGCGTGTCTTGTTCATTGCAGAAAGGGAATGTGGGCACATTACAATGCCACAATCTTTATCAATGATGATCGATGAATCCTTCCTGTCGTTGCTCAGTTTCAGCTTGCTGAGGAGAATCTGGAGCTTATGGAGCTGCACCTTGGACAGAGTTCTTTCCGCGTTGTCTCTGTTCTCTTTGCATTGAGCCATAATCGAGCCATCCTTGTCCAGCTTCACCTTACTAAGCAAAACCTTGAATTTATGGAGCTGGTAGCTGGACAGACTAGTCTTCACAGGTTCTACTTTCTTCTCTCTGACTTCCGATCCGTCACGTCGGTTGTTTGGTTTCTGCTTGTTGAGAAGCACTCTCAGGGTTCGAAGCTGGACAGTTGAGAGAGTTTTCTCCTTCACACCTCCCGCATCCCCCCTCTCACCTTGGACAGTAATCCTGCCATCGACCCTGTCCGTGCTCAGCTTCAACTTCTGCAGGAGGACCTTCAGCTTCTGGAGTTGGACACGGGAGAGCTTCCTAGACCCTTGCAGAGATGTCTTGTTGGTGATTGGTAGTCTCTTGATGGGGACGACACACCTGTGCATGGTTGCTTTCTCACCAAGGTTCATCTTCCTGACTACTACCTGACATCTTCTGGCTGGGCAATCCATCTTCCTTGACACTGGAATAAATGACCTGGTGTCACTGAAAGGAAAACGCAATAACAAAATTCTTACTTTTAATTACTTCAATCTATTGACAATATGACCTTTGTGAAATGCTATCAGGTCACTATGAAATTATTTAAAATATTGATTTAGCTACCCTGTTGGTACAGTGAATAAAATCAACTTTCATATTGGTCTTGGTCATAAAAACGATTTGAGAGAAATATACATGTAGAGATCTATCATATTCATGGCAAATCTAGTCAGGGCTGGAATGCTTGTTATGAAATCCAAGATGATGATGATGGTGATTACCTTGGGCGCCTTCTAAATTCCCCTACTAGCGACAGAGGTTTTCAGGCAATATTAAATTGGCTGCTTTTCTTTTTCTAAGTGCTTACTACAAGGGCTGTTGTGGCCCCTCATGTTTAAGTGTTCCATACACAAAATAACAATTAAAATCCCAGTAATCTTAAAACCATTTTCCGTTCACCATGCCTTGACTTTTTTTATACACTCATGTATATTGCTGTACATACAGGGATTTACCATCACTTTGACAACCCCCTTTTTGGTCCCAATTTCTGTTCTCTTGGTACAGTGTACTAATTTCTGCACAGAAAACCATGCAGCCCAGCTCCGAAGACCCGTTACGAGACATACACTTTGAATGCAGGAATGCAGATTAGTCTCATGAGCCTTGAAAGCTGCCATAGGAGCATGCACCAAGGTTCACTCCGAAAATAAAAAAACATGTTTATTATGGACGTACATGTATAGTATACATCCCCATGTTTTCATTCTGCTGGTTAATTCTGCAGTTCCCTCTACAGTTTTTCAGTCCAGCCATTTGATCACGGTTCCCAAGACCTTATTTTCACACATTCCTTACTACACCTCTAAATCAGGTTTTCATGAGGCATGACACCCTGTCAAAATACAATACCAGGTAAAATATAATGTTTTACAGAGCTAAAGCCAGGATAACTAATTAGTACCTTGAGAATTCTTCAAATACGAAAGATTCACATAATTCACTCTACAAATTGGATTTTCAAATCATTACACATTTTAGATATAGTGTACAAATGTTTTCCAGGGTAAGAGGGTAATTAATATAATTGAATCAGTAAAATGTACATACTTATTCCACCAATCATACACAGTGAGCCAGACTGGTTTGGGCGATTCGCCGTTTTTTCGCCGTTTTTTCTCCCTTTTTTCTCCCTTTTTCCCCACAGGAAACGGCTAGAAAAGGGCTAGAAAACGGCTAAAAAACGGCGACAAAAAAAGTGTACCAACTATGGAAAGCTAACCGTATGCAACAATGATTTTCATCAGAATAAAATAGCGAATACCTCCATTCGGGAAAACGGCTACAAAACGGCGAATAAAGGGTGAGTACTTCCCTCGTGGAAAACGGCTACAAAACGGCTAATAAATGGCGAATACCTTCCTTGTGGAAAACGGCTACAAAACGGCTAATAAAGGGCGAATACATGTACCTCCCTTGTGGGAAACAGCTACAAAATGGGTAATAAAGGGCGAATATCTCCCTTGCGGAAACGGCTACAAAACGGCTAACAAATGGCAAAAGGCACAAAAGTAATAATAAATAAGACTAAACAAGTACAAATCAGCAAATAATGTTGTACCACACAAGCGGGTGAGTGTACAATTGTGACAACTTGGAATAACATGTACAGCAATGTATGGTGGTGAATATACCGAACAATCTTCATTTTTTCAATCATATCAAACCTTTCTTAAAATTCATCAAACTTCCACCATAAAGTAATGACAAATACCTACTAAATATTAAGATTTTAAAATGGCTGAAATCAATCGGCCTATATCTGAAAAAAAAAAATTATCAGCTTCCGATTGCGCCCCTCTTCGCATGTGTAATGATTAATCACTTGTGGTTTGATACCAAACATGTGTTTTCTGCTGTCATAAGAGAATTAACAAAAATCTGTAATTAACTAATTTTCACCATTTGTTTGTTATCTTTAGAAAATAAATACTTAATAAATATGATTTTTTTTTCATCAATTTTCTTTTGGAAAGATGTTGCAAAGTGCAAAATGTATGCAGTATACTTTACTGTACTGTATTTTTTTCTATATCTTCTTGGGCTTGTTACAATCGTTTGCTTTTTCGGAGCGGGGATGGCCGCACCCTTTCGAGAAAACCAGGATAGCTTTTCTCGAAAGGGTGGGTTGAGGGAGGGGAATCAAATAAACACACGTTCTTGGGACAACTGGGGGAGCTTTTCACGAAAGGCTGTGTTTAATAGTTTTCTGAGCCAGTCGTTTCTACGAAAATTATTCATCAAATAATAACAACAACATAATGCTATTGGTAGAAGTGCACATATGGGGGACGGGGGACTTGGGGCGCTTCCCCTTAAAATGACGACTAAAAAAAGGAAAGAAAAGAAAAGAAAAGAGAGAAAGGTGAAATATATCATTTTCTAAATACTTTTATGTCAAAATCTACTTTACAAAATTTGATATTTTTAAAATGAAAATATCAAATTTTTTTAAGGCTTCCTCGCTCACAACGTTTAGTATATTAGCATTTGCATAGAAGTGTGACGAAACATATCAGTGGCGTAATGAGCCAAAGATTTTGAAGGGGCTAAATATGGCATATCGGGCAATTTTTTTTTTTTTTAAGTTGTGAGCGAGCAAACATTAAGACTTTTTTATCTTAACGTTTGATGTAAACGAGAAGACACCCGTAGCATTTCATACCATTTGAAAACTTAGATGCTGTAATGATATGTTCGTTAGATAATCTATTTATCAATAAATATCACATCAGCTACACCGGCACTCTTCATGAAGCCAATAAGGCGCCGATTGATACATGTTTGTAACAAGTAAATTGTCATTGATTCGTCAAGTATGTTTTTTTTTTTTTAGAAGCCTTGAAGATTAAGCGATGCTTGAGTTTTATCATATGACCATGATCAAGGAATTAAATACATGGTTACTAATGTAAGGGAACTTAGATGCTGCATAAAGGAGTTGGGAAATTGTCTCCTCAAAAATTCTGTTAACTTAAAAATTCAGTAATGGAACAGGTATACATGTATTGTTTAATTGCTCTTACTTTGTTTAAGTGTTCAGTTGCGTGCATGTCACCTGTAAGCTATATGTACAAGCTCTCTTGGAGAAGACATGCACGCAACTACCGGGGCAATTAGCGTCTGCAATCAAAAGCACAATACATAAAGATGGCTAGAGAGGAACCTATATATATACTGGCTTTCAATTACTTATCAGTACATATAAAAGTTAATGATTTTGTCTTAATCGTTGTTCTTATCGACATTATCATTAATAATATAAGTTTTACTTGAGAAATTGTTGTTCTACTCGTGCCATACTTATTCTAATTCATATATTATTATTGTATTATTATAGAAGGATAATATTATACTTTATTGCTTTAATTCATACAGTCCTGACAAAGATCTTCTTACGGATCAAAGCTTGACCAAGAAAGCAAAAGAACTTACAACGGCCTCATGGTCAACTTTTCTTTCAAAACATTCCTTCGTCAACAAAACGAATAAGTGACTGGCATTGTTATAAAGCTCACAGTTGTTTTCACTATATTTAAAGAATATGATGATTATAACGACGTAATACTCATTGAATATGCTATTCAATAACATATTACCGAACATATTAGAATGTATACAGCTTGTAAACATTAAAAATAATTGATTAAAAACCAAAGCAATGATTAGAGATGGTTCAAAACAAATAAAATACATTATAGTTATATATAGAGGTCTACATGACAATCACTTGAGTAAAGCTATTACCTCACGACAGGGATCTTTTCTCGATTTTGTTTTTCTAATGAAAGATCTATTGAGTACTTTCCATATGTCACATTAAGCCCTATGTGCTTGGATACTTTATTGAGTTAGCTACAATTGATTCATTGTACATGTTATGCCAATTCGTCTAAATCCATGTGGGTCTTATTACCAAAATCGTCTAGCGTCATTTTGATAACCAGCTTGTGCAAAATCGTTAACCATAACGCTCAGTGTATAATCACTGTATCATATATAATTTATGTGTTTTATTGAATTAACAAAGGTATTAACGAAATCACGATAGTATATACACGCATATTGTAATCAGAACAACAGAGACAAATCAAACAAAAATATCAGAAAAAAAAAAAGATAATATAAAATAATATGCATCTTATCCACATTCTTACAAAGAAAATTTCTTTAAAAAAAAATAAATTTACACATATAATATGTTTATTAAGAAAAGAAATAATTATGTTATCGCCATCATCACCGCATCAAAATCATTACCACCACCATCATTCTCGTCCTCTTCTTCCTCTTCATCCCCCTTCATTATCAACAACATCATTATTTACATCACAAATACACTATCATCCTCGATTATCATTCCATTTTCACAAACGCTGACTATTGAAGTAGGTCAGGGATTGGACAATGTGGTTTGGGGGATTCATCCGGGTTGAAGAAACACAAGGAGAGATCACAAGAGATCATTGCATAACTTTAAGTTGAAACAGATTCTTCCTATTGTTAGGTGTTAACTGCTATTTTCACACCTTCATCCATTGTTCACAAAAGGTGCGAGACGGTGTAATTAATTGACCCCATTCAAGTCGCGACAGCTAGGGCATTCACTCCAAAGCTTCTTTTATACATTTTAAGAGTTATCTTTCCTAAATAAAACGAAGGAGCTCAAGTGCATTGGGGTCTTTAACACTATAAAACACAGTTTTGACCAATACACCAAAGAGATCGAACCAGCTCATGACATCATGGAGGCTGATGTATGCCTCCCCCAAGTAATCAAAGTATATCAAAGTGGTTTGTTGGATACTGCTTAAATGACCAATGGCCCAGTCACATTTCCCTTACGGCGGGTCGAAAACATCCGTTAAGACTTTTTTGTACCACCTACACATTAATAAAATGGCTGTTGCTTTTTTTACTCGCCGTACGCCGCGGTAGGGGAAATGTGACTGCAGCATCAGAAACATGAAAAGTGCCCTGTTGCATATTATCATGCGAGTATTTGAATTAACATAAATGGCAAAATACCAAGTGGGAGGCAAGTGCATACCGGGGGTGAAGTTTTTAAGAGGGGTCAGTGTGTTCGTAGATGAAAGGACAAAAAACGCAATTTAGAGAACCACTGGAGAAAGTTGCAACATTCAAAATTCTGAGCCAAATTCATAAATGTAATATTTATTATAGGATGTAATTTACAGTTCCCTTTAAGTATAATAAGCAGATGAAATAAATTAAGTATGTGGGAATTAATATTGCTGCCCTTATTTGCCTCTGTGTTTCATTAACGACATTGATTTGGTCAATGTCATCAGTAACTCATCGTACACTTAACTTGCGAGGGTATGGCTATATATATTTGTACAAAATATCCCCACTTACATGCGCGAATCCATGGGGGGCACAGGGGACACGTGCCCCCTTTTTTGATAAGGACAATTAAAATTTGTAAAGTAAAAATGCCATTTGAAAGCAAGATGTGCCCCCCCCCCCCCTTTAGAATTGAAGACTTTTTTTTTTGGGCTTGTCAAAATTTTCCCCCGAAAGATTCCCCCCTCCTCCCTTTTGGAAAATCCTGGATCCGCCCCTGCCCACTTCCATACAGATTCTTGGATGTGCCCCATCCCTTTACGCCAGTTTATTCGAAGGATTTTACTGGTTCATAATTAAATTTGTAATACATTTAAAAGTCATTGGCAGTGGCGGACCGTGACCCGGATCGAGGAGACAAAGCATGGGAGGGGCACTGTATTGTTTGTGAACAATGCTGTGCCCCTCCAATGCTTTGTCTCCTCCGGGTCACGGTCCGCCACTGGTCATTGGTAAATAGAGAATAATCCATTAACCCTATCTAGGCCGCCCCCCCCCCCCCCCAACGATTCGTGCAATATTTTCGCCGCTCGCTAAATTTTTACTTTCAAGTCTTGCGCAACTTTTTAGACCAGTTTTGCGTCACCCGTGTATGCGGTTATTATATAAGTGCATGTCAGACCCAAAATTGCTCAAAAATGTGATTTCGTGTACAAAGTCAATGCAAATTGTGTTTTCAACAAAAAACATAAATGTATGATTATTTTGCTGGTCTAGATGTAATGCTGTTTATGATATCAAAAGAGTCCCAAACAAATTTAATTGAAAAAATAAATGAAACACAAAATGTAAAAAACAAAGAAATACATAAGAAATTGCCAAAAAAACGATATAAGACATAAGAAATTGATCTGATATCGCAATTTTGTTCATGTACACAAAGAGTTCTTATACCATAGAAACATAGAACATTCTGAGGTTTGAAGGGAGTTGCATGAAATAAATTACGATACAATTTTGTAGATTATGTCCCAGACAACCTGCGTGCCAATATTCGGCGCTAGAAATTTTGCATTTTTTAGTAAATAGGGCAAATTTAAGCTCTTTAACTACATTTGACTTTGAATGATTTATTGTTCTCCATCATAAAAGATCACAAAGAGGGGGATTTGATTTTATGTCCCCCTTTCCAAAAAGTGAGGGACGCGTCCCCCTCGGGTTCCCGCCCATGAAGAAGAGAAAATAAGAGTAAAGAATGAAGTATTCAAGAAGTGTCAATCCAATTCAATTAAATTTTATTTTCATCTGATTGACATTTTATCCAAGTCCACATGAAATATAAAAAATGTTGAAATAAAACAATGAATGTAGTAGGCCTATACAATATGTAAATAAGATTAATGAAAGAAGGCCTAACCCCCCCCCCCCCCGAGAGTAAAATAACAATTTTTTTTTACATGAATGAAAATGAGAATTATTATTAAATATTACCCATGAAAACTAGAGCTTATTTCCAAAAGGAGTTCTTAAGAAAATCTTAAGTTTATAGAAATATTGCAAATATATATTCTACGTTTTTTAGTCGCTTTTTCTCAATGCATATCACACATTTTCACATTTTTAAAGCAATTTTATGCAATGCACTTCTTACTAATTCACCATTTCGTCTCAGTTTTCTCGCCCCTTTTCTCCCATTTATGCAATGCACTTCATACTACCCATTAGCCTTTTTTTTTCTTCTAACCTTTGTTTTTCTTTGTTTCATGCTCTCACCTCTTACTACTCATCTGCCCTTTCTCTCTGTTTTTTTTCCCTTTTCTCTCTGTTTTCCCGCCATTTTCTCTCCGTTTCTTGCAATGCACTCTTTGGGACCCATTCACCCTTTTCTCTCCGTTTATGCACTGCACGCCTCACTACCCATTCGCCCTTTTCTCTCCGTTTTCTCGCCCTTTTCTCTCCGTTTTATGCAACACACGCCTTACTACCCATTCGCCCTTTTGTCTCCATTTTCTCGCCCTTTTGTCTCCGTTTATTAGCCGTTTTCTCTCAGTATCTTCACTCCTCTAACAGGATCCTTGTCCTTAACATTCGCCGTTTTCTCGCCGTTTTCATGGGGAAATCAATAGCTCCGCTTATATTGAACAATGATGGCACTCCATAATAATTCAAGGTTTACATAGGAAACATAATGTAGCCGTTTTTTGGCCGTTTTTTCTCCAAAAATTCTCCCTTTCTTCGCCCTTTTCTAGCCGTTTTCAAAACGGCGAAAAAAATGCAACTTTGAATTTCCCATAGGTTATAACACACAAAACGGCGAAAAAAGGGCGAAAAAACTGCAGTGGCTCACTGTGTATACATCCCCATGTTTTCATTCTGCTGGTTAATTCTGCAGTTCCCTCTACAGTTTTTCAGTCCAGCCATTTGATCACGGTTCCCAAGACCTTATTTTCACACATTCCTTACTACACCTCTAAATCAGGTTTTCATGAGGCATGACACCCTGTCAAAATACAATACCAGGTAAAATATAATGTTTTACAGAGCTAAAGCCAGGATAACTAATTAGTACCTTGAGAATTCTTCAAATACGAAAGATTCACATAATTCACTCTACAAATTGGATTTTCAAATCATTACACATTTTAGATATAGTGTACAAATGTTTTCCAGGGTAAGAGGGTGATGGTGAAACATACTTCCTTAGCACTACATCCTGACTTATGGATCCTGCTGAGTATAGTCGTAGTAGAAGTAGAAGTACTACCTATAACCCAATTCATAATAAAAGACATGCGCTACAGTCCTACCTCTTGAATCACGGTTCTTCAGCCAACTCCGGGTAGATCCTGACAGCTGTAATACGGCCTGCATATATCACAAAGCCCCAGGTTATCAGAACGACTGCTGCTAAGGCCTGTCAAAAGAAGAGAGGGGGGGAGAGGGAAATGAAAATTACACGCTGAGCAAACAAATTTGGTTTCTTGAATCTGCTTTAAGAACATGACAATTTCATATATTAAATTCAACGATGAAAATACCGGTATCTATTGTGTGTGTGGGATGCGATTCAAAGTACAAAATTGCTATCATTTGAGACAGAAGGGGAGGGAGGGAAAAGCAAGGCAGGAAACAAAGAAAGAGAGCAAGAGTGAGAGAAAGAGAGAGAGAAAGAGAGAAGAGATACATGCATATGATTGGGTTCCAAACTTCAGGTGCGGATCCAGGGGGAGGGGGCAAAAGATGTGGGCACACCTCATAAAATTCGAAAATATGAGTAGCATGTAGAATGCAATGCGCATCCTGTAAAATGAGAAATGAGCCCCTCCCCTTTTTTTCATTCCGCCCTCTATATGTGTGTCATATCTTAGCTACGTAAAAAAAGGCAAGATGGCTGCTTAAACATCGGTAAGTTACATCCCATCTTCTCATATTAAATTTCTGGGGTTTATTTAAATACATATTGTTTTAAAAATGTAATCAATCATTTATAAATGTCGGAAATGAAGTTTTAGCACATTTACATGATTATCGGGCTTTATAGTAGAATTGGGAATGGCTCAATTTTAAAAATAGCCAATCCTGTGCGCACGTGATATTGGCACAATCCCTGGCTGCGTGGCGAGGCATCAAGAGCATGTAGAGAGAGATACTCTCTAGCTATCAAGGTTAATTTTGCCAACAAGGTTAATTTGGGGACGATTTTATGAAGGTTTGCGGGGCTAGAATAGAAAAAGTGCAAGTATCAAGAGATACTCTCTAGCTATCAAGGCTAATCTTGCCAACAAAGTTAACTTTAAAAAATCAATTCATAACAAAGCACACACAAATATAGACCAAAAGCTTTGGTCTCTGTTATGTTGGTTGTTCCGCTGAACTCCGTTGGCTTCACTCACCAAATACAGAGACCGAAGTTCTAACTCAATCTGTACAGTGGACTCAATGGCCATATGTTTATGCATCAAGTTTGGCCAAAACAGGGAAGTGAAGTTGCGCGACAGCCGAAGTAAGTCACTGTTTTTTCCCCTTTCAAGTTTATTTTTCCCCGTTTTGGTGCATTTCATGCCAAAACGGAATAATCTATATTTTGGTACAGTTCTTTTTATATATTTTTAGGAAATAAGACAAAAATCGATGAGCCCCGTCGGGGGGGATTTGCATTGTTAACCCCCTAATGGCACTCACACGTATTGCGAGGTTAGTATTAGTATACTAACCTCGCACCACGAACCGCGTTTGGCGGTGAATTTCTAACTAGTGGGTCGCGCGTGCTGGGATCTCACTTCTTGGGTCCACAACACACGACTTCTATGGCTTGCAGCCCTAATGGTGGCTGCACGATAGCGAGCCGTCTGTGTATGAGGAGAAATTTAAAAAAAAATTAAAATGTTAAAAAAAACTCCTCGAAACAGACGGCTGCCAGCTGTCTATTAAACACAAATAATATTTGTGTTAGACGGATTTTGGAACACTCACAATTTTTTTTTCAAAATCAAAGTTAAAGTGGATATATTCATAAATCACTTGTCAACCTAGATGTTGATTTGAGGCAGTTCAGAATCAGAAAGGTAAAATTAAAAACATTGAACATAATTAACTTCAATAATTACACTGAACTTTATTGCAATATGGTGTTAGGGGATTAGTAGGGATTAGTAGTAATTAAGCACACAACATCACATGACACATCGGCGGGAGGAACGAACACAGGATCTGCACTGAGCTGTACCACAACACAATACAGTACCAACACACACACTACACACGCCATTCATCATTCCATACCCAACCCCCGGTCGTAGCGGACCTGTTTATAAGAGAGCTGACAGTGCCTGGATAGGTAACAAGAATAAGGTAAGGCTTTCTCCCGGTGTGAAGTTTATATGTGTATAGTGAGTGTATTATTATTTATGTTATCGGCCCACCTCTTTACTGGCGACGAGGATTAAAGCAATTTTTATTTTATTTTCGGCAAAACATTTTCTTTACTTCGCCACAGCCAACGCCGTTGCAGAATCTGCGTTGGCCGTGGCCGAATATAAAAAAGCCGCCGCCATCTTGAACATTTTAGGCTTTTTATTAATTTGAGCTGTTTGACTCTGTTTCGTCCATAATATTAAATAAAACAAAAAGTAACATATTATTTTAGTTTGAGATTTTATTTTTTGGTGGAAAAAGTTTGATTTTTAGTTCCGTAAATATACTCTATTTTTTTACCGATCGGCACTGCCGTGCTGGCCTTGAAGGAATTCAGCGGCTAGCTCGACAGGAGCTAATCGGATTTTTTTGGACAAAACATTATACGTTGTACTATTTAGGGTAAATATCCACTCATTTTGTTGACCATATATTTAAATCTTCCCTCGTTAGGATATATTTTTGTGTCCACCGAGTGTGATTGACTTTGATGAAATTTTGGTTGCGTTTGACTGTGTTTACTGATGTGGTGTGAATGGATTGCTGAATATTATTGATGTTGTGAGTTGATTATTTTATTACAAGCCTGAATTTGCTTTTCTCCTTTGACCGCCGCGCTGCTGCTGCTGCTGCTGTTGTTAGTATTTTTTTGTAATTATATTTCTGGGTGTTTTTTGGAGAAAACACCAGAAATTTGCTGCTGCTGCTGCTGCTGCTGCTGTTAATTGTTAGGAATTTATTATTTTTGGTCACGCGTCTCAGGAGATAAGGAAATTCAGTCTTGTATTAATTATTTTGTTGTTTTATTGCTGCTGCCGTTGTGTAATTGAATTGTTGCTGCTGCTGTTGTATAATATATTTTGTTGCTGGTGCTGCCGTTGAGTGAATGCTGTGAGCTGTGCTGCTGACATTTGTATTAAATTCATATTCAATCAATTAATTATAAATTGTATAATTAAATAAATTCTGTATATATTTAGATAAATTGTACTTGTAAATATTAACTTTTGTTCAAAAAACAGAAAAAAAAAATAAATAATAAGAATTTATTTATTTGAAATTATTTCTATATATTTTTCATATCTTTCTTTGAACAAGTGAGCGTTCGATTGTTTGCATTTTTTCTTTTCTCTCCTAAGAATTAGGAATTTTATTTTTTAGGCAAGGTAGCCTCTGGATTTTAATTTGATTACATTCTCAGGATATTGTGAGGTTAGTTCTGTTAATTCTCTTTCATTTTTTTTTCAAAAAGTTAATTTTGTCCCAGATTTATTTTGATTTTATCCGCATGACAAAGTCTGCAGGATAATTTTTGGTTAATTACAGTTCAATTTTGGAATTTAATTTTTGTTACTGATTAATTTCTACATCAAGATGGCGAGCAACATTCCAAGAATCAAAATCAACTTTTGTTCGTCTGAGGAATTGATGAGTCTGCCCGGAGTGGGTATGGCCACCGCCAACCGCATTCTACACGCGAGGGAGGCGGCTGACCTTACTCCGGATACATTCATGTCAATACCTCACATACCGAAGGCGGAACTATTAGTTTACGCCTTTGACTATGAGCCAACAACAACGGCTCATAATGTGGACCGCAGAGAAGTGCGCTCTGAAGGAGACGAGCCTTCTACGAGCGTTCCAATGATTCCATCAAAGGAGCCCCCCGTGAGCCAGGCGTTTGAGGCTTGGCCACAGCACACCCGTGCACATAGCACTCGGGGTGCTGTAGGCCAGTCTTCTCAGACACAGGACGGGGAGGCCCCCTTATTTTTCACAGGGGGGAGGCCAGGTGGCGCTTTTACTCAGCAGCCTTCGGCCTCTCCAGAAGATAGGGCTAAGTCCCTCTGGGCTAATCAATTTGGGTTTTCAGGATGGAACGATGGCCTGTTCCCACCACAGGGTCCCCACCAAGTTACCCCACCAGGACCCCAGTTCCAATGTGGTCCTCGTGCCCAGGTAGCTACCCCACCAGGACCCCAGTTCCAATTTGGTCCTCATGCCCAAGTGGATTTGCATGGTCAGGCTCCCGGTACTCAGGGTGGCCGACCAGCAATGTTCAATCAAACAACCCAGACACCTCCACATAGCTATCCACAGGCCGTTCCACACTTTACACAAGCACAGTACGAGGAAATGTATGGCGTGATGTTTAGGATGATGCAGATGATGCCATTCGGAGGAACTGGACAGCCAGCTCCTCCATACTGCAACCCTGCTGCCGCCTACGGTGGGTATTGCCCACCATGGGCTGGAGGCAGATATCCGCCACACTATCCTAACACTGTGGCCCCGCAAACCTCTCCACAAGGACCATGTGACTTGCAATATGGGGGTAGCAACCCTGTGTATCAAGGCGCTGGACCTCAAGGAGATGGACATGGAGGCCCAGTATACAGTGAACATAGAAACACCACAAGGCGATCAGTAAGCCCTGGATACAGGGGGCTGTCAACAAGAAATCAGCCGCCCCGCGTCACCAGACTTACTTCGGCCTCAAGACCTGTGGTACCGGAGTATGACGACAGAAGGCCCCCTTCTAGACCAACCTCTTTGCCGAAGACTATTTCGTTCGACGGCAAAGGAAGTTGGGCGGCCTTCTATTCAAAGTTCCAACTATACACCGAAAGACACGGCATGTCTGATGCAGACAAGAAATATCAGCTGTGTCTGGCGTTGGAGGCCGAAGCTAGTAAGTTCATGGCTCTCATTCAGGAGAGCAACCCAAATATCGCCTTCTCTGACTTGGTTGCCAAGTTGGAAAAGCGGTTCGCTCTCCAGGAGGAGCCGGAAGTTACTCGGATGCAATTTCAATCGGCTTTTCAACGCTCGGATGAAGACATCATCAAGTGGGCAGATAGGCTTATGACCCTTGCAGGTCAGGCCTTCGTAGGCCTACCTGACAAGTTCGTCCAAGAACTTGTAGTGGCAAGGTTCTGCCAAGGTGCCCAAGACAAAGATGCAGGGCATCATGTCCTGACTTCTCGGCCTGGGACATTAGATGAAGCCATGACCAAGTACAAATGGTTTCAGTTTACCCAGAAGACCATGCAGAAGCATGGCCCTAGGCTGAGAAACGAAGTAAGGCAGCTCTCTGTAGGAGAAGATAAGAATGACCTCAGGGTACAAGAGTCGTCTCCTCCGGAAGCTGCCACCAAAGGAAATTCTAGCCTTGAGGCTAGAATCAGTGCTCTGGAGGCTCAGAATGCAATGTGGGCCTCCAAGATGGATTCGATGGTTGCTGCAATCACGGATCTGTCTCGGAGTACTAAAGAACTTTTGTCGGTGTCAAGGGGCCAGTCGAGTTACTTCTCTGGCTGTGCCCCTGTCACACCTGACAGACCCAAATATACCTCCGGCCGAGCTCTGGGAACACCGGACAGACCAAAGTATACCTCTGGTCGGGCTCCGGGTACATCAGACAGGCCGAGGTATAACTCTAATAGAACGCCAGATCGGTCAGAAGGAGGCAGAAGACCATCTTCGGCCATTCCACCAACCGATCGGGAGCGAAACTTCACAGGCTGCTTCAACTGTGGGGAAGAAGGCCATTTCAGTAGGGCCTGCCCCAGAGGGAGGTCGCCTGCTCGAAACAGACAACTGAGGGCTGTCACCTTCGAGGAGGAGGGAAATGGACAGGGATCGGAGGAGATGGGGAATCCCCGATCCGATCACAGATCCCCACCCCCACCATCTCCATTCCATTAAAGGACAGTCTCATGCAACAAGACCATGGTCGCTTGTGGGCACCGGACTCACAAGCAAGTCCAGGGAGCCCAAAATTCTCTGAGGTAATAGATGTTCCTTGGAGGAATCCACCATGGCCACCAGACATTCCAGGTGAGGTTAAAGACCAAGATATTGAAGTAGTCATTTGTAGAATTGTGTCTACTTCAACATTGAGTGTTGGGTTGACAGTTGGCAAAGAGCCCATTACATCTGTTTTGGACACTGCGGCAGCTGTCACCATTATATCAGATAGGCTATTCAATCGCCTCCAGCCTCGGCCGCCCATCCTTAAGCGTGTAATCCTTAAGGGGGCTGGCCGAGACATGACAATGGACGGCATGGTGGTAGGGCCTATCAATATCAAGCTGGGTGCCCAAATACTCAGCGAGAAGATTTATGTAGCTCCGATAGCAGATGAGATGTTGTTTGGCGTTGACTTGTTACGAAAATACAATGCCAATATTAGCATCCCAAATGCTATCTTAACTATGAATGGTGAAGACCTACCAATCATACAAAGAGAAGATCCATAAAACAAGGTGATATGATTGGGGAGGCTTATAAGTCTTGATTGTAGGACCCGACGTAGAATCCTCAGAATGTGTCCCATTGTGGATACTCATGAATCGGATCTACTCTTCATCTTCTGGATCCCTGGAGCTGCTCTATTGAGGGGCTGGCCCCAGGGGAACAGGAGTTGAGAAGGTTTCTACTTACAAAGAAATAGATTGGTACACCTTGTCGATTGATTAGACAAAGATGTGCCATTAAGTCAAAGACAAAGGGTCCCAAATGAGGCTGTTGAATCTTTTCCTGTAATGTGCATGGAAACATCCTTCAACAAAGCCACTTCATTTGAGATCCGAATAGTTGACCCAGCTGAGGTGGCAGAGGAACCGCCTTCTGACGATTTAGTAAGATCATGCGGAACCAATTCCTCGAGCCCCCCTGCAAGTGGTTAACATACAAGAAAGAGCCGGCTGAAGAGACTCTGTTTCTCCTCCCGCCAGAGGGAAAGTTTTTGTGGACAAACAGGGAACTCTTCTACCATTATAGAGAAGGAGTTATCTTGATGGAGAAGGATGAGCGTGATGTCATGATGATTTCTGAATCACTACGACATTACATCATCCAGCTTAGTCATGATCCTCCTTCAGCGGGGCATGCTGGATCGGTTGCTCGGCTCAGTAACACCGATACGGCATGTCGGAAGACACTCATCTGTATATAGCCAGGTGTGCAACTTGTGAAACAAGAAAGCGACCCGTTCTGGGAGGCATCCTACAAAACGTTTTCATGTGAGCGCCCCCTCGGAACGTGTCCATCTTGAATTCACTATCAATCCTGGTTATGACAGATTAAAGCAAGGGAGCTCTATTGCCTCGAATAATAGGGCAATGCTACTCCCTTGCACCTGTCTCTGCCTGCCACTGTGCAAATCGATTTATTTTATAGGATATGTATTTCAATGCGATACAAGAAATATAAAACGAATGCCTATAATATCATCTATAATTCATTACCCAATTAATTTGCATGCATCCCTTATTGTTTATATATTGATAAAAATAGATAAGTTAGTTGGTTGATCACACCCTATATGCATATATATATATACATTCATTGATTTAAATATTTGTTTCTTTTACTAAGGTACATATAGATAAGCGTAGTGAGCTTATTTAATTTATATCAAGGCAGAGACAAGGTAAGAATATTTTGTATGATTTGGTAATGATGTATATATTGATGTATATATTTGTGTTATATTTATGTTCATGAACAAATGAGAAAAGAAAAAGATCACAGAGAAAGAAAAGAAAAAGATCACAAAAGAAAATAAAAAGATTACAGAAGAAAAAAAAAAGAAAAAGAAAAAAATCACAAAAGAAAAACAGAATCAAGGAGAAAAGAAACAGAAAACGAAAGAAGAAAAGAAAGAGAAAAAGAGATCAAAGAAAAAAAAAAGAAAAAAAAAAGGAGATATGATCAAGAAAAAAAGAGGAAAACAAATGAATTACGTTATATGTACATATTTTATGCCCATTTTATGTTAAGTTGAGTTATTGAGTTACAACCGTTGAGTTGTTAAGTATGAAGTACATTAAGTTAAGATGAGTGATATAGAAAATAGGCCACCCAATTTTTTTTAGGGTGGGGGTAGTATGGTGTTAGGGGATTAGTAGGGATTAGTAGTAATTAAGCACACAACATCACATGACACATCGGCGGGAGGAACGAACACAGGATCTGCACTGAGCTGTACCACAACACAATACAGTACCAACACACACACTACACACGCCATTCATCATTCCATACCCAACCCCCGGTCGTAGCGGACCTGTTTATAAGAGAGCTGACAGTGCCTGGATAGGTAACAAGAATAAGGTAAGGCTTTCTCCCGGTGTGAAGTTTATATGTGTATAGTGAGTGTATTATTATTTATGTTATCGGCCCACCTCTTTAGCAAGCATCCGCCTCAATGAATACAGATTACAGATTTTTACTAGCACAAACAGCACAATGTTTTAAAAGCACCAACAAGTACGGTATGCACTGCAGATGAGCACCCAAGATATTTCCTTAGCACTACATCCTGACTTATGTTTATGGATCCTGCTGAGTATCGTCGTAGAAGTACAAAAGCGGGCCAACGGCGCTTCGCAGTTCGCCGCACCCTGAAGTCTGGGCTGCGCTGCACACTGACCCCTAGCCTCCCTATGCCTGATCTGCGGCTGAAGCTGGAGTGGAGGCGTCGCGTCGTCCGTCTATTCTAACGGTACGCCTACGAATCTGAAAAACATGGCCATATAATTGATTATCATTGAACCATCATACTTACCAATGATATAATTATGTCTACGGCTTTTCTACTCAACAAAATCATGTCTTATTCATTGCAATTGGCAGATTTTTACAGGCGGCTGGGAACTCCGAACCAATATAAATAATAAATGTGTAGAGATTTTTACGGTCGACTTCGAGCCGCGCCGATAGATGGCGATGTTGTGTGCATGGTTTGCATCATATCACTGAACATGTCTAGTTCAGTGGTTTGCATCGGTTTTTATTGAATTATTGAATATGTAAGTCAACATCAACAGTTTCAAAATAATTACAATAATGAAGAAAAAAATAATACACATAGCTGCTTTATGTAGTATCTTTTTTTTGGCAAGATAATCGACACTATTTTATTTTGAAATTTACAGACATTCATGAAATATTTAATATTTAAACAGGAGAAATACATACTTTATAAAATTTATCACGTAGTCTATCAAACAATTTCTGAAAAGTGGAGGAGCAATATAGGTGTTTTCTTTTTTATCAATATGAGAAATTATTTCATCCCAAATTGGTTTCACTTGAGGGCATATATAAAAAAAATATGTAAAGTCGTTTCAGGGTCTTTGTTAAAAAAACACAAGGGGGGGGGGGGCTAAATCTTTCCTCTTGATTTTGAATAAGAAATTGTTGAAGGCAACGAAATATCTTAAAATAAAAGGCACGTTGAAACATTAATTTTTTTACTGTGTTATCTATTGGTAGTATCATAAACTTATTGCTAACTAAGCCACTGGCCACATGAAACAAAGATCCCTATTCATTTTCTCGTCTACTTAGAAAATCGTAGACATTATCATGTAAGAGAGGGAGCAAAGCAACCAAGGTATTCACGAAAGTGTTTTTTTTTTTTCAATCAAACAAATTTGAAGTAAACGATCTTGGCCTTTGGCGCACATTTAATTTTTGAGAATAGGCCTATCTGAAATACAAAAATAGCCCCTGTTACTTTTGACCATCATAAACCAACACTTTAAGTCGCTCAAATGAAATTTGATATTTTCTTTGAGTTAAAAAAAAACACATCCTAAGCTGTATATAGTATTAAAAAAAGTGGTCACTAATAAACCCCAAAAAGTGAAACAAGTAATTGATTAATGTAGCAGAAATTCAATGAGAGTGAGAACTGTTTCAAACATTTTAAAGCATGATATGTGCACACTGCAACGCAGAAAATGTGGCGTCAAAGATATCGTCTTTAATTCAACTGAACAACTGGCAAATTTTGACAGTATGAAAAAGGCGCAACCGAAAAAGGATCATTATTGCATTTTCTTTGGGTGTGACTGGAGGCGGAGCCATCCCCCCCCCCCCCGCCCCCGCTCTCTCTGCTGCGTGTAAGGCAATGTACGTGAATAGCGGTCCGTTTAATTGCAATTTCCCCCCAAAAAAACATTTTACTGAACTACCTACCCGCCCCTCTCTTCCCTCGATCGTTTGCCTCCTGGCTACCCCCTTCTCTCTCAGTTTGTCTGCTTGTCTACCTCCCCTTCCTTCTTCAACACAATAGGGCTACCTATTTTCAATAGTTGCTATTCATTGGTAGTACAATTTATGTCATTCTCGCTGTATTTTTCTTGAAGTTCGCTTTTACTTTCGTTCGCCCACTCTCTCTGCTCTCTTCTGTTTTACTTTCCCGCAGTGCATGGCGGATCCTTTTGAGAACCATTATAAAAAAATTGTAATGTAAACGTACCGTTTTTACTCAAGTGTGCCCCCCCCCCCTTTGAAAGTAAGGAGCCCAAGGACCCTTTATTTTTTGCTTGTCAAATTTTCCGCGGACGAAATGACGTTCAATTTTAGGTGAAAACCTTTTTTTCTTCTTTTTTTGAGGGGGTGGGGGGGGGGCTTGTGAAGTTTTCATCGAGAAAATGTGCCCCCCCCTTTGGAAAATCCTGAATCCGCCGCTGTTTGTGCCAGTGGCGTACCTAGGATTTTCCACAGGGGGGGCAAAACCGTCCGCCAAAAAATTTGACAAGCAAAAAAAAAAAAAAAAAAAAGGTCTTCGATCACAAATAAAGGATTCCGTACCAGAAAAAAATTGACAAGCAAAAAAAAAAAAAAAAAAAAAAAAAAGGTCTTCAAGCTCGTCAGGGGGGCAAAAAAGGTTTTTCAAGCCCGTCAGGTGGGCAAAGATACGTCTTTTGCATTGGTTGTGACTCGTCAGGGGGGGCAGAGTGCCCCCCCCTGCCCCTCCCCCCCCCCCCCGTAGGTACGTTAGTGGTTAGTGCTACTTACTCATTCCCCTTTAACACACAATATTCTTTTTAAATCTCACTCTCTTTCTCAAGTTTCTTTATGTTTTTCCCTCCTCCCCTATCTAGCTCTTTCCGGGGTTGTCACACAGACACGTTAAGTTTTATAGTGACAACCCCTGCAACCTTCTTAAATCGTTAGGGCCTATTTTATAGAAAATACAACCTTTTTAATATTTTTAAAAATTAAATATTCTGTTATGTACTGTATTTTTTTATATTTGATATTTGAAAAGCTGCAGAAACAATAAATGAAAATCTTTCAATTTATCTTCGCCTGTGAAAGTCTCGGCCTCTCTTTCCACTCCATCTGTGCATGGCAAACACTTCCTTAAAATGCTCATATACCATTTATATAATTTTACTCTCTTATTTACATTTTCATCCTAACAATTTCACACATGCGGAGGACCCCACTAGAAATAATTATATAAGCTTTCTAGCTTTCGTGGTTTGTCCTGTCTAAGCCTATTCTGATTTTAATATATACCATTGTAGACATGTTTTGGTGACCTGGCAAATCAAATCAATTAATCAACCAATCAATCGACCAATACTAATCAACCAATATTGACCAATCAATCAATCAATCAATAAAAATCAAACAATCAATCAACCAATCAACTAACCAATATATCAACCAATCCATCAACAAATCGACCAATTAATCAATCAATAACAAAATCAACCAATCAATCAATAACAAAATCAACCAATCAATCAATGAATCATCTAAGCATGGACCTATTACGAATAGGTCCATGATCTAAGCAACCAATTAACCATTCAATCAATCAATCAATCCATATTTCATCGAACAAAAAAGTCGCTGAGATTATGGTAAAATATATTTTTAACTTTTGAGACGTCTTTAATCCAGTCTATTACTATTCAAACATTATCCCGCAATTAAGATCGAAAAATAATTCACGAGCAAAATTAATCATCATTTGGAAGATTTGTTTTGTAATTTCGGTTTTCCAGCGGAAGAAATAAAACCGGCATTATGAATAAAAACCTGTTCTAATTATTTGAAAAAAAATTCAAGCTCCGTCGATTTCTTCCAATTGTCCTTGTCCATTTACGTTGTACAACCTGAAAGTATAGATGGAAATAAACATCATTAGTATATGATGTTTAGTTCATTTCAAAATAACCTTCATCTATTCATTTATCTGGTTATTTATCTAGGTATCTGTCATAGAACGGACAGCCATTTCAGCAGGTCTGAGTTTTAAATGGGTCAACAAACTTGACATATCGACAGAATCCTACATCAAATATTTTGAAATAGGATAAACCTATACCTTGAAACAAGTGCAATAGTAATAAGCGGAAATACTACTGATGACAATAATAATGATAGTGATGATTATAGAACCTAATACTTACACTGTTACCATTACTTTGACGATCATAATGATTAGACAAATAATAAGAAAAAATAAAATTAGTAATGATATAATACTACTACTACTACTACTACTAATACTATAATAATAACAATATTGATAATAATAATATTCGTAATAATGATAATGATAACGATATTAATATTGTTAATAATAGTAAGAACAACAACAACATCATCAATAATAATAATGGTCACAATGACGATGATTACCATAAAAAATAATAATATCGATTACCATTGGCATTATCGTCATCATTATTGTCCTTTCTCTCTTTTATATCATAAATTTCATTCAGTTTCAATCACTGGCGGATCCAGGGGGAATGTAAAAATGCCGTTAAAACAGAAGTGTGCCCCCCCCCCCTTTGAAAGTGAAGACCTTTTTTTTGTCAAATTTTTCCTCGGGAAAATCCTGGATCCGCCCCTTATCATTGAGCAATGGATTTTGAATTTTCTGCATTATTTATTATTAAAATGTGCTCTTGTGAATAATATGGCGAATGTTTAAATTTTTGTTACGAATAATTATCCGCAGGTATGAATATTTTAAAAGCACTGATTTTTATACAATTTTCTGTCTTACGAATAATTATTTGTCTTTGTGAAGAGCGTTTATGTTGATTTATATTGTAACATTTTGCAATGCACCATACTCGTATGATTTGAACTGAATTAATTTAATAAATACTATTACCAAAAAAGAAATATCATAATCATAATATTGATGGTACAGTATTGCCTATGATCATGATCATCAGCAATATTCAACATACTTTCCCCTTCATCATAAATGCAAATGCGACACTGGATTTTTTGGTTTATTTTCATTTGGTCCAATGTCAATTCGTCCAATCGCCAACTAGTCTACCATCATTTGGTCTACCGTCAGTTCGTCCAATATCCGGTCTAACTGCCATTTCGTCTAATAACCAGTTGGTCCAATAGCCATTTAGTCCATATACCATTTGGTCTAATTAGACTAAGTGTTGATTGGGCAAAGTGAATGAAAATAAAACGAATATTAGACCAAATGGTTATGAGACGTAATGGTCATAGACCAACTGGTGATTAGACGAAGTGATGATTGGACCAAATAGTTATTGGACCAAATGGTTGTTAGTCGAAATGTTGATAGACGGAATGGCATTAGACTAAATGAAGGTAGACCACTGTGGTGAGTGGACGAGTTGGTAGAAGACGAGTTGGCAATTTACCGATTTTTTACTCACCTTTCTAACCGACGAGTCTGCAGGCACTCTTAAGATTCTTGTATCCTTGGTAGGCAGCTGCTGCCTGCTCCTCATCAATCTCCTCATTGCGAAGGGCAGCATCCCGGAGCCTCACTAAAGTGATAACAAGACGAAGTTATATTGTACTTTAGTGACTGATCAGGTTGAACTAAGGAAATGCATACTGTAAATAAAATAGAACCCCAACTCCTCTTGAAGCAAAATATTTTAAAGTATTAACATGATAGTCATTCATCAAGAACAATATTGACCCCCCCCCCCTCCATCGGTGAGAAGAACTGACATTTGAAGCAATAGTTCCCACGCACAATCCCACCCGCACACACACACACCCATGCACATTTTTGTTTTCTTTTTAAATTTGTTTCTCTGGAAAAACATGATGGAGAATTAATCATACATGATAATTAAAGAAGATGAAGAGCATCAAATCATACATAAATTCCAACACACATATACACACACGAACGCATACGACAACACCCCCACACAGGGGCGTAGCTACGGAGGGCCTGGGGGCACGTGCCCCCCCCCCCCCCCCCCGAACAAAAGTTGGCGGAGCAAAAAAAAAGAGGGGAAAAGAAAAAAGGAAAAGTTAGAAGGAAAAAGAAGAAGAGGAAAATCAGAGGAGGAAGACGAGTGAATAAAATAAGGTGAGGGGAAGACTTGCAACAACAAATTTTCGCTCGCGCTTCGCGCTCGCACTTTTATATAGGGCTTATGAGATTATTTCATATTTATGTTGTTTTATAAAAAAATAAAGCAAGAATTGACTGTGAGGACTACCCCTTCAAACAAACAAAAATCCTAGCTACGCCACTGCCCCCGCACACCAACGGCCTACACCCACCCTCATGTACCTATAAACACGAGCTACTTACTTAATTCATCTCCTGGCAGCCCGTTCACGACACCACACCCCTTCTTGACCGCATGTCCAACGTCACGGGCTGCATGCGATACGGCGTGCGAGACTTTATGGGCTGCTCTGGAAAACCAGCTAGAAGCCAAGACGTCTCCCAAGGCTCCCAAGGTTTCCTCATCAAGATCTGGAAATAAATTGCAGCATATGAGAAAAAAAGGTTTGTGTGTTTATAACTAGTGGGGACAAATATAGTTAATACTTTTTTTAAGATCCGCATGATATTTCATCGCGATGCTTCAAATTAAAAACAGAGTTTCTAGAAACCCTAACGGGTTACGGTTTCGCCATTAGAATGTCCCTTTGAATTAGATAATGATAATGATGAATGAAACTGTGGAATGAACTCTTCATGATATC
This sequence comes from Lytechinus pictus, assembly GCF_037042905.1. NCBI lineage: Eukaryota > Metazoa > Echinodermata > Echinoidea > Temnopleuroida > Toxopneustidae > Lytechinus > Lytechinus pictus. The sequence goes on from NC_087255.1 coordinate 11,131,109, forward strand.
ATTTTCAGGGGCGGATCCAGCCAGAATTTTCCAAAGGGAAAAGGCACATTTTTTCCGAGGAAAATTTGACAAGAACTTAGGTCCTCATTTGTGTATGAACGACATATTCCCATTCAAAAGATATGCTGTAACTTTCAAAAAGGGGGCACATTTGTGTAATTAAGAACGGGATATTTACATTAAAATAAAGGGGAGGGGACACGGACCGGATGTGCCCCCCCCCCTGAATCCGCCACTGGTCACTTTGGGTCGCATTTGGTTGCATAAGACAAACACCCGGGAAATATCTCATGAGGAAAAAAAAATTGTCAGTGACTTTCACTGACTTTTTTTTAAAGGAGAATGAAACCTTTAGAACAAGATAGCTTGTGTGAAAACAGAAAAAATCTAAGAAAGAGATCAACGAAAGTTTTGAGAAAAATCGGACAAATAATGAGAAGGTTATGAGCATTTGAATATTGCGATCACTAATGCTTAGGAGATCCTCATATTGGCAATGCGACAAAGATGTGTGATGTCACTTGCAGTGAACAACTCTCCCCATTAGTTTAGTATATATTTCACTAAAATTGCCTCTTTATCACATCTATCAGTAGATCATGTATTCTTTCTATAGGAGGGCATGTAATACAGATTTTAAAGAATGCATCATGGATAAAGAATTTGTATCACCATAAGAAAAAGCAAAAAGAGACATTTTGGGAGTATTTTACAGTCCGTCAAAGGGAAAGTTGTTCACATGTGACATCACACATCCTTGTCGCATTGCCAATGGGAGGATCTCCATAGCATTAGTGATTGCAATATTCAAATGCTCATAACTTTCTCATTGTTTGTCCGATTTTTCTCAAACTTTCGTTGATCTGTTTCTTTGATTTTTTGTTTCGACACAAGCCTACTTATACCAAGGGTCTCATTCCCTTTAAATTCATTCAATCAAATGCAATGATTTGCAGTATCTAATAACACCCGTATGTGACAGTAACGACAATATCGACCCCTGTCTTTCTTGAACTCACCGAGTTGGAGATCCCCTTGGTCATCAAAGTTCTGGTCCAAGCTGGCCGCAGTCACGTGACTGACCACTAGACCAAGAACAAGCAGGGTAGCGAATATTGTCACTTTCATTTTTAGAAATGATCTGCGACAAAATAAAAAAAGACAAAGCCATTTTTAGTTATAATTAGAAGAATAACAACCACAACAACATCAACAAAAATGGGGATACTGATAAAAATGATATATACACTCTAAAAAAAAGGTTTACCAAATATTGGGTAAAATGGGAACATACATGTTGGTTGGGTAAAAAGATACCAAATATTTTGTAAACTTGATTTTACGCATTGTTGCGTTAAAATTTACCCCTTAAACATGCATTTTGCTCAATATGGGGTAAAATTTTACTCAGTTTTTTTAGAGTGTAGGCTAAAGTAGCAACAATTCAATAACAATAGTAATAATGTTTTGATTCAGTGGAACAAATCTTAGTTAGGTAATTCTTTCCCACCAAATTATTATTTTTTTTTCGACGAGATTTTTTTTTTACACTGACATGGTAGAAGTGATGAGTGTAGATGAAAGTCTGCTATAACGCACAATTATTTCAAGACCGAATGGGTATTATTATGCATTCAATGAATAATTCAGGGTCCCTACCCCTTTACCTCACCTGGGTCGAGTGCGGCACACTTCTTGCTGAAGGAAATAAACGGTGTAAAGGATCTGAACCTATCCCACCTGACCAAGACGCAATACAGCAACCATAGCATCATAACTATGCTATTTTATAAGCAAACACCATGGATACAATGTCTTTGATCTAAACCAAGAACCATATTGATGAGTTACAGTACAAGTAGATATATTTCTATGCAGTGGCGTAACAGGCGGGGGGCAGGGGGGCAAGCTGCCCCCTGGCGGATTTCACCGGGAAAATAAAAAACGGCAAAAGAAAAAAAAGGAGGGAGAAAGAAAGGGAAAGGGGGAGGAAAGGGGAAAAGTGAAAAGAAAAAGATATTTTTACTGGAAAAAGGAAAAAAGCGGGAAAAGGAACGAAAGAAGAACATTTGAGAAAGAAAAATCATTCCAAAATAGGCCTATGTAATTCAATAGCATGATGGGAAATAAATTAAAAGATGACAAAATGGCAAACAATAGCGGGAAATGAAGGTAGAATGGAATTAGTCAAAAGCTAAATTAGAAAACAAAGAAAAGGGACAAGAAAAAAATAACAACACGACCAGGCTGCCGAGGATAGAAAATAAAGAGCAGGAAGACAGATAGACTGCATACATTGTTCTATAAGCTTGCTAAATTTTATGCAAATAAGCTACCGGGGCTTTGCCCCAGACCCCACGCAGTAGGGGCGCTTCACTATCAAATGGCTCTATAACGCCCCTGTTTAATCACGTTCAATCTCTAGCGTACAGGCGCGGGGTGGGGGGGGGGGTCTTGGTTCTACACCCAAGAGGATATCACAGAAATTATAGGAGAAAACGTATGATGAAATTAATGGAAATAATGAAATGATTAATGAATTTGATATTTGCTGAATATAATGGAAAAAATTATCACATAATTAGTATTCAATTTCAATAAGCAATATTTTTCCAGCTCGCTTTGCACGCTGGCGACTTTTAACAAATTCAACAAACAAATCAATATAATGACAAATAGAAAGACCAGAACCAATATGTAGTGAAAGTAGGATGTACATTTTCCCACATTGCTATGTTATGCCCCCTCAAATATATTTGGTTCATTACGTAACTGGGTTGAATAAATGTGTTGTGTAAAAACTATATTCTGTATATACCCTCGATTTGATTGAAATAGCGGCAATCTGCGAGGTTTAAATGGCTTTGATATCAAAAAGTTCCCGGACCCCAACCGCATAGCACTGCCGTGAGTATGGAAGGGTTGGGCCATGGGCCCCCAAAAGTTCTACAAACAAGAACAAAAAAGCTGGAAAGAAAAGCAAAGGAAAAGTGTAGGATATCATTTTATTTACTGAATATAATTTCAAAAATATCTCAAAGTTAGATTCTCATGGAAAGGTGAATTTTTTTCTTGCTCGCTCGGGGCTTATTTTAAGCAGCTTTTTAGCACATGTGTCATACTGCGCCCCTCGTTTTTTTTTTTTACTCTGAGCGCTACTGCTGCAAAGAATCCTGCTCACAGTGGCGTACAAACCACAAAAAAGGAATGGAAAGAGAGAAGAGTGAAATATATTTTTTTCTGGATATATCATGTCAAAGTCTATCAACATTGGATTTTTGTATTATTAAGGTCAAAATTTTTGTTCGCTCGCTCGCAACTTTTTTTTAAAGATAAATTCTGCCCGATACGCAATATCTGGCCCTCTCAAAATAGTCGCCTCATTACACGATTACGCCAATTCATACCATGATATGACCGGGAAATTTTTGGCTCTTGCTCCCACCCCCCCCCCCCCCCCCCCCCCTGGCCACCGACCCCTGTTACACCGCTGTTTCTGTGCCATATATTACCTCCACTACACTGAAAAGTGGACTGATAGTTTGTATCTAAGATGTTAGTTCAATTTTGTTGAAGCAACTTTTGACACAGAATATCTATGAGGTGCCGATTATAGATGCCTATTCAGTGGCTCAATAAATTTTTATCCGGCAGAGCCTTAATAGAGGCTCTGTTATCCCGGCTTGGTGCATTGACTTAAGGAATTATTCCTGCCGGATACCCATTCACCACACCTGGTTTCCAAGATCAGAGAATTTAATGAAGGGAAAATCTAACCTTTTAACTGAAAAATACTTAAAATCTACTGCTTGCTTTTCTGGGACACCCGGGTATATATTACTTACCGATGCAGAAGCGATGAGGTGATTCGGATGTTTCAGAAGTTTTGCGAGCTCAGGGAGTGATGCTAGAAAGTTCTCTCTTAGCACGATACTACCTTGAGAGTTTGTGGTCCAGTATTTATACTCTTTTCTAACCTTCTCCTTCCACTAAAGACAACACAGGCATGAAAACCTGCAATGGCCTGCCGTATGGCCAGGAATTGATATTCTAGCTATATATCCTGGATGCAATACGGTCGTGATTGGTTATCCTGATACATCAAATCAATGGTACTTTTGACAAAGGTCCAAGGACCTTCAAGAAAACGGAACATGTTTATTTCTTAAAATGATTGCAAAAGAAACTTGATCAGGGAAGATATTGACGATGTTACCAGTACTTCATGACCGTATATGAGCGGCCTTGGTAATAGATTGATCTGTGAGTTTGAAATATGAAGTCTGAAATTACAATGATTGCACATAAGTTAGGTCTATTTGTTAAGGGCATATTCACAAAAAGCTGTGCTTCGCTTTTTTCTTTCAAATTCGTGTTCATGTTAGGCTACTCCACTCTTCATATAAAGCTTTAGGTTTACCTTTTTGCATCTGAATTTACTGTGATTATCCATATGTAATCAGAATGAGTAGAATGGTGCTTTGACCCTTGTATGTATGAAAAATGTGATATTATCTGAATATAGGCTAAAAACCATTAAGAATAAAAAAAAATAGATATGAAACATTTGTTAAATAAATTTTATTTAATATGTAAATCAACATCAACAGTTTCAAAATAATTACATAAACAAAATTACAAATAATGAAGAAAAACATACTATACAAAGCTACGTTATGTAAGCTGCTTTATGTAGACGTTATTCAAGAACCGACTATTATTATTATCTTTTTTCTTGGGAAGATTAATCATTCTAAGTTTTAAAAAAAGCCTTGAAACCATCGACACTAATAGGTTTATTTTTTAATTTACAGAGATTTATGTAATATCTTAACAGGAGAAATACATACTTTAAAAATCTATTACGTAGTCTATCAAACAATTTCTGAAAAGTGGAGGAGCAATATAGGTGTTTTCTTTCTTTTATCAATATGATAAATGATTTTACCCCAAATTGGTTTCGCTTTAGGGCATATATTCACTGCCCAATGACTTTAAAGAATCACCAAGCATTAATATTTTCAAGCGCAAACTTAATAAGATGCTAATTTGTCAATACTCCACACCAACAAGTCAAGGTAATAAATGTAACTAAACGTATTTACAACTAGCATTTAATTATCAACAAATTTGTCTAATATTATATATCCTAAATAATGTCACTACAGTGCCCTATGACCTGTGCACCTGTCATGTTCCTCTTTTCATTTTCAGTTTTATTTGCACCACTCTTTTCTCCTCTCTCTTTCCTTTGCCTCCCTTTTCCACTCTTATGATTTCTATTAAAAATTTTATCATTATTATCGTTATCATTCCAATTATTATCCAAATTACTTTCCACTTTTTGTTGTTGCTTATACGCTCTATTTTGGTATTTTGTAGATTATGTATTTTAATTTCGTTTTCCACCCGTCTCTTGTATATAGGTTTTGTTAATTAGTATTGGAACTATGTTTAGGGACTTGCCTTTTTTACAAGCTCTGCTTTTCTTGGCAAGTCAGATAATTTTATCTTCAATATTTGCTATGAAATGTTATAGAACTGTATGTATTATTTTGAGTATGTATTATTTTGAACATGTATTTACACTGTACTTGGATTGTGTCTTTTGTTTGAACGGAAATAAATAAATAAATCTAAATCTAAATCTAAATCTGAATAAATCTATATAAAAAAATATGTAAGGTCGTATCAGGGTCTTTGTTACAAAAGACACAAGGGGGTGGGCTAAATCCATTTCCTCTTGATCTTGAATAAGAAATTGTTGAAGGCAATGGTTCTACGAAATATCTTTAAATGATTTAATGCACGTTGAAACATTTTTTTTTACTGCGTTATTTAATTTATTGGTTATGTCATACATTCATTTCTTACTAAGCCACTGGAAATCAAAGATTCCTATTCATTTTTTTAACTTGAAAAACGTAGACATATGCGAGGGAGCAAAGCAACCAAGGTATTTACGAAAGTGTTTTTTTTTATCAAAGCAAAATGAAAGTAATTCGATCTTGGCCTCTAGTGCATATTTATATGAGTTTTTGAGAATAGGCCTATCTGAAATAAGGAAATGTTACTTTTGACCATTGTAATACGACAAAACCAACACTTGAAGTCGCTCAAGTAAAATTTGAGATTTTTTAACCTAAAAAAAAACACATCCTAAGCTGTGAAATAATATAAAACTTGAAAAAAAGTCAACAATATAAAAACCAAAACAAGTGAAACAAATACTTGGTTTAATGTAGCAGAAATTCAGTGAGAGGTTTTATGAATTAGGGAGAACTATTCTAAACACAAGGTTTAAAGTTTGGGGTTCGTTTTTAAAGCATGAGATGTGCACTCTGCAATGCAGTATTAATATAGGTGTCCCCCAGGGGTCTGTACTGGGGCCTTTACTTTTTCTTTTGCATATCAACGACATCCAATTTGTAAGCAAAATGTTTCATGCTATTATTTATGCCGATGATACCAACCTTTTTTGTCTGGGGAAAAAAGTGATTTTTGTGTAACACAGCAAATTCCGAATTAGTAAAGTTTTCTGAATGGTTTGCATTAAACAAGTTGAAAATCAACGTCACTAAGACATGTTGTATGCTTTTTAAACCAAGGAATAGACAAATCAATTTTTCTGATATCGAATTATTTATTGACAATTGTATTCCATTAGTACATTCCACTCATTTCTTGGGAGTCGTTATTGATGACAAATTAACTTGGAAAAATCATATTAGTTACATTTCTAACAAAATATCAAGGGTTATTGGTGCAATAAGTAGAATGAAGAAGGTCTTACCTCATAACATTCTATTGTCCATTTATCAATCTTTAATAGGATCTCATTTGATGTTCCTCAACACATCTCAATAGACTCTTTTTGTTGCAGAAACGGGTAATACGCGTCATCACAGACTCATGCAGCTCCCTTTTCACATACCAATCCTTTATTTTTCAAATTTAGACAACTGAAAATTTAGGATATTCATAAATTACAAGTTGCAATCTTTATGTTTTCTTATTTACACAATATTACCTAAATTTTTAAATGATTGTTTTCAAGAGAATAATTTAACTGTTCCTTACACAACCAGGCAGTCAAATCACATCCGTGTCCCTAAATTAAAATATGAGTTTTCTCGGTCCACAATTATTTTAATTTGTCCAAAGCTATGGAACTTTTTAGATCGCGATATGAAGAGTTGCCCTACATTGTCTAGGTTTAAGAAGCTGTATATAAATAATCTAATTATTTCTTATACTCCCTGATTTTACTTCTATCTTTAATTTTTGAATGACTTTATTGCTTTATGTTTGTTTATTTGCCTGTTTGTTTATGATCAGTCATTTGTTATCTTTATATGTTGGGGACAAGCCCTTGATAGGCCCCGGGCCTTTGTTTGCAGAGGCGTCGATCCTGGGGGGGGGGGGGCAGGGGGGCGATCGCCCCACCAATGAAAATATTGGGGGACAAACATATCGTTTTGCCCCCCCCCCCCCAATAAATTCCGGATGTGCAAAAATAAAATAAGATTGTAATGTTCAGCAAGCGAGATTGAGATACACAACTCGTTCTCTATTTCAAATCGTGCTCAAAATGTCCGCTTTTCAGATTGGAATACAACAATTTTCAGCTCGCGCTTCGCGCTCGCATCATTTCTGTAGCAAAAACCCATACTTTTCATGATTAAATAGGTGAATAGAATGTCCCGTTTTCAGTTCTAACCCTCAAAATAACTCACGCTTCGATTTGCAATAATCTTTTGTTGGATATATATCTTGTTCTTTATAAAAAAAACGTCCATTAAACTGTCATTTTTTTCAGATCGAAATATCAAAATTAGATGCGAGCTTTTAGAGAGAGATTTATTTTTTTAGATACCAATCTTAATCCTTGGTACCAAAAATGCTTAGAATATCAAGCCTATGTGTGTGGGTGGGGGTGTGTTTTGTACGATCGAGCGCCTTTGGAACGTTGATTCATGATTTTGCCCCCCCCCCCCATCTGAAAAATGGATCGACGCCCCTGTTTGTTTGTCCCTCCACTTCTTAATATTCTGTTAATGCTCCGTACTTACTTGGTACTTTGTATCAAGTAAGTCTATGTATTATATTATTCATTGTTCTTTGAATCACTTTGTGCAATTTTGATGTAATTTTTATTGAATTGTGGAAATAAAATGAATTGAATTGAATTGAAATTTTGACAGTATGAAAAAGGATTATCATTGCATTTTCCTTTGGGGATGGGATGACTGGAGGCGGAGCCACCCCCCCCCCCCCGCGCGTTATAGAACCTGCCCGCCCCTCTCTCTCCTCGATCGTTTGCCCCCCCCTCTCTCTCTCTCTTTCAGGATGTCTGATTGCCTCTCTCTCCCATCCCTTCTTCCACACAATTCCTATTTTCAATGGTTGATATTTATTGGTACCCGGTAGTACAATTTGTATAATTCTCGCTGTTTTTCTTTGCTTTTACTTTCGTTCTCTCTGCTACGCTCCCTCTTCTGTTTAACTTTCCCGCAGTGGCGGATCCAGGAAGGGGGGGTCCCAGGGGCGTAGATACGGGGGCCCTTGGGGACACGTACCCCCCCCCCCCTCTGGAGCAAAAAAAAAAAGAAGGGGGAAGATAGAAAGAAAAAAAAGAGGGAAATAAGAGGAGAAAGACGAGTGAATAAAATAAGGTGAGGGGAAGACTTGCGAGAAAAAAAATCTTTCATGCCATTATATAAATTTTTCGCTGGCGCTTCGCGCTCGCATTGCCTATACGTGCGCTTAGATTCATATCTTGCTCAATAGGCTGATATGGAGCTTAAAATATCAAGTTTTGAAGTCAATACACAAAACACATTTCAGCTCGGACATTGAGCTTTCATTATTTTTTTTAAATACAAATTAATTTCCTAAGTGCTCTGTAAAATGTCCGTTTTATGGATTAAATATCAACATTTTCCACGCTCTCATTAAGCATATTAGATTAATAAATAAGAAAACAACATTTTAATAAATTCCTAATAACTAAATTGCCCCTTTTTCAGAATGAAAAATCAACAAGTTTCATCTCGCGCTTAGGAATAATAGGAAGATAGTCCTCATTTCCATATGATGAAAAAATGTCCTTCAAATTTCCCGGTCCTAGGTCAAAATGATAAAAAAAACATCAGCTCGCGCTTCGCGCCCGCTTCATTTGTTAAGTGCGATCCACATCCACTTCACAATTTTCCTACACAATGTTTGAAATAGTGCTTAAATTGACAATTTTTCAGATTGGAATATTTATGTTTTCAGCTCGCGCTTCGAGCTGGCATTATTGATCTTCATTATTTAAAAAAATGTATACAGAATGCCTAGATTCTAGGTTTAAATCTAAAACAGGCGCGCGCATGTTTACTGATGTGCCCAGCTTGTTTTTTATTTAAAACATGCTTAGATTATCCAGTTTCAGATCAGAATATCAATAATTTTCAGATCGGAATATGAATGTCTTCAGCTCGCACTTCGAGCTGGAATTATTGGTCTTCATTATCAAGTAATGTCGCATCATTAATGTAGGAAGATACTCATTTTGCCATCCTATTCATGATTTACAAAACGTGAACAGAGTGTCCCGTTGTTGGGTGTAAATTCTCAATTTTCTTCCGCACGCGCGTCGCGCTCGCATCAATTGTTTAGTTACATACATTATCATTTCATGATTACAAAAAGTGCTTAGAATGACAATTTCTTTTATGTTGGAATGTCCAAAATTTTCAGCTCGCGCTTCGCGCTAGCATTATTTAATTGCTGAAATATGTATTGTCTTCAGAAACTGTAATTATCTAGTTATACGCATTGTTCAGGACAACAAACATTGCCCAGGACCACAAACATTTCCCAGAATGTTAAATTTTCAGGACAAAATACATGAAAGTTTAAAAAATAATAATAACTCGCGCTTCGCGCTAGCACTTTTTATATAGGGCTTATGAGATTATTTCACATTTATGCTGTTTTATAAGTCTTGAATAGAGATAAGAAGTGACTGGGAGGACTACCCTTTAGACAAACAAAAATAAACTTTGAGCGGCCGATGGGGGGGGGGAATAATTTGTTCCCCCCCCCCATGAAAAAGCAAAGACCCCCAGTATCCCCAGGAAAAAATCCTAGCTATGCCACTGCCGTGCCCCCCCCCCTTGATAGCCAGAATCAACATTTGTAACGTAAATATAACGTTTTTACTCATGTGTGCTCCCTCCCCTTTGAAAGTAAGGACTCTTTTTTTTTTTAGCTTGTCAAATTTTTCGCGGACGAAATGACGTTCAATTTTAGGTGAAAACCCTTTTTTGAGGGGGGGGGGAGGCTTGTCAAATTTTCATCGGGAAAATGTGCCCTTCCCCCCCCCCCCCTTTGAAAAAAACCTGAATCTGCCCCTGTTTCCCCGTGTGCTATTCATTCCCCTTTAACACACAATATCCTTTCTAAATCTCACCCTCTTTCTCAAGTTTCTCTATGTTTTATTCCCCCCTCCCCTATCTTGCCTATCTAGCTCTTTCCGGCGTTGTCACACAGACACGTTAAGTTTTACAGTGGCGACCCCTGCAACCTTCTTAAATCGTTATAGGGCCTATTTATTATTATGGAATATACAACCTTTCTTCATGTTTTTTTTAAATTAAATATTCTGGTATGTACTGTATTTATTTTTATTTGATATTTGAAAAGCTGCAGAAACAATAAATGAAAATCTTTCAATTTAGCTTCGCCTGTGAAAGTCTCAGCCTCTCTTTCCACTCCGTCTGTGCATGGCAAACAATACCTTAAAATGCTCATATACCATAATTTTACTCTCTCCTCCCCTTTCTCTTTTTCTTTAATTTTTCATATTTCTGCCTCTGTCTATCCCCCAGTTTCTTACAACATGCGTTACTAATTTCAAAATATGTTTATTCATTTCATTCTTAACCCGAACTACCCCCACCTTTCTCTCCCATTTTCTCTCTCTCTCGATAGTCCCTCCCTCTCTCTACATAATTTCCTTACCGCATCCGTCTCTTAATCGGTCTCTATAAAAATTATTTAATTTCAATCATCTATACTCAATCAAGAAAAAAAAATAATTATGGTAAACTATATTTTAAACTTTCAAACGACTTTAATCCAGTGTAGTACTAATTCAAACATTATCCCGCAATGAAGATTGAAAAATAATTCATGAGCAAAATTAGTTATCTTTGGAAGATTTGTTGTGTAATGAACTAAGTGAGAACCAACTTATATCGGTTTCCAGCGGATGAAATAAAATCGGCATTATAAATAAAAACATATTCTAAATATTGAAGAAAAAAATTCAAGCTCCGTCGATTTCTTCCAATTGTCCTTGTCCATTTCCGTTGTACAACCTGGAAGTATAGATGGAAATAAATATCATTAGTATATCTCATGTGTCCGTATTCTGAAGTCGGGTTTAATTTTATTCAGGTTTAAAGTTGTGGTTTAAGTATGGGAAGCCAAAAGTATTTTAAAAAAAGTTCATTAAGTTGTATGTTTCTTATGTTTACTGTGCTCTTTCCAGATTCATCGATGGTGAAAACAATCATCTATTTATACTTCCTAGACAATTATGAATGATTTGAGAGCTGAATGAGCTGAAATAAGATATCTTTACTGTTATATGATTTATGTAACAATTGGCTATCCATACTTGAAACACAACTTTAAACCTGAGTTTAATTTAAACCTGCTATCAGCATGGGTGTCGATCAGTATCCTTGGTTGGGGGGGATGATTGACACAAAAGTTCTTGTGGATGGGGATCTTTCAACATTACCCCCACTAAAATCACAAGTTAGGACATTTGGGAGTGATTGATATGCATGGTGTTCTTGGAAATTCCTTCATTGTTGTAGTGTACTTATATTTCTTTCTTGAAAATTCAATTTGTGTTACAAATAAGCCTATTCTAAACTCATACGAAAGAAAAAATGACAAATTTTCTGGACCATGTACATAGTGATATGTTTATTGAGCATGATGTATACACAGGGGCGTCGATCCATTTTTCAGATGGGGGGGGCAAAATCATGAATCAACGTTCCAAAGGCGCTCGATCATACAAAACGAACAAACTCATCCACACACCCCTACACCCCCACACACATAGGCCTATATTTTATATATATATATATATGCATATATATATATATATATATAACTCATGAGAAAGAGACACATATCTCACCCTCACCAACAATGCGAGCGCGAAGCGCGAGCTGAAATTTTTTAGTATGACATGAAAACAGGAAAAATGTACCTGTTTAGGTTTGTTTGTAGTAACTCATGAGGAGCATAGATACATGTATCTCACTAGAGAGCGAGCTAAAATTTCTTTATATTCTGACGTGAAAGCTTGATATTCTAAGCATTTTTGGCACCAATGATTAAGATTGGTATCTAGAAGAACAATAGATGCGAGCGCAAAGCGCCAGCTGAAAAAGTTGATATTTCGATCTGGAAAAGTTTAATGGACGCTTTTAATAAAGAACAAGATATATATCCAACAAAAGATTATTGCAAATCGAAGCGGGAGTTCTTTTGAGGTATAGAACTAAAAAGGGGACATTCTATTCACCTATTTAATCATGAAAAGTATCGGGGTTTTGGTACAGAAATGATGCGAGCGCGAAGCGCGAGCTGAACATTTTTATATTCCAATCTAAAAAGCAGACATTTTGAGCACGATTTTAAATCAAAATCGAGTTGGTATCTCAATCTTGCTTGCAGGTTTCAGTGTAGCATTACAATCTAATTTCATTTTTTAGTTGCACATACAGAATTATTGGGAGGGGGAGGGGGCAAAACGATATGTTCCCCCAAATATTTTCATTGGCGGGGCGATCGCCCCCCTGCACCCCCCCCCCCCCGGATCGACGCCTTTGTGTATACAACTTCTCTCTTTAATCTTACCCGACTGGCAATATCTTTTTTCTTAATGCATGATGATAACATGCAGATTCGGACCAATTAAGACTAGCACAAATTACAAACTGTGTGGATTCTCGTGCGCCATCGGGCTTACCGTCATTCCATAGAGCTATTACTGTAATAGCTATATGGTCATTCCTTAGACGATTTATCTTGCCACCCTTTTACTCCCGTTTATTTTTCCACCCTTTTGAATTAATTGATTTGTTAAAATTAATTTATTCACCATTGGTGGGATGGAACACCAAAAGTCGTTTTTCGTTGGGGTCCTTTTATGTCATGTGTTTAAAAATATCATATACATAAACATTTCATTCTTTTTCATCTTGAACCTCCACCCATCTGTTTAATAGTCCTGAAAAAGAATGTTTTTATTTAATAACAATATACACAAATTGCGAGAGAAACAAACTGATTGATGGCATTCTATATTCATCACTATAATCATCATGATCAAACTTTTCATTTTTTCATCATCATTATTATAATTTTTCTACCCTAAATTATTGGGGGGGGATGATAATACAGGCCATCCCCCCACTTGAAATATTGGGGGGATATATCCCCCCATCCCCCCCCCCCCCCCCCCGTGATCGACACCCATGGCTATCAGAATACGGGCCAATATGTTTAGTTCATTTCAAATAACCTTCATCTATTTACAGTATCTGGACATTTGTCATAAAATGGACAGTCCATTCAACAGGTCAACAAACATGACATATCGACAAAAACCCTACATCAAATATTTTGAAATAGGATAGGCCTACACTGAAACAAGAGCAATAATATAACCGGAAATACTAATGATGATAATAATAATGATAGTGACCGCGATGATAATGATAGTGATGATTATAGAACCTAATAGTAACACTCTTACCATGACTATGAGGATAATAATGATTATAGAAATAATAAGGATTATGAAAAAACAATGAAATTAATAATGATATAATAATTATAATAATATTCATAATAATACTAATAAAAATTTCAATGATAATAATAATAATATTGTTTACAATAACAATAATAACAACAACACCATCAATGATAGTAATGTAATGGTCATAATGACGATGATTACAATAAAAAAAAACTAATAATATCGATTACCATTGGCATTATCGTCATCATTATTTTTTCCTTTCTCTCTTTTATATTATAAATTTCATTCAGTTTCAATCACTGGCGGATCCAGGGGGAATGTAAAAATGCCGTTAAAACAGAAGTGTGCCCCCCACCCCCTCCTTTGAAAGTGAAGACCTTTTTTGTCAAATTTTTCCTCGGTGAAATGTGCTCTCGGGAAAATCCTGGATCCGCCCCTTATCACTGAGCAATGGATTGTGATTTTCTGCATTATTTATTATTAAAATGTGCTCTTGTGAATAATATGGCGAATGTTAAAATTTTTGTTACGAATAATTATCCGCAGGTATGAATATTTAAAAGCACTGATTTTTATACAATTTTCTGTCTTACGAATAATTATTTGTCTTTGTGAAGAGCGTTTATGTTGATTTATATTGAAACATTTTGCAATGCACCATACTCGTATGATTTCAACTGAATGAATTTAATAAATACTATTACCAAAAAATAAATATCATAATCATAAAATTGATGGTACAGTATTGTCTATGATCATGATCATCAGCAATATTCAACATACTTTCCCCTTCATCATAAATGCAAATGCGACACTGGATTTTTTGGTTTATTTTCATTTGGTCCAATGTCAATTCGTCCAATCGCCAACTAGTCCACTATCATTTGGTCTACCGTCAGTTCGTCCAATTATCGGTCTAACTGCCATTTCGTCTAATAACCAGTTGGTCCAATAGCCATTTAGTCCATATACCATTTGGTCTAATTAGACTAAGTGTTGATTGGGCAAAGTGAATGAAAATAAAACGAATATTAGACCAAATGGTTATGAGACGTAATGGTCATAGACCAACTGGTGATTAGACGAAATGATGATTGGACCAAATAGTTATTGGACCAAATGGTTGTTAGTCGAAATGTTGATAGACGGAATGGCATTAGACTAAATGAAGGTAGACCACTGTGGTGAGTGGACGAGTTGGTAGAAGACGAGTTGGCAATTTACCGATTTTTTACTCACCTTTCTAACCGACGAGTCTGCAGGCACTCTTAAGATTCTTGTATCCTTGGTAGGCAGCTGCTGCCTGCTCCTCATCAATCTCCTCATTGCGAAGGGCAGCATCCCGGAGCCTCACTAAAGTGATAACAAGACGAAGTTATATTGTACTTTAGTGACTGATCAGGTTGAACCATGGACCTATTAGGTCCATGGTTGAACTAAGGAAAGGCATACTGTAAATAAAATAGAACCCCAACTCCTCTTGAAGCAAAATATTTTAAAGTATTAACATGATAGTCATTCATCAAGAACAATATTGACCCCCCCTCCATCGGTGAGAAGAACTGACATTTGAAGCAATAGTTCCCACGCACAATCCCACCCGCACACACACACACCCATGCACATTTTTTTTTTTCTTTTTAAATTTGTTTCTCTGGAAAAACATGATGGAGAATTAATCATACATGATAATTAAAGAAGATGAAGAGCATCAAATCATCATTACATAAATTCCAACACACATATACACACACGAACGCATACGACAACACCCCCACACAGGGGCGTAGCTACGGAGGGCCTGGGGGCACGTGCCCCCCCCCCCCCGAACAAAAGTTGGCGGAGCAAAAAAAAAGGGGAAAAAGACAAAAGGAAAAGTTAGAAGGAAAAAGAAGAAGAGGAAAATCAGAGGAGGAAGACGAGTGAATAAAATAAGGTGAGGGGAAGACTTGCAACAACAAAAAATTCATGTCACTATGTAAAATTTTCGCTCGCGCTTCGCGCTCGCACTATTATATAGGGCTTATGAGATTATTTCATATTTATGTTGTTTTATAAAAAAATAAAGCAAGAATTGACTGTGAGGACTACCCCTTCAAACAAACAAAAATCCTAGCTACGCCACTGCCCCCGCACACCAACGGCCTACCCTACGCCCACCCTCATGTACCTATAAACACAAGCTACTTACTTAATTCATCTCCTGGCAGCCCATTCACGACACCACACCCCTTCTTGACCGCATGTCCAACGTCACGGGCTGCATGCGATACAGCGTGCGAGACTTTATGGGCTGCTCTGGAAAACCAGCTAGAAGCCAAGACGTCTCCCAAGGCTCCCAAGGTTTCCTCATCAAGATCTGGAAATAAATTGCGCATATGAGAAAAAAAGGTTTGTGTGTTTAACTAGTGGGGACAAATATAGGTAATACTTTTTTAAAGATCCGCATGATATTTCATCGCGATGCTTCAAATTAAAAACAAAGTTTCTAGAAACCCTAACGGGTTACGGTTTCGCTATTAGAATTTCCCTTTGAATTAGATAATGATAATGATGAATGAAACTGTGGAATGAACTCTTCATGATATCATTTTCAGGGGCGGATCCAGCCAGAATTTTCCAAAGGGAAAAGGCACATTTTTTCCGAGGAAAATTTGACAAGAACTTAGGTCCTCATTTGTGTATGAACGACATATTCCCATTCAAAAGATATGCTGTAACTTTAAAAAAGGGGGCACATTTGTGTAATTAAGAACGGGATATTTACATTAAAATAAAGGGGAGGGGGCACGGACCGGATGTGCCCCCCCCCCCTGAATCCGCCACTGGTCACTTTGGGTCGCATTTGGTTGCATAAGACAAACACCCGGGAAACATCTCATGAGGAAAAAAAAAATTGTCAGTGACTTTCACTGACTTTTTTTAAAAGGAGAATGAAACCTTTAGAACAAGATAGCTTGTGTGAAAACAGAAAAAATCTAAGAAAGAGATCAACGAAAGTTTGAGAAAAATCGGACAAATAATGAGAAGGTTATGAGCATTTGAATATTGCGATTACTAATGCTTAGGAGATCCTCATATTGGCAATGCGACAAAGATGTGTGATGTCACTTGCAGTGAACAACTCTCCCCATTAGTTTAGTATATATTTCACTGAAATTGCCTCTTTTGTCACATATATCAGTAGATCATGTATTCTTTCTTTAGGAGGGCATGTAATACAGATTTTAAAGAATGCATCATGGATAAAGAATTTGTATCACCATAAGAAAAAGCAAAAAGAGACATTTTGGGAGTATTTTACAGTCCATCAAAGGGAAAGTTGTTCACATGTGACATCACACATCCTTGTCGCATTGCCAATGGGAGGATATCCATAGCATTAGTGACTGCAATATTCAAATGCTCATGACTTTCTCATTGTTTGTCCGATTTTTTCTAAAACTTTCGTTGATCTGTTTCTTTGATTTTTTGTTTCGACACAAGCCTACTTATTCCAAGGGTCTCATTCCCTTTAAATTAATTCACTCAAATGCAATGATTTGCAGTATCTAATAACACCCGTATGTGACAGTAACGACAATATCGACCCCTGTCTTTCTTGAACTCACCGAGTTGGAGATCCCCTTGGTCATCAAAGTTCTGGTCCAAGCTGGCCGCAGTCACGTGACTGACCACGAGACCAAGAACAAGCAGGGTAGCGAATATTGTCACTTTCATTTTTAGAAATGATCTGCGACAAAATAAAAGAAGACAAAGCCATTTTTAGTTATAATTAGAAGAATAACAACCACAACAACATCAACAAAAATGGGGATACCGATAAAAATGATATATACACTCTAAAAAAAAAGTTTACCAAATATTGGGTAAAATGGGAACATACATGTTGGTTGGGTAAAAAGATACCAAATATTTTGTAAACTTGATTTTACGCATTGTTGCGTTAAAATTTACCCCTTAAACATGCATTTTGCTCAATATGGGGTAAAATTTTAGTCAGTTTTTTTAGAGTGTAGGCTAAAGTAGCAACAACTCAATAACAATAGTAATAATGTTTTGATTTAGTGGAACAAATCTTAGTTAGGTAATTCTTTCCCACCAAATTAGTTTTTTTTTATTTCGACGAGATTTTTTTTTTACAGTGACATGGTAGAAGTGATGAGTGTAGATGAAAGTCTGCTATAACGCACAATTATTTCAAGACCGAATGGGTATTATTATGCATTCGATGAATAATTCAGGGTCCCTACCCCTTTACCTCACCTGGGTCGAGCGCGGCACACTTCTTGCTGAAGGAAATAAACGGTGTAAAGGATCTGAACCTATCCCACCTGACCAAGACGCAAGATAAGTTAGCAACCATAGCATCATAACTATACTATGTTATAAGCAAACACCATGGATATAATGTCTTTGATCTAAACCAAGAACCATATTGATGAGTTACAGTTCATGAAGATGAATTTCTATGACATACTTACCTACACTATAGGGTACACTAAAAAGTGGACTGATATTTTGTATCTAGGATGTTAATTCCTTTTTGTTATAGCAACTTTTGACACAGAATATTCATGAGGTGCCGATTATATAGATGCATATTCAGTGGCTCAATATTTTTTTTATCCCGCAGAGCCATTAATAGAGGCTCTGTTATCCCGGCTTGGTGCATTAACTTAAGGAATTATTCCTGCCGGATACCCATTCACCACACCTGGTTCCCAAGATCAGAGAATTTAATGAAGGGAAAAATCTAACCTTTTAACTGAAAAATACTTAAAATCTACTGCTTGCTTTTCTGGGACACCCGGGTATATCTTACTTACCGATGCAGAAGCGATGAGGTGATTCGGATGTTTCAGAAGTTTTGCGAGCTCAGGGAGTGATGCTAGAAGTTCTCTCTTAGCACGATACTACATTGAGCGTTTGTGGTCCAGTATTTATACCCTTTTCTAACCTTCTCCTTCTACTAAAGACAACACAGGCATGAAAACATGCAATGGCCTGCCGTATGGCCAGGAATTGATATTCTAGCTATATATCCTGGATGCAATACGGTCGTGATTGGTTATCCTGATACATCAAATCAATGGTACTTTTGACAAAGGTCCAAGGACCTTCAAGAAATAAACGGAACATGTTTATTTCTTAAAATGATTGCAAAAGAAACTTGATCAGGGAAGATATTGACGATGTTACCAGTACTTCATGACTGTATATGAGCGGCCTTGGTAATAGATTGATCTGTGGGTTTGAAATATGAAGTCTGAAATTACAATGATTGCACATAAGTTAGGTCTATTTGTTAAGGGCATATTCACAAAAAGCTGTGCTTCGCTTTTTTCTTTCAAATTCGTGTTCATGTTAGGCTACTCCACTCTTCATATAAAGCTTTAGGTTTACCTTTTTGCATCTGAATTTACTGTGATTATCCATATGTAATCAGAATGAGTAGAATGGTGCTTTGACCCTTGTATGTATGAAAAATGTGATATTATCTGAATATAGGCTAAAAACCATTAAGAATTAAAAAAAAATAGATATGAAACATTTGTTAAATAAATTTTATTTAATATGTAAATCAACATCAACAGTTTCAAAATAATTACATAAACAAAATTACAAATAATGAAGAAAAACATACTATACAAAGCTACGTTATGTAAGCTGCTTTATGTCGACGTCATGGGCGGAAATCCCAGGGGGGACAGGGGGGACGTGTCCCCCCTACTCAAAATAGTAGGGGGGACACAATATCAAATGTCCCCCCTACTATTTTGGTCTTTTATGATGGTAAGAAATGCATCATTATAAATCGAAATAACACATGTATTTTGGGACGAGATGAACTTACTTTGACGATGATAACCATTTTTTTTGCTTGCCAAATTTTCCCGCCCCTTGTCCCCATAGGCGGATCTAGGGTGATTTACATATCTTGTTCAATATGGAGTTCGAATATCAAGTTTGGAAGTCAATATACAAAACATATTTTACCTCGGAAATCGAACTTTCATTATTCTGTGTAATTTACAAATTGGTTTTTAAAAAGTGCTCTGTAAAAATGTCAGTTTTATGGTCTGAATGTTAACATTTGCTGCTTAATTGCGCTGCGCGCTCGCAAATTTTGATTTATCAGGTACCTATTATTTTCGTGTATTCCATAAAGACTCGACGTTTCGGGCAGGTTGACTGTCCGTCTTCACTCCTGAAGACGGACAGTCAACCTGCCCGAAACGTCGAATCTCTCTACTGCTTCTACTCATCATCTCCACTCGCCGACTCAAGCCAGCAACTCCTCATCCATCCTACTACTCAAGCTGTTTCTTCAACTCATCAAACTCTTCTGGTTTACAGTCCTTTTCAGGACTACTTTCAAGAAAGGAATACTCTACTCTCAAATCTCCACTTTCTCGCCTATCCAATTCCTTTTCTATCTCTTTCCACTGTTTCTATAACACTCCACATGGTGTACCATAAACCACATCAGCGATTGTACATGCCACCATTCAAACCTTCAAACAACATCACGCTCACGCATGTTTATTCAGATACTCAACTTGTTCTCTAATTTAAATCATTGCCCAGTTTCAGATCAAAATATCAAAAATTGTCTGCTCGCGCTTTGTGCTCGCATTATTAATGTAGGAAGACCCCATATTACTCATCCTTTTGATGATTTACAAAACATGAACAGAGTGGGCCATTTTTAGTACTATAAATTTCGATTTTTTTTTTCTGCTCGCGCTTCGCGCTCGCATCAATCGTTAAATTATATAGCTATCCTGTTCACGATTACAAAAACTGATTAAAAATTTCAATTCTTTCTTTAGAAAGTTCAAAAATTTTCAGCTCGCGCTTCGCGCTCGCATTTTTTGATTGTTGAAATATGTAACGCCTTCATGGCTAAGTGCAAGCAGTCCTTAACAGGTACCTTTTCAACAGGTACCAGTTCAAAACATATTAAAAAATTCTCTGCTCGCGCTTTGCGCTCACATTATTAATACTCATCCTTTTCAGGATTTACAAAACATGAATAGAGTGTCTCGTTCAGTAAATATTATAGGACTAAATCTCGAAATTTTCCGCTCGCGCTTCGCGCTCGCATTATTTGTTTACTTATATACCTATTCTGCTTGAGTTACAAAAAGTGCTTAGAATTTCCATTCTTTAGGTGAAATGTCAAAGAAAATTCAGCTCGCGCTTCGCGCTCGCATTATTTGATTGTTAAATGCTACTTTAACATGTATCTTTTCCATCTGTACATTTTTGCTCTCGCTTTGCGTTCGTAGTAATTATTAAGTTGCATACACATCTTTTTCAGGATAAAAAGAACAAGACCATAATCAGTTCAAATTTTAGGAAAAAATACATAAAATTTCAAAAAAAAATTAGCTCGCGCTTCGCGCTCGCATCATGCAAATAAGGTTTATGATATTATATATTAATTTATAAGAATAAAGCTAAGAAGTGACTAATGAGGACTATCCCTTCAAAGAAACAAACAAAAATCATCTTCGAGCTGCCATTCGGGGAAAATATGGCTGAAACAAATTTCTGCCCCCCCCCTATTGGCGAAGGCTGGATCCGCCCCTGTGTCCCCCCTACCTTTTGGGAGAGATTTCCGCCCCTGGTCGACGTTATTCATTAAGTGTTATGCGCTATACAAGAACCGACTATTATTATTATCTTTTTTCTTGGGAAGATTAATTATTCTAAGTTTTAAAAAAAGCCTTGAAACCATCGACACTAATAGGTTTATTTTTTAATTTACAGAGATTTATGTAATATCTTAACAGGAGAAATACATACTTTAAAAATCTATTACGTAGTCTATCAAACAATTTCTGAAAAGTGGAGGAGCAATATAGGTGTTTTCTTTCTTTTATCAATATGATAAATGATTTTACCCCAAATTGGTTTCGCTTTAGGGCATATATTCACTGCCCAATGACTTTAAAGAATCACCAAGCATTAATATTTTCAAGCGCAAACTTAATAAGATGCTAATTTGTCAATACTCCACACCAACAAGTCAAGGTAATAACTGTAACTAAACGTATTTACAACTACCATTTAATTATCAACAAATTTGTCTAATATTATATATCCTAAATAATGTCACTACAGTGCCCTATGACCTGTGCACCTGTCATGTTCCTCTTTTCGTTTTCAGTTTTATTTGCACCACTCTTTTCTCCTCTCTCTTTCCTTTGCCTCCCTTTTCCACTCTTATGATTTCTATTAAAAATTTTATCATTATTATCGTTATCATTCCAATTATTATCCAAATTACTTTCCACTTTTTGTTGTCGCTTATACGCTCTATTTTGGTATTTTGTAGATTATGTATTTTTAATTTCGTTTTCCACCCGTCTCTTGTATATATGTTTTGTTAATTAGTATTGGAACTATGTTTAGGGACTTGCCTTTTTTACAAGCTCTGCTTTTCTTGGCAAGTCCCTCCGTTCAGATAATTTTATCTTCAATATTTGCTATGAAATGTTATAGATATGTATGTATTATTTTGAGTATGTATTATTTTGAACATGTATTTACACTGTACTTGGATTATGTCTTTTGTTTGAACGGAAATAAATAAATAAATCTAAATCTAAATCTAAATCTGAATAAATCTATATAAAAAAATATGTAAGGTCGTATCAGGGTCTTTGTTACAAAAGACACAAGGGGGTGGGCTAAATCCATTTCCTCTTGATCTTGAATAAGAAATTGTTGAAGGCAATGGTTCTACGAAATATCTTTAAATGATTTAATGCACGTTGAAACATTTTTTTTTACTGCGTTATTTAATTTATTGGTTATGTCATACATTCATTTCTTACTAAGCCACTGGAAATCAAAGATTCCTATTCATTTTTTTAACTTGAAAAACGTAGACATATGCGAGGGAGCAAAGCAACCAAGGTATTTACGAAAGTGGTTTTTTTTATCAAAGCAAAATGAAAGTAATTCGATCTTGGCCTCTAGTGCATATTTACATGAGTTTTTGAGAATAGGCCTATCTGAAATAAGGAAATGTTACTTTTGACCATTGTAATACGACAAAACCAACACTTGAAGTCGCTCAAGTAAAATTTGAGATTTTTTTACCTAAAAAAAAACACATCCTAAGCTGTGAAATAATATAAAACTTGAAAAAAAGTCAACAATATAAAAACCAAAACAAGTGAAACAAATACTTGGTTTAATGTAGCAGAAATTCAGTGAGAGGTTTTATGAATTAGGGAGAACTATTCTAAACACAAGGTTTAAAGTTTGGGGTTCGTTTTTAAAGCATGAGATGTGCACTCTGCAATGCAGTATCAATATAGGTGTCCCCCAGGGGTCTGTACTGGGGCCTTTACTTTTTCTTTTGCATATCAACGACATCCAATTTGTAAGCAAAATGTTTCATGCTATTATTTATGCCGATGATACCAACCTTTTTTGTCTGGGGAAAAAAGTGATTTTTGTGTAACACAGCAAATTCCGAATTAGTAAAGTTTTCTGAATGGTTTGCATTAAACAAGTTGAAAATCAACGTCACTAAGACATGTTGTATGCTTTTTAAACCAAGGAATAGACAAATCAAGTTTTCTGATATCGAATTATTTATTGACAATTGTATTCCATTAGTACATTCCACTCATTTCTTGGGAGTCGTTATTGATGACAAATTAACTTGGAAAAATCATATTAGTTACATTTCTAACAAAATATCAAGGGTTATTGGTGCAATAAGTAGAATGAAGAAGGTCTTACCTCATAACATTCTATTGTCCATTTATCAATCTTTAATAGGATCTCATTTGATGTTCCTCAACACATCTCAATAGACTCTTTTTGTTGCAGAAACGGGTAATACGCGTCATCACAGACTCATGCAGCTCCCTTTTCACATACCAATCCTTTATATTTCAAATTTAGACAACTGAAAATTTAGGATATTCATAAATTACAAGTTGCAATCTTTATGTTTTCTTATTTACACAATATTACCTAAATTTTTAAATGATTGTTTTCAAGAGAATAATTTAACTGTTCCTTACACAACCAGGCAGTCAAATCACATCCGTGTCCCTAAATTAAAATATGAGTTTTCTCGGTCCACAATTATTTTAATTTGTCCAAAGCTATGGAACTTTTTAGATCGCGATATGAAGAGTTGCCCTACATTGTCTAGGTTTAAGAAGCTGTATATAAATAATCTAATTATTTCTTATACTCCCTGATTTTACTTCTATCTTTAATTTTTGAATGACTTTATTGCTTTATGTTTGTTTATTTGCCTGTTTGTTTATGATCAGTCATATGTTATCTTTATATGTTGGGGGCCAGCCCTTGATAGGCCCCGGGCCTTTGTTTGCAGAGGCGTCGATGAAAATATTGGGGGACAAACATATCGTTTTGCCCCCCCCCCCCCAATAAATTCCGGATGTGCAAAAATAAAATAAGATTGTAATGTTCAGCAAGCGAGATTGAGATACACAACTCGTTCTCTATTTCAAATCGTGCTCAAAATGTCCGCTTTTCAGATTGGAATACAAAAATTTTCAGCTCGCGCTTCGCGCTCGCATCATTTCTGTAGCAAAAACCCATACTTTTCATGATTAAATAGGTGAATAGAATGTCCCGGTTTCAGTTCTAACCCCCAAAATAACTCACGCTTCGATTTGCAATAATCTTTAGTTGGATATATATCTTGTTCTTTATAAAAAAAACCGTCCATTAAACTGTCATTTTTTTTCAGATCGAAATATCAAAATTAGATGCGAGCTTTTAGAGAGAGATTTGTTCTTTTAGATACCAATCTTAATCATTGGTACCAAAAATGCTTAGAATATCAAGCCTATGTGTATGTGTGGGGGGGTGGTGTTTTGTACGATCGAGCGCCTTTGGAACGTTGATTCATGATTTTGCCCCCCCCCCCCCCCATCTGAAAAATGGATCGACGCCCCTGTTTGTTTGTCCCTCCACTTCTTAATATTCTGTTAATGCTCCGTACTTACTGGGTACTTTGTATCAAGTAAGTCTATGTATTGTATTATTCATTGTTCTTTGAATTACTTTGTGCAATTTTGATGTAAGTTTTATTATGTGGAAAAAATGAATTTAATTAAATTGAAATTTTGACAGTATGAAAAAGGATTATCATTGCATTTTCCTTTGGGAGGGGATGACTGGAGGCGGAGCCATCCCCCCCCCCCCCCCGCGTTATAGAACCTGCCCGCCCCTCTCTCTCCTCGATCGTTTGCCCCCTCTCTCTCTCTTTCTCTCTTTCAGTATGTCTGATTGCCTCTCTCTCCCATCCCTTCTTCCACACAATTCCTATTTTCGATAGTTGCTATTTATTGGTACCCGGTAGTACAATTTGTATAATTCTCGCTGTTTTTCTTCGCTTTTACTTTCGTTCTCTCTGCTACGCTCCCTCTTCTGTTTAACTTTCCCGCAGTGGCGGATCCAGGAAGCGTAGATACGTCCCAGGGGCGTAGATACGGGGGCCCTTGGGGACACGTACCCCCCCCCCCCCCCTCTGGAGCAAAAAAAGGGGGAGAAAGAAACAAAACAAAAAAAGAAGGGGAAATATAGAAAGAAAAAGAAGAGGGAAATAAGAGGAGAAAGACGAGTGAATAAGGTGAGGGGAAGAAAAAAAAATCTTTCATGCCTTTATATAAAATTTTCGCTGGCGCTTCGCGCTCGCATTGCCTGTACGTGCGCTTAGATTTATATCTTGCTCAATAGGCTGATATGGAGCTTAAAATATCAAGTTTTGAAGTCAATACACAAAAGACATTTCAGCTCGGACATCGAACTTTCATTATTTTTTTAATACAAATTAATTTCCTAAGTGCTCTGTAAAATGTCCGTTTTATGGATTAAATATCAACATTTTCCACGCTCTCATTAAGCATATTAGATTAATATATAAGAAAATAACATTTTAATAAATTCCTAATAACTAAATTGCCCCTTTTTCAGAACAAAAAATCAACAAGTTTCATCTCGCGCTTAGGAATAATAAAAAGATAGTCCTCATTTTCATATGATGAAAAAATGTCCTTCAAATTTCCCGGTCCTAGGTCAAAAATGATAAAAAAAATATCAGCTCGCGCTTCGCGCCCGCTTCATTTGTTAAGTGCGATCCACATCCACTTCACAATTTTCCTACACAATGTTTGAAATAGTGCTTAAATTGACCATTTTTCAGATTGGAATATTCATGTTTTCAGCTCGCGCTTCGAGCTGGCATTATTGATCTTCATTATAAAAAAAAAAATGTATACAGAATGCCTAGATTCTAGGTTTAAATCTAAAACAGGCGCGCGCATGTTTACTGATGTGCCCAGCTTGTTTTTTATTTAAAATATGCTTAGATTATCCAGTTTCAGATCAGAATATCAATAATTTTCTGATCGGAATATGAATGTTTTCAGCTCGCACTTCGAGCTGGAATTATTGGTCTTCATTATTAAGTAATGTCGCATCATTAATGTAGCAAGATACTCATTTTGCCATCCTATTCATGATTTACAAAACATGAACAGAGCGTCCCGTTGTTGGGTCTAAATTCTCAATTTTCTTCCGCTCGCGCGTCGCGCTCGCATGAATTGTTTAGTTACATACATTTTCATTTCATGATTACAAATAGTGCTTAGAATGACAATTTCTTTTTAATATGTCGGAATGTCCAAAATTTTCAGCTCGCGCTTCGCGCTAGCATTATTTAATTGCTGAAATATGTATCGTCTTCAGAAACTGTAATTATCTAGTTATACGCATTGTTTAGGACAACAAACATTGCCCAGGATCACAAACATTTCCCAGAATGTTAAATTTTCAGGACAAAATACATGAAAGTAAAAAAAAAAATAACTCGCGCTTCGCGCTAGCACTTTTTACATAGGGCTTATGAGATTATTTCACATTTATGCTGTTTTATAAGTCTTGAATAGAGATAAGATGTGACTGGGAGGACTATACCCTTTAGACAAACAAAAATAAACTTTGAACGGCCGATGGGGGGGGGGGTAATTTGTTGCCCCCCCCCATGAAAAAGCAAAGACCCCCAGTACCCCCAGGAAAAAATCCTAGCTATGCCACTGCCATGCCCCCCCCCCTTGATAGCCAGAATCAACATTTGTAACGTAAATATAACGTTTTTACTCATGTGTGCCCCCTCCCCTTTGAAAGTAAGGACTCTTTTTTTTAGCTTGTCAAATTTTTCGCGGACGAAATGGCGTTCAATTTTAGGTGAAAACCCTTTTTTGAGGGGGGGGGGGAAGGCTTGTCAAATTTTCATCCGGAAAATGTGCCCTTCCCCCCCCCCCTTTGAAAAAAATCTGAATCCGCCCCTGTTTCTCCGTGCGCTACTCATTCCCCTTTAACACACAATATCCTTTCTAAATCTCACCCTCTTTCTCAAGTTTCTCTATGTTTTATTCCCTCCTCCCCTATCATGCCTATCTAGCTCTTTCCGGCGTTATCACACAGACACGTTAAGTTTTATAGTGGCAACCCCTGCAACCTTCTTAAATTGTTAGGGCATATTTTATAGAAAATACAACCTTTTTCATATTTTTACAAATTAAATATTTTGATATGTACTGTATTTTTTTATTGTTTGATATTTGAAAAGCTGCAGAAAGAATAAACAGTGATAAATGAAAATGAAAATCATTCAATATGTCTACGCCTGTGAAAGTCACAGCCTCTCTTTCCACTCTGTCTGTGCATGGCAAACAATACCTTAAAATGCTCATATACCATAATTTTACTCTCTCCTCCCCTTTCTCTTTTTCTTTCATTTTTCATATTTATGCCTCTGTCTATCCCTCAGTTTCTTACAATGGGCGTTACTAATTTCAAAATATGTTTATTCATGTCATTCTTAACCCGAACTACCCCACCTCTCCCCCCCCCCTTTTTCTCTCTCTCAATCCTCCCTCCCTCTCTCTACATAATTTCCTTACCGCATCCGTCTCTATAAAAATTATTTATTTCAATTATCTTTACTCAATCAAGAAAAAAAAAATGTTTTTTTCTGATTCAAGTATTCGAATTCTCTTTAGATTTAATTATTTTTCCTCATGGGGGATCCAACTTGATATAGTAAGGTTTTATTTTTTTTATCTGTACAATGTCGAGGACCCCACTAGAAATAATTATATAAGATTTATAGCTTTCGTGTGTTGCCCTGTCTAAGTCTATTCTAATTTTAACATATACTATTGTAGACATGTTTTGGTGACTTGGCAAATCAAATTAATCAATCAATCGACCAATACTAATCAACCAATATTGACCAATCAATCAATCAATAAAAATAAAACAATCATTCAATAAATCAACCAACCAATCAACTAACCAATAAATCAACCAATCGACCAATTAATCAATGAATCATCCAAGCACCCAATTAACCAATCAATCAATCAATCAATCAATCAATCAATCAATCAATCAATCAATCAACCAACCAATCAATCAATATTTAATCGAACAAAAAAGTCGCTGCGATTAAAATATATTTTAAACTTTCATTGAAACGACTTTAATCCAGTCTAGTACTAATTCAAACATTATCCCGCAATGAAGATTGAAAAATAATTCATGAGCAAAATTAGTTATCTTTGCAAGATTTGTTGTGCAATGAACGAAGTGAGAACCAACTTATATCGGTTTTCCAGCGGATGAAATAAAATCGGCATTATGAATAAAAACATATTTTAAATATTGAAAAAAAAAACATTCAAGCTCCGTCGATTTCTTCCAATTGTCCTTGCCCATTTACGTTGTACAACCTGGAAGTATAGATGGAAATAAATATCATTAGTATAATCTCATGTGTCGTTATGAAGGTATTCCTAGACAGAATAGATTATGTAATCTTTGTAACCTGGGTAAGATTGTTGATGAATTTCATTATTTATTTGAGTGTTCTTACTTCAAATTAGACAGAAGCAAATATATTCCCTCTCAGTTTGCCTAACATCCAAACACTTTAAAAATGCATAGCCTATTTAATACTAAAATTCCCAAAACACTGTCAAAACTTGCCAAGTTTGTTAATATAATTATGACACAGTTTCGTAAATAAGTACCAAATGTATATACCTGTATATTAATATGTTATTATATCCTTTTTCTATCTCTTTTTGTAATTAATGTGTTTAAAAACAGTATTATCTTTTGCATTCACCTTTTTGCCATCTTGTTATAGCTTTTTATATTTATTCAGGTTTTGTTATGTATGTATGTATGTATGTATGTATACTATGTATGAATGTATGATGTTTGTATAACTATGTATATTCTCATACTCCGAAAGGGGTCGACAGAATAAAGTTTCAGTTTCAGTTTCAGTTTCAGTTTCAGTCCGTATTCTGAAGTCGGGTTTAACTTAAGCTCAGGTTTAAAGTTGTGGTTTAAGTATGTGAAGCCAAAGGTATCAACATTTTTTTTTATTAAGTTGTATGTTTCTTATGTTTACTGTGCTCTTTCCGGATTCATCGATGGTGAAAACAATCATCTATTTATACTTCCTAGACAATTATGAATGATTTGAGAGCCAAATGAGCTGAAATAAGAAATCTCTACTATTAATGATTTATGTACCAATCGGCTAACCATACTTAAACCACAACTTTAAACCAGAGTTTAATTTAAACCTGCTATCAGAATACGGGCCAATATGTTTAGTTCATTTCAAATAACCTTCATCTATTTACAGTATATGGGTATCTGTCATAGAATGGACAGCCCTTTCAACCGGTCTGAGATTTACCGGGGGGGGGGGGGCACTTACATTGACGAGTGGATACCATGCGCGACCAAAAAACACGTAAAAAGGATGTCTTTTTCAAGATAGGGCACGTTACGTACGTAACGTGATAAGGGTGTCAAAAACACCAAAATAGTGAAAAAAGGGTATCTATTTCGCTAGGAAAGTTACGTGCTTAGGGTCAAATTTCTGGGGATGATAAAACAAAATTCAAATGTTTTTAAAAGGATGTCCTTTTTGCCCCAACACTACGTTTTTAGAGTCAGATTTGCGCGAGGTGTGGAAGGTGGGGTCGTACTAAACCAAATGATGTGTAAAGGTAAAACCGACGACCGAAGGACCCGTGACATAACAATAAACTATGGCTGTACTTGTTTAGGGGTTCATTTTCAGGGAATACTTGCCAAGAGTATCGTTCTGTTTCCAATACTTGTTAAGGGTAGGGTTTTACACGCCAATACTTGTTAAGGGGTGCATTTTCAGTATATGGAAAATACGTGTTTAGTGTGCTTTTCGAGACCCAATGGTCGCGCATGGTAACCACTCGTGAATGGAAGTGCCCCCCCCCCCCCGGGAGATTTAAATGGGTCAACAAACATGACATATCGACAAATATTTTGAAATAGGATAGGCCTACACTGAAACAAGAGCAATAATATAACTGGAAATACTAATGATGATACTAATGATGATAGTGACCGCGATGATAATGATAGTGATGATTATAGAACCTAATAGTAACACACGAACCATGACTATGAGGATAATAATGATTATAGAAATAATAAGGATTATGAAAAAACAATGAAATTAATAATGATATAATAATTATAATAATATTTATAATACTAATAAAAATTTCAATAATAATGGTGATAATGATAATGTTAATATTATCAATAATAACAATAATAATAATAATAATAATAATAATAATAATAATAACATCAATAAAAGTTATGGTCATAATGACGATGATTACAATAATATCGATTACCATTGGCATTATCGTCATCATTATTTTCCTTTCTCTCTTTTATATCATAAATTTCATTCAGTTTCAATCACTGGCGGATCCAGGGGGAATGTAAAAATGCCGTTAAAACAGAAGTGTCCCCCCCCCCCCTTTGAAAGTGAAGACATTTTTTTTGTCAAACTTTTCCTCGGGAAAATGTGCTCTCGGGAAAATCCTGGATCCGCCCCGTATCATTGAGCGATGGATTGTGAATTTTCTGCATTATTTATTATTAAAATGTGCTCTTGTGAATAATATGGCGAATGTTTAAATTTTTGTTACGAATAATTATCCACAGGTATGAATATTTAAAAGCACTGATTTTTATACAATTTTCTGTCTTACGAATAATTATTTGTCTTTGTGAAGAGCGTTTATGTTGATTTATATTGTAACATTTTGCAATGCACCATACTCGTATGATTTGAACTGAATTAATTTAATAAATACTATTACCAACAAAGAAATATCATAATCACAATATTGATGGTACAGTATTTTCTATGATCATGATCATCAGCAATATTCAACATACTTTCTCCTTCATCATAAATGGAAATGCGACACTGGATTTTTTGGTTTATTTTCATTTGGTCCAATGTCAATTCGTCCAATCGCCAACTATATAGTCTACTATCATTTTGTCTACCGTCAGTTCGTCCAATATCCGGTCTAACTGCCATTTCGTCTAATAACCAGTTGGTCCAATAGCCATTTAGTCCATATACCATTTGGTATAATTAGAGTGTTGATTGGGCAAAGTGAATGAAAATAAAACGAATATTAGACCAAATGGTTATGAGACGTAATGGTCATAGACCAACTGGTGATTAGACGAAGTGATGATTGGACCAAATAGTTATTGGACCAAATGGTTGTTAGTCGAAATGTTGATAGACGGAATGGCATTAGACTAAATGAAGGTAGACCATTGTGGAGAGTGGACGAGTTGGTAGAAGACGAGTTGGCAATTTACCGATTTTTTACTCACCTTTCTAACCGACGAGTCTGCAGGCACTCTTAAGATTCTTGTATCCTTGGTAGGCAGCTGCTGCCTGCTCCTCATCAATCTCCTCATTGCGAAGGGCAGCATCCCGGAGCCTCACTAAAGTGATAACAAGACGAAGTTATATTGTACTTTAGTGACTGATTAGGTTGAACTAAGGAAAGGCATACTGTAAATAAAATAGAACCCAACTCCTCTTGAAGCAAAATATTTTAAAGTATTAACATGATAGTCATTCATCAAGAACAATATTGACCCCCCCCCCTCCATCGGTGAGAAGAACTGACATTTGAAGCAATAGTTCCCACGCACAATCCCACCCGCACACACACACACCCATGCACATTTTTTTCTTTTTAAATTTGTTTCTCTGGAAAAACATGATGGAGAATCAATCATACATGATAATTAAAGAAGATGAAGAGCATCAAATCATACATAAATTCCAACACACATATACACACACGAACGCATACGACAACACCCCCACACAGGGGCGTAGCTACGGAGGGCCTGGGGGCACGTGCCCCCCCCCCCCCCCCCGAACAAAAGTTGGCGGAGCAAAAAAAAGGGGGAAAAAAGAAAAAAGGAAAAGTTAGAAGGAAAAAGAAGAAGAGGAAAATCAGAGGAGGAAGACGAGTGAATAAAATAAGGTGAGGGGAAGACTTGCAACAACAAAAATTTCATGTCACTATATAAAATTTTCGCTCGCGCTTCGCGCTCGCACTTTTATATAGGGCTTATGAGATTATTTCATATTTATGTTGTTTTATAAAAATAAAGCAAGAATTGACTGTGAGGACTACCCCTTCAAACAAACAAAAATCCTAGCTACGCCACTGCCCCCACACACCAACGGCCTACACACACCCACCCTCATGCACCTATAAACACAAGCTACTTACTTAATTCATCTCCTGGCAGCCCGTTCACGACACCACACCCCTTCTGGACCGCATGTCCAACGTTACGGGCTGCATGCGATACAGCGTGCGAGACTTTATGGGCTGCTCTGGAAAACCAGCTAGAAGCCAAGACGTCTCCCAAGGCTCCCAAGGTTTCCTCATCAAGATCTGGAAATAAATTGCAGCATATGAGAAAAAAAGGTTTGTGTGTTTAACTAGTGGGGACAAATATATAGTTAATATTTTTTTTAAGATCCGCATGATATTTCATCGCGATGCTTCAAATTAAAAACAAAGTTTCTAGAAACCCTAACGGGTTACGGTTTCGCCATTAGAATGTCCCTTTGAATTAGATAATGATAATGATGAATGAAACTGTGGAATGAACTCTTCATGATATCATTTTCAGGGGCGGATCCAGCCAGAATTTTCCAAAGGGAAAAGGCACATTTTTTCCGAGGAAAATTTGACAAGAACTTAGGTCCTCATTTGTGTATGAACGACATATTCCCGTTCAAAAGATATGCTGTAACTTTCAAAAAGGGGGCACATTTGTGTAATTAAGAACAGGATATTTACATTAAAATAAAGGGGAGGGGGCACGGACCGGATGTGCCCCCCCCCCCCCTGAATCCGCCACTGGTCACTTTGGGTAATTGCATTTGGTTGCATAATTAAGATAAACACCCAAGAAGCATCTCATGCCAAGAAGAAAATAAAATTGTCAGTGACTTTCCCCGACTTTTTTTTAAATTCATTCAATCAAATACAATGATTTGCGGTAGCTTATAACAACCGTATGTGACAGGAACGACAATTTCGACGACCCCTGTCTTTCTTGAACTCACCGAGTTGGAGATCCCCTTGGTCATCAAAGTACTGGTCCAAGCTGGCCGCAGTCACGTGACTGACCACGAGGCCAAGAACAAGCAGGGAAGCGAATATTGTCACTTTCATTTTTAGAAAATAAAATGATCTGCGACAAAATAAAAGAAGACAAAGCCCTTTTTAGTTATAATTAGAAGAATAACAACCACAACAACATCAACAAAAATGGGGATACCGATGAAAATGATATATACACTCTAAAAAAAGGTTTACCAAATATTGGGTAAAATGGGAACATATATGTTGGTTGGGTTAAAAGATACTAAATATTTTGTAAACTTGATTTTACGCATTGTTGCGTTAAATTTTACCCCTTAAACATGCATTTTGCTCAATATGGGGTAAAATTTTACTCAGTTTTTTTAGAGTGTAGGCTTAAGTAGCAACAATTCAATAACAATAGTAATAATGTTTTGATTCAGTGGAACAAATCTTAGTTAGGTAATTCTTTCCCACCAAATTAGTTTTTTTTTTTTTCGACGAGATTTTTTTTTTTACAGTGACATGGTAGAAGTGATGAGTGTAGATGAAAGTCTGCTATAACGCACAATTATTTCAAGACCGAATGGGTATTATTATGCATTCAATGAATAATTCAGGGTCCCTACCCCTTTACCTCACCTGGGTCGAGCGCGGTACACTTCTTGCTGAAGGAAATAAACGGTGTAAAGGATCTGAACCTATCCCACCTGACCAAGGCGCAAGATAAGTTAGCAACCATAGCATCATAACTATACTATTTTATAAGCAAACACCATGGATATAATGTCTTTGATCTAAACCAAGAACCATATTGATGAGTTACAGTTCATGAAGATGAATTTCTATGACATACTTACCTACACTATAAGGTACACTAAAAAGTGGACTGATAGTTTGTTTCTAAGATGTTAATTCCTTTTTGTTATAGCAACTTTTGACACAGAATATTCATGAGGTGCCGATTATATAGATGCCTATTCAGTGGCTCAATAGTTTTTTTTATCCCGCAGAGCCATTAATAGAGGCTCTGTTATCCCGGCTTGGTGCATTAACTTAAGGAATTATTCCTGCCGGGTACCCATTCACCACACCTGGTTTCCAAGATCAGAGAATTTAATGAAGGGAAAATCTAACCCTTTAACTGAAAAATACTTAAAATCTACTGCTTGCTTTTCTGGGACACCCGGGTATATATTACTTACCGATGCAGAAGCGATGAGGTGATTCGGATGTTTCAGAAGTTTTGCGAGCTCAGGGAGTGATGCTAGAAGTTCTCTCTCTTAGCACGATACTACCTTGAGAGTTGGTGGTCCAGTATTTATACTCTTTTCTAACCTTCTCCTTCTACTAAAGACAACACAGGCGTGAAAACATGCAATGGCCTGCCGTATGGCCAGGAATTGATATTCTAGCTATATATCCTGGATGCAATACGGTCGTGATTGGTTATCCTGATACATCAAATCAATGGTACTTTTGACAAAGGTCCAAGGACCTTCAAGAAAACGGAACATGTTTATTTCTTAAAATGATTGCAAAAGAAACTTGATCAGGGAAGATATTGACGATGTTACCAGTACTTCATGACTGTATATGAGCGGCCTTGGTAATAGATTGATCTGTGGGTTTGAAATATGAAGTCTGAAATTACAACGATTGCACTATTTGTTAAGGTCATATTCACAAAAAGCTGTGCTTCGCTCTTTTCTTTCAAATTCGTGTTCATGTTAGGCTACTCCACTCTTCATATAAAGCTTTAGGTTGATCTATTTGCATCTGAATTTACTGTAATTATCCATATGTTATCAAAATGATGAGAATGGCGCTTTTCATTTGATTAATGTTGAAAACAGAATGAATGAATGAATGAATGAATAAATGAATAAAAATGTAGTTCCACAGTTTTGGATGCTTGGTAGAATACATTTTTAAAGTTTATCGACAAGTATTTGGTTTGTCGATTGTGGCAATATAACTTTCACTCGAGTCTTAGGAGTTGGTTATTTTTCTCTCCTTCCTCAAAACCATTTCGCTTAATTGGTTTGCTAAATCTAAAGTATACCATCAAATTATCATAATATCATTATCAAAATGCTGCAAACAAATTGAAAGGTGGTTATCTATTGAATATGGATGTTATAGAGTTACATGGTGAATTCCTCTCTTTTGTGCTCTTATTTCGTCTTTCTTTCCTTTTTTTCCTTTATTTTTTTTTCACTTCTACAAAAATCTAACCGCTCCTGGTGCTTTCTGTTTACAAAATATGGGGCAAATTCTAATAAATCTTTTAGATGATTGATTGATAATTGTTGAAATTCGCACTTATCTGTCATTATTTACCGGAGTGATATTCATGTTTGTAATTTTGTTCAACTTTTACTAATTAAAATAAAATAATAAAGGGATGGTTAATCCTGACGTAAAGTTTATTGCTTTGCTTTGTTTTCATGGGGTTTTTATGATTTTTTTAAATGAAAGCAGAAATGCGAAATAAACATAGCAACGAATATCTCTCGAAATTTTTAACAAGAATAAGAGTTACAATTTTTTTTTAATTTTAGATCATCTGGTGTCACATACCAGCACCCCCCCCCCCCTCTCATTCGTTCAAATGATATAAACTCCATAAATAAGCCGTTTTGCCTGAAAATTGTAAAAACAATGTACATTCATCTGACACATTATTTCACACACGACCTTATTACTAAAATATTTCTACTTATCGAAGATAAATGGGAATTTATGGAATTAGTAACATTCCTATAATCTTGATGATAATTATGGGCCGCGTATCGCAATTGAGGTCACAACATAAAAACTTTACAAAAGTCTTTTACTTTGCTATTCATTGATGAATTTTCGTCAATCTTTTATTAATATGCTTTTTTATTCATTTTTGTGTTGCATTTATTAAAACCTACTTGATACCATGACGGACTTCCCTTTTAAAAGGGTAAAATATGATACAGGTTTTGAACCTGTATATAATAATATATTTAATATAAGGAAGACAATGATGAAACGGTACCATCATCTTTAAATAGAACACTTCATTTTCCTTGATCTCGAATCCGCCTTTAAAAGAATAAAATAATATCCTGTGAAAGAAATATGTTTTGAATTGTTTGCTTCGTCAACCGGCCATGGTGGCTGAGTTGTAGAGCGCCCGCCTCATGAACAGGAGGTAGAGGGTTCGATCCCTGGCCGAGTCATACCAAAGACTTGAAATGGGACCAGATCAGGCGCTCGACGTATGAGAATGGAAAAAGATTAAAAATAACATATTGTATTATGCAGGGCCCGCTGGAGGAACTGCTGAGAGTGGCTACCCCGTGTAAATAAGAGTTTAAAAAATATTTGTTTTGACAGCCTTCTGCCTTTATTCGGATTCATTGCAAATAAAAAAAACTCAAGATGTGCAATTATAATAATTCATTAATACGTTTTTTAAAAATATGTTTTCGCACACTTTTAATGATTATAATTTGCATTCAATATGAAGACGAATTAGAGACAGAAATGATAAGTTTTGAAATATTTATCAAATCGTTAAGCCTATATGTAAATTATATTATCGGAATAAATATTTCCTTACAAGCACACAAAATGGTAAAGATGAAGGTAAACTATATTATTATTCTACCCAATAAATCAAACAGCAGAACTGACAAAAACTTCTTTTTAATGATTATAATGATTCCCCTATTATTGAAGCTATAATTCTTGTTGATTATCACTATAAATCATTTCGTGTTTTTCTATTATTCTAATCCAGGGATTCTCAAATGGTGGCGCGCCCGCCACTTGTGGCGCACCGAGCCTTGCGGAGTGGCGCTTGGGAGCCGGTATAAAAAAAAAGTAAAAATAAAGAAAAATTGGGGAGAAAAATGTATCTACCAGTAACCTGGGCTGGAAATAAGGATTTGGTGATCATTTTAATACAAAGAGAAAACAAAAACTCTTTACTTGACACTTATTTTCTAATTGCTAATTGAGTTCTTTAAATTTTGTCAAATTTAGCACTCGATAACCCCTATTATAGAGGATCGATGGTGTTCTCCTTTTTATTTATTCTATGCTGTACAAAGTTTATGTGCCACACAAGTGATTTGAAAGCCCCGTTTGTAGGATTTCTATTTCTACGGCGGGTAATTTTGCATTTCCAGAGTTTACGTTTTTGTTAAGAGTTAAACATCAAATAATATGATATTCAAAGAACATCCTGATCATAAAAGATTATGAATTTGGGACATAACAAGCAGAAACTTTGTTTCCGAAGCTGATTAAAATCCGAAGTTGTAAAAGTGAAATATGCTCAGATGTATTGTCTGCCGTGATTGCCTGCGTGTACTCTTGCTTTATTCAACACGAACTGAAATGAATGAAACCGCACGCGCATACATTCGTAATTCCGAAGCTTCGTTATTCCGAAGGTTCGTTATTCCGAAGGTTCATATTTCCGAAGGTTCGTTAGTCCGAAAACGAAGTGAGGTTCGTAATTCCGAAGGTTCGTTAATCCGAAAACGAAATGAGGTTCGAAATTCCGAAGGTTCGTTAGTCCGAAAACGAAATGATTAACGAACCTTATTTTGTTTTCGGACTAACGAACCTTCGGAACAACGAACCTTATTTTGTTTTCGGATTAACGAACCTTCGGAACAACGAACCTTATTTCGTTTTCGGATTATCGAACCTTCGGAATAACGCCACAAATGTTCGGATTAACGAACCCTTTTACGTTTTCGGATTAACGAACATCGAGGTATAGGCAATTTACGTGTTTCGGAATTACGAACCTTCGGAATAAAGAACCATCGGAATTACGAACCTTCGGAATTACGAAGTGTAACCAATACGTGAGTTGTAGAGAGAGAGGGCATGGAGGGGCAGTTTGGGGCGTTAGTGCAGTGCAATGCCTGATTTTCAGCCGTTGCAAAATCGGGGAATGTAACTTTAGCCACTGGCGTACAGATGGGGGTGGGGATTGGGGGCCCCCCAAGTGTTTCACGGCCAAGAAAAAAAATGGAGAAAAGGAAAGGGAAAGAGTGGAGTATTATTTTCTTGATATTATGTCAAAGTATAGATTTTTGTATTGAAAAGTTCATCATTTTTGCTTCAGTTGCCATATCTAGCCCCCTCAATTTTGTTTACTCATTATACGCCACTCGCTTCAGCCAATAGATCTGGTGCAGAACATTCTGAACTAGTGGTATCATTGGTATGTTGTGAAAAAGTCACTAATCATTTTTCTTTTAATAAATATTGTGTAGTTTGTT
Organism: Lytechinus pictus; assembly: GCF_037042905.1. NCBI lineage: Eukaryota > Metazoa > Echinodermata > Echinoidea > Temnopleuroida > Toxopneustidae > Lytechinus > Lytechinus pictus. The sequence goes on from NC_087255.1 coordinate 11,169,811, forward strand.
GGCATTTGTATTTCTTCTGTTGATATTAATTAGAGCCCCTCTGGGCAATTTAAAAGGCCTCACATTCCAAAACTTTCTGGGGCTCTGCCCCCTCGACCCCCACCAGGGGCCTCTGGACCCCCTCCGCAATACTTTGCTGGTTTGCCTAATGGATAGTGGAGCATTAAAGATTCTCAACAATAAATGTGGAGCTTCAAAAAAATAATTGAGAATGGCTGTTCTAATCTTTGTCATTATTATGTATAATCATTATTAGTAATATCAATATTTTCATCATCAAAATATATTTTATCACAATCATCGATACTGTTATCATCACAATACGCAATTGTGGCTATTATAATTAATGTTCTTTTTACCCTCATTTAAAAGGGATGTTATACACGTCATTCAATTTATCAACAGCCGGAAAATTTAGAAAATCAGGATGTTCATATCAAATATTTCAGAAAGACGCTAAGAAGTATACAGTCATAGCGCCCTCTATAGGATGATTCAAATTGACTGTTCTAGATCTTTGTAGCAATGAGGAATCCCAAGATGGGTTTTTTTTAATGGAATTGGGGGTTGGTGGCATATAATGCTTGTCAAATACTTTCAGTTTGGTTTTTATAATCATGAATGACGAGAATGACCAGAATTTTCATGATGGCTAATTCGAGTGATATTGAATCGCAATTTAAGTTAAAGGGGGGGGGGGGGAGAAAAAGATGTGCAATTGTATTTTCTTCTCTTAAACTAGTTGGAGCTTTACGGATACCAATAAACAATAACCTTAACCTGTAAATAGCATGCAACTATCTAATTAACACTCCGATGCGCGAACTGCAAAGGCAGCGCGGTGGTGGTCACAAACACCACCACCATCATGACTATGCCGCTCTCATATTTCAAGACCAAATCCATCAATTTCTTAGTGGACTGTCTTCGGATTGCTTCATTTCCTGCCACCTTCCGCTCTTTTATATCACTTCGTAATGAACTCGTTTTCTTCCCACTTCTTCCCGCCATTGTTTCCTAGCATGACCCATCTAGGCGATAATGGTTCGGGGTGCAATTAAACATGGCCGAATGCGGTGTGTGTGGGGGGGGGGTGTCACCTTTTTCAGAAAGTGAAAAAAAAATGCATATTATCACAAAATAAAAACCCCACAACTCCGAAAGTGAGCACTGCATCCTTTATTCGACATCACTTTTAGAATAATAAAACAATTAAGAGCCTAGAATAATGAGAAGAAAAAAATCTTGTTAAGTCGAGTCAGTAAGTTGTCAGTTTTTATTGTCATGCCCATGACATTAAATAACGTTTTAAAAGTCGACATGGCGAGATCACCTATCACCATGACTACATGTATTTGTTAAAGAAGTCGTCGTGAGTAGCGAGATGGCACTTACGGTTTATTTCCATTTCGTCTAATGCCAATTCGTCCAATTTCCAACTCGTCTACTACCATTTGGTCCATCATCAGTTCGTCTACTCACCACATGGTCTACTTTCATTTAGTCTAATGCCATTCCGTCTAAAAACCAGTTGGTCCAATAGCCATTTAGTCCATATACCACTTGGTCTAATTAAACTAAAGTGTTAATTGTGCAAAATGAATGAAAAGGAAATGGATATTAGACCAACTGGTTATTAGACGAAATGGTATTAGACGAAATGGTGATTAGACGAAGTGATGATTGGACCAAATGGTTTTTGGACCAAATGGTTATTAGACGAAACGTTGATGGACGGAATGGCTTTAGACTAAATAAAGGTAGACCATGTGGTGAGTGGACGAATTGGCAATTTACCCTTTAATAGGTAGTTCCCACTGTCACGATGTGAGCCACGATTGAAACCGTGATCTAAATCATGGAGCAATCGTAGTGATCGTGTCAGATCGTGAGGTCACTCGTGGCAATGATTGTTTTTTATTGTAGAAATAAAATTGCCGTGCTCAATTTTTTTTCCGATCGCCTACTAGAGGACAATATTAACGGATTGCATGACAACAGGAACGGGGTATAAAGCTTCCATTCATTCCCTTTGAACATTCTTACCTTGAATGTTAACACTCGCTTCGCCATTACTCCATATAGGTGAAATGATGCCCTGCGCCCTCGGGGCACAAAGACAGTTTAGGTATGTTTATGGCTAATTTTCAGAACAATCAACCGTTCTTACAACCCGAGCATAAGATAATCATATTATCAGTGGAATATATTATCAACGAAAGCATGCAGTAGCCAACATGGTATTCCAATGTGCGAAGCAGTTGGCGCGATGTAATGACTTTTCTTGGGTACACAATGCAGTATGTCGCAGAATTATTAAAGGACAAGTCCACCCCAACAAAAAGTTTATTTGAATAAAATAAAAAAAATCCAACAAACATAACACTGAAAATTTCATCAAAATCGGATGTAAAACAAGAAAGTTATGACATTTTAAAGTTTCGCTTAATTTCACAAAACAGTTATATGCACATCCTGGTCGGTATGGAAATGAGGAGACTGACGAAATCATCCACTCACTATTTCTTTTGTATCTTATTATATGAAATATGAAATATTCTAATTTTCTCCTCATTGTCAAGTGAAACAACAATAATTCCTCCCTGAACATATGGAATTAGCATTGTTTAATACTACATGGTTCAGTCAAGTTGGTCCATATCGTCAAATTTGTAAAAAATGAAATATTGTATAATTCAAACAATAAAAAACAAAAGAAATAGTGAGTGAGAGACATCATCGACTGTCTCATTTGCATGTCACTGAGTTGTGCATATCACTTTTTTTTTTAATAAGCGAAACTTTAAAATGTCATAACTTTCTTATTTTACATCCGATTTTGATGAAATTTTTTGTGTTGTGCTCGTTTGATTTTTCTCTATTTATTCAAATCAACATTTTCCTGTGGTGGACTTGACCTTTAACACTCAACACCCACCTCAAATTACAAGACGAAAAATAAATTCGACTTTATTTCGACCAGTAATAACAAATATGCATAATGCAAAATTATATCAACATAGTGTACATGATAATATATATGAATATAAGAATAAACTGTTGTGTATGTATAAATTACTGTACCTTTGTATTTTTCATATTAAAAAAAGCACTTGACAGATGGAATCTGAATGAAGTGATCTTGAATCTTAAGAGCCCCCCCCCAAAAAAAAAAAAAGAGTAAAAACTTGCAATTTGGGCGCCACTGACCGTGACGTATAGGCCCCATACAGAACATGCAGAAAGGGGTGGGAATTATCAGCAAAATAAACCACATAAAAAAAACCATCAAACATGAACGCAAATTAAAAAGAAAATAAAGCGTAGAAAAATCAATAAGATAATCTTGAAAAGCAAACTGCCGAGAATTCACATTTATAATAATGATCGTTTAATAGAATGATTTAAAAAAAAAAATTCCAGAAGTTGATAGCAACCCCTAAAATTATTATTTACCACTTATATGAAATAAAGGCGTTCCCTTTAAATGTCTAAAAGAACTATCTCTCTATTGATAATCAATTTAATTCTTCAGACGTCGCATAATTAAGTGAAACTTATCTTGAACCAAGTTAGAAGCAAACTTATTATGATAATAGTCGATACATAATTATAATACATCGCATCACTGAACCGGATAGACTACTGAGATGGTTACATTTTGACCTGCGTCACTCGTTTCCACTCCGCTAAGACTTCGATATTATAGTAAGAATATATTACCTCTGGGGGCTTATAACTCACGTTGATAGCTTTCACTAGACATGATGGGGGCTCTGCTGTATACAAGGCTAGCAAGAAAGATTTCATTCCCTCCTGCTTAGTATAAAATGAATGCATACTCTTCGTGGAACTGAATGGAAATGATCTGAATTGAATAAAGTATAAATTAATCGAATTTATTTGAATTTCATTAAATTTGGATAAATTGAATGGAACGTAGTTGAATAAAATTAAATTTATTTAAATTCGACATCATTAAATTAAATTTGAACAACTGAGTTTATTTTAATTTGCATTGAATGGCGTTCGATTGGATTGGAGCGAATTGAGATGAACTTAATTTTATTATTTGAACTGAATGGAATCAATTTAAAATTTCATTTCATTTAGTTGATCTTAATCATACTGAATTGAATTGAACCGAATTGAATAAGATGGCATTGGATCCGATAGGAATGATTCGAAATGAATTTAACATTATCATTTCAAATTTGAATGAAATTGATGTGACTTGTATTGAATTGGATTGCATTAACCTGGATCGAACTGAATTGAAATCAATGCAATCGTAATGAATTGAATTGCATGCAATCAATTGAATTGAAATGAATTGCATCAAATTTTGACACTGACTGTAAATATAGTGTAAATATGGATCTTATTTAATTCAACTTGATTCAAACAACATCAGTGATAATCAATATTATATTCGTTCCATAGTAATGAAACTTATATGAACCGAATTGTAGTTCTATTTATTTTCTTTAAAGGGGAACGAAACCTTTGGAACAAGTTTTAATATTAAAAATAAATGACATCTCATATGAATTGTAAACAAAACATACATTCTTCACTTTATCAACGCACTGGAGAAATCAGGAAAAATATTAAGAACAATAATCGTTACTTTTTTAAATATTAGTTTTGAGATAATATTGCCAATACTGTATAACTATGAATGTGGGGTCACCGGGTCAGTGATTTTATGGAAAGCAGCTCAGATGAAATTCAGTCCATCGTGGTGTCACATATTTTTACAAATTCCTTGGAAACACTCCGGTTTCATTATAAATGGAGAGCCGATATTGCTTTTTTGGCGCCCAATGCTTTTAAAGTAACCCTGATACAGTAGGTCAGTTTTCGGACGGCAATTATCGAGTGCCATTGCGAGCTTTTCATGATATCACGATCACCACACCATACCAACATAATACAATGACCAACCATGTTTACAGCCATGTATTTGTGATTTAGGTATTTGTTTTATATCCTTTCTTGCATAAAGCGCTCAATAATCACATGCGTTTCAAGGTGATATTCAAAAAGAAATATAGGCAATATAGATATTTTGTTTCATACTTGTATAATATTTAGAACTTTTCAGCTTCTGCGTTACTTCTAATTGTCTAGGGACAAGTAACGTACCATTTTTTTCCTTTTATGTTTACTGTTCTGTTGAGTGAGTTCTGATTTTGAACTCGGATGACAACAGTACTCTTTTTTGGCAACACAGCATGTTATGTTATTATATAATATTGACTGGTCTTGAGGGGAACATCAAATATATTGCCAGCAAATGAATCATATTGGCCCGAGTCTTTAGACGAGGGCAATATGGGTCTTTTAAGGGCAATATATTTGATGTTCCCCGAAAGAAGGGCAGTCAATATTTTTATTATCATCCAAATCAGATATCTAGAGCAAAAATCATGATAACAGTGATATCTTTTAAGAATAGAGTTCTGTTGTGTCATGATAATATCAGTGTCTAGGCTCTGCACTTTACCATTATGACGTACTTGCAAGCGCCCAGATCCAGCGTTGTCTTTATTATGACGTAGATCGTTGGTGCGCGGAACATTATGAAGCGTATCACTTCATTCGCATCCTCAAAGGCCCGGATGTGAGACCAGGGAAAATACAAAGGTATATTTTGCGTCGTCTCTGCATGCAAAGTCAATACGCGCATTGAGACCGAGGAAAATACAAACAATATACCTATCCCTTCCTGATAATAATAAAATACAGGGAAATACGGTTTTGTAAAAAATGGCGGCCCCTCCCTCCCCAGGCAATCATAAGTGCCTTAAATGCATGTTAAGTTATCTTATTTCATAGGCACATGAAGAAGAGGCAATTGAATAATGGTTTTATAATGATGTGTTCATGAATAAATGTAATATCACTTAAAAAAAAAAGAATCAATGCGAGCGCGAAGCGCGAGCGATTTCTATTTTAATCTTTTGATGCTTTCAATCTCGTTTAACTTCTCATCAGAGTAGGCCCTGCTAGAATTATGTGAGCGGGAGCCAGGCGCGGATCCAGGATTTCTTAGGGGGCCCTAATTTCAATTTGAGTAATAATCGTGCCAAAATATTGACTCCCATTACCGAATGGGTAATGTCTAGTTACTTTACACAGAAACATCTCTTGCATTGTATAGGCATACTCCGTTCTTCTGGGTACTCCCATTTTTTTCTTTTCTACTTTTTGTTTCAGGGCTTGAAAAATCTTACGGGGATGACGCCCCTATATCGCCGCGTATGAACACTGGTTGTGCAATAACTAAATTGCATATTCTGCATGAAAGAAAATTAATGTTTTATTTTGGGTAATATATTCTTGAAAAGATATACATGCTTTTTATTATAGAGTTGAGGTAGACTCAGTAGTCAGCACTCAGCATTTACTAATTGGGAGTGCACTGCCTACTTAGATCTGTAAGTGTTTGGATATATTATTTAATTTTTTTGTTATTCGCTTGAAATTTATTCAAAACAGTGAGTTGTCTCGTCAATCCTATTAAACAAACATTGGCTCTTCCGCTCTTGTAACAGTCATATCAAGTATCAAAAGGTTATGTATCTTATAATCTTGCTCAAATTGTATATACTCCAAATAGATTTTTAAAAAGAAACAGAATGCGTGTAAACGGTGTAAATAAAACAAATATAAGATACTAAAGATAAATATGCTGTAAAAATATACTTTATTGGCAATGTCTATATAAATATGAAAACAATGCTCTTACGTTCGCATCATTTTGGACGATAAGTTCTTATCTCTCTCTTTCATACAATACAAGTGAAACATGAATTCCAAGGTCCCATGTATCTTGTATACATCAACCAGTGGTGTACCGTGGGCCACGGCATTGGGGGGGGGGGGGCACCAGCAAAATTTTTGAGTCACTTAGGGAGCGCGCGAAGCGCGCTCAGTTGTCAGGTATACTGACCTAATAGAGATATTTTAAGGACATGCAGTGCCATTAAACGGATATGTACTTCACTGATTAGATAATGCGAGCGCGAAGCGCGAGCTGAAAATTTTTGATATTCAGAGCTAAAATGGGACATTATAAGCAATTTTTTTGTAATCATGATACGTAACTGTCTCGCTAAACAACAATGCGAGTGCGAAGCGCGAGCTAAAATGTTTGTATATATTGACCCTAAACTGGGAAATTTTAAGGACTATATTTTAGAATCCATTAAGAGTATAAATATCTCACCATAGTCATCTAATGCTAGTGCCATCCTTTACTGATTTTGTTAGAATTACATCTAAGCACAGTCATGAAGCACCTTTTGTAGCTATTGTAATCATGATTGTCATACGCATCTCACTAATCAAATGCTGCGAGCGCGAAGCGCGAGCTGAAAAAATTAGGAAATTCAGACCTGAAGAGGGGCATTCTAAGGCTTGTTTGTAGGAATTCCCTAAGACCGTACGTATTTCACTAACCAAATGATGCGGGCGCGAAACGCGAGTTTAAATTTTTTTTATATATTGACCCCAAACATGGATATTTTAAGGACTATGTTTTTTAGGAATCCATTAAGAGTATACATATCTCACCATAGTCATCTAATGCGAGTGCCAAGCGCTTGCTGATTTTGTTAGAATTACATCTAAACACGTGAAGCAATTTTTGAAGTCATTGTAATCATGATTATCATACGCATCTCACTAATCAAATGCTGCGAGCGCGAAGCGCGAGCTGAAAATTTTTGATATTCAGATCTGAAAAATTGACATTTTAGGGACCGATTTTAGGAGTTCATGAAGAGCAGAAATCCCACCAATCCACTAATGCAAACGTTAGCACGGGCAGGAAATGTTTTATATTAAGACCTTATAATAGGGCAATCACTTTAAGTAGTCATGAAAAAGAAGTATATGTCACTACATAAAACAATAATAACTCGAATTGCGAGGAAATATATTTGTTGTATATTGATTTGAAAACGGGAGGTTTTAGTAAAACATTATTATATATCTCGTTAAACAGTATATGCGAGCACCAGGGGAGCGTTTCATGAAAGGACTTGTCGGACGTTTTACCCGACAAGTCCTGTTTAATCCGACAGTTACCACAGTAACACTGCCTCTCAGCCAATCAAAATCAAGGAAAGATGTCAGATCTGACAACTTTTCGGACAGACATGTTGATGAAACGCTCCCCATGAACAATGAAGACACAATGAAGCAAATAATGTTTCATAAAGTTATGAAAAAATGCTTCTTATGTTTTTCTCATTATTTATTTCAATAATTTCTTCTTTCCCCACTACGTTTCTCTTCCTTTTTCCCTCTTTTTCTCCTTTTCCCCGTTTTTTTTTTTGGCCAGCCAATTGGGGGGGGGGGGGGGCACGTGCCCCCCATGCCCCCCGTAGTTACGCCACTGACATCAACTATTTCAAGATGTAACAATAAATGTAAATGATAGCAATACAGTTTAGGCCTAAATAAATAAACGTAATAGTTTCAGTGGAATTCGTTTTAAAAAAATACATGATTTCCCACTGTAGGTTGGTAACGAAAAGGTGTCATATCATCAACTGTATCTAGCTGTCTTTTTATTACTACATGAAACAAAAATATAGGAACGATATAAACATGTAAACCATAGAGTTATTTCAGTTATTTGAGTATTTGACGATTCGTCAAAAAAAAAAACGCATCCGAAACTTTCACCATTACAATGAAAGTTTCATTTATTCCTTTACATATTGCAAGTAAACTTCAACATTTCTGTAAATAATATATATTAATATATCTATACACAATTAAGTTCACATGGTGGTATACTGCACATCCTATTTCAGAATATGATATGCGTTGTGGTATGAATGTCTACCCACCTAGAACATGCAAAACGTTTACTAGTAACTAGTGACTATACTACTAGACCGATTTTTACTCAAACGACTTTCCAATAGAGAAATAACAAGAAAACATTCACCTAAGAATAGAAATCCTCATTTGTTCTGATAAATATCATGAGTATCAGTACAAAATGTAAACAGTGTCAGTATAAAATGTAACTTGAAATTAACAGAAATGTCAAAGAAAATCGGTTAGGCCTATTCAATCTGCTCAGATTAAAGAATAACATATAATGTTATGCAGGGCCCGCTGGTAACTGAAGTGCTACCCTGGGTAATAAAACGTTATTATTATTATTATTATTATTATTATTATTATTATTATTAAGAATAATACTCTCACTACTGCTAAAGTTATATAATTGTTGGCCGTGTACTCCATTCACCGTCCAATTGAAACATAGGACATATATATAATATTATATTCCACTTGTTAACATTATATTTTCCAATCCGTTTGGGATTAGTGGCTTAAGTGTTGCAAGCAATATAAAAACAACAGTTAAAATCACACGCTTCTCATACATTTGTCAAAGTGTAGAGTGCTTCCCTTCATGCAAGAAGAATTCACAACTCTTATTCATATTTTGTTTCTTAGCCTTTAATAAACAAGAGCGACTTTTGTTAGGAATAGAGTTATGGAGTGCTCAGCTCGTGAAGCTCACGAATTACTCATGAAAATATTGACGAATTGTTTACGTGCCCCCTACTAAAACATGTTACAAAAGTCGCTAGGACAGAACATGATTTTTGTCTCGCCTACATAGCAGAGCGAGACAATAATTGGCGCCTCTTTTTGACGATGGGGACGGCGTCAACACTGAAATCTTAACCAAATTTAAGAAATGTTATATTCCATGAAACTTGGAAACAAGGGTAATTAAGTATAGCGGAATATCCTGACTACGTTTGTTTAAGGTAACATGACCAAGGTCAAAGGTAATTTAGGGTCAATGCAGGCCTGGCCGCCTGGGTCAATGAACTTAGAAAATGTTGGGAGAATCAACATCGAAATCTTACCAAAATTAATTTTTTGAAATGTCGACATAAATTAGGTTATGGATCTACTAGTAATTCATGAAATTTAGACATAAAAGCAATCAAATATCCGCTTGTTATACGTTACGCGTTTCACTTGTTATACATCGTTAGGATCATCAATGACACAGGAAAGCCTCATCTTTCGAGGATGGGAAGTGGCGAAATCCTTGACAACTTTGTCATTGTCGACTTCAAGGTCTCTATGTAGCAACATCATTGCCAGTCCATTCAGTCTCACCCATGCGCGGAAATCTGTCCCCAAAGGTAGGGGAGGGGGACCACAGGGGCGGATCCAGCCTTCGCCAATGGGGGGGGGGGGGGGTGGGGCAAAAAAAAATTTAATCCCCGATCGGCCCCTAGAAGATGATTTTTGTTTGTTTCATTGAAGGGGTAGTCCTCATGGTCACTTCTAAGCTTTATTCTTATAAATCAACATAAATATATAATCCTTATTTATATAATGCGAGCGCGAAGCGCGAGCTAAATTTTTTTGGGGAAATTTTATGTATTTTTTCCTAAAATCTGAACAATCTTGGCAATGTTTGTTATCCTGAAAAAGATGTGTATGCAATTAAATAATTACTTTGAACGCGAAGTGCGAGCAGAAATGAACTGATGGAAAAGGTACCTGTTAAAGACTGCTTGCAGTTAGCCATGAAGACGTTACATATTTCAACAATCAAATAATACGAGCGCAAAGCGCGAGCTGAAATTTTTGGAAATTTTTACCTCAAGAATGGAAATTCTAAGCACTTTTTGCAACAATTGATGGAAAATGAAAAATTTTGAGATTTAAACATAAGAACGAGACACTCTATTCATGTTTTGTAAATCATGAAAAGGATGAGTAATATGGGGTCTTTCTACATTAATGAAGCGAGCACAAAGCGCGAGCAGAATTTTTTGATGTTGTGATCTAAAACTGGATGATTTAAATAGAGAACAAGTTGAATATCTGAACAAACATGCGCGCACGTGTTTCAGATTTAGACCTAGAATCTAGGCATTCTACACATCTTTTATCATGAAAAATCAAAGCGAGCGCGAAGTGCGAGCTTAAACTATTTGATATTCCGATCTGAAAAAAAAGTAAATTTCAGCTCTATATTTCAAGCACTTTGTAGGAAAATAGTGAGGTGGATATGGATCGCACTTCATAAAGAGCTGATATTTTTCACTATTATTTGAGTTTTTACATAGGAGCGAGACATCCTTAGGACATGTCATCATATGAAAATTATGACTATCTTCATATTCTTCTTGCTAAGTGCGAGATTAAACAAAAGGGACAATTTAATCATTAAATTAATATCTTATTTATTAATGCCTAATGAGGGCGAGAAAATCTGATGATATTTTGGCCTGAAAACTGGACATTTCAAGCACTATTGTAATTATGAATAGGATGCATCATTAAAAATATTTTTTAACCATTAATGCGAGCGCAAATCGCGAGCCAAAATCTTGATAAGCTGAAAATCAATGTTGAGACATACATAACTCGCCAATCAAATCTGATACGTTTTGACAATCAAGACTTGAAATGGGATATTTTCAAAACAAAATGGAATACACGAAAATAATAGGTACTTGATAAATCGAAATTTGCGAGCGCGTAGCGCGAGCAGAAAATGTTAATATTCAGGCCATAAAGCTGTCATTTTTAGAAAGCACTCTTTAAAAATCAGTTTTTAAATCAAACAAAATAACGAAAGTTCGATTTACGAGGTGAAATGTGTAATGTGAAATGGTGAAATGTGATAATGTGTAATGCCCATCCAGGAGGGCCCCTCGGGCCCTCCTGGATCGGCCTATGGGACCAGGGGCTTGAAAATTTGACAAGTAAAAAAAAAAGAAGGTTTTCACCCATTTAAAATGTAAGGTCATTTTAATAGTTCTAAATACATGTATTATTTCGAATGTGAATGATGTATCTTTCTCCATCATAAAAGACCAAAATAGTAGGGGGGAGATTTGATATTGTGTCTCCCCTACTATTTTTGGTAGGGGGGACACGCCCCCCTGTCCCCCTGTGATTTCCGCCCATGGTGCCCCCTAGTTCAAACATCAATGTGGTGCCCCTAGTTCGAACATCAATTCGGCGCCCCCCCCCCCCCCTAGTTCGAGTATCAATTCGGCGCCCTTACATGTAGGTCCAACATCAATTTGGCGCCCCTAGTTCGAACATCAATTCGGCGCCCCCCCCCCCAGTTCGAGTATCAATTCGGCGCCCCTACATGTAGGTCCAACATCAATTTGGCGCCCCTAGTTCGAATATCAATTCGACGCCCCTACATGTAGGTCGATCATCAATTCGCCCCCCCCCCCCATTCGAACATCAATTCGGCCCCCACTTCGAACATCATTTTGGCATCCCTTCGAACTCAATTTGCCTTCCCTTGTTTGAATATCATTTCGCCCCCCTCCCCTAGCTCGAGTATCAATTTGGCGCCCCCCCCCCTAGTTCGAACATCAATACGGCGCCCCCCTAGTTTGAGTATCAATTTGGCGCCCCCTAGCTAGAACATCGATTCGCCCCCTCCCCCCCCCCTTCAGTTCGAGTATCAATTTGGCGCCCCCAGTTCGAACATCATTTTAACATCCCTTCGAACATCATTTCGGCGCCCTCCTAGTTCGAATATCAATTCGGCGCCCATGTATGTAGGTCCAACATCAATTTGGCGCCCCTAGTTCGAATATCAATTCGGCGCCCCTACATGTAGGTCGTTCATCAATTCGGCCCCCAGTTCGAACATCATTTTGGCATCCCTTCGAACTCAATGTGCCTTCCCTAGTTCGAATATCATTTGCCCCCCCCCCCTAGCTCGAGTATCAAATTGGCGCCCCCCTAGTTCGAACATCAATTCGGCGCCCCCTAGTTTGAGTATCGATTTGGCGCCCCCCCCAGCTCTAACATCGATTCGGTCCCCCCCCCCCCAGTTCGAGTATCAATTTGGCGCCCCAGTTCGAACATCATTTTAACATCCCTTCGAACATCATTTCGGCGCCCTCCTAGATCGAATATCAATTCGGCGCCCCTACATGTAGGTCCAACATCAATTTGGCACCCCATAGTTCGAGTATCAATTTGGCGCCCCCTAGTTCAAACATCAATCCTGAGCCCCCTAGTTCGAGTATCAATCTGGCGCCCCCAGTTCGAACATCATTTTAACATCTCTTCGAACATCATTTCGGCGCCCTCCTAGTTCGAATATCAATTTGGCGCCCCTACATGTAGGTCCAACATCAATTTGGCGCCCCTAGTTCGAATATCATTTCGCCCCCCCCCCTCCTAGCTCGAGTATCAATTGGCGCCCCCTAGTTCGAACATCAATTTGGCGCCCCTACGTCGAACATCAATCCCCCCCCCCCGTTCAAACATCAATTCGGCCCCCAGTTCGAACATCATTTTGACATTCCTTCGAACATCATTTCGGCGCCCTTTTGGTTCGAACATCATTTTCTTTCCTCCTCTTCCTCTTTTTTTTCTTCTCGTCCTTCCCCCTCTTCCTCTCCCCTTTTCTTCTTTTCTTTCCCCTTTCTCTCTCTTTTTTCTTCTCTTCTTTCTTCCCTCTTCCTCTCTCTTCCCCCCTCTTCTTTCCCCTCTTCCTCTTTTTTCTCCCCCTCCCCCTGCCTTTTCTTCTCTTCCTTCCCCCTCTTCCTCTTTTTTCTCTTTCTTTCCCCTCTTCTTCTCCTTTTTTCTTCTTTTCTTTCCCCTCTTTTTTTTTCTTTTCTTTCCCCTCTCTTTTTTTTCCTCTTCTTTCCTCCCCTTCCTCTCTCTCCTTTTCTTTCCCCTCTTCCTCTTTTTTCTCCCCTCCCCTCCCTTTTCTTCTCTTCCTTTCCCCTTTTCTTTTCTCCCCCTTCTCTCTTTTTTTCCTCTTCTTTCTTCCCTCTTCCTCTCTCTCCTTTTCCTTTTCCCCTCTTCCTCCCCCTCATCTTTCCCCCTCCCCCTCCCTTTTTCTTCTCTTCCTTCCCCCTCTTCCTCTTTTTTCTCTTTCTTTCCCCTCTTCTTCTCCTTTTTTCTTTCCCCTCTTCTTTTTTCTTCTTTTCTTTCCCCTCTCTTTTTTCTTCTCTTCTTTCCTCCCTCCTTTTCTTTTCCCCTCTTCCTCTTTTTCTTCCCCCTCTCCCTCCCCTCCCTTTTCTTCTCTTCCTCTTTTTTCTCCTTTTCTTTCCTCTTTTTCCTCTCTCTCTCTTTTTTCTCCTTTCCCTCTCTTTTCCCTTCTCTTTCTTTCCCCTTTTCCTCTCCCTTTTCCTTCCCTTCCTTCCCCCTCTTCCCTTTTTCTTCTTTTCTTTCCCCTTTTCCTCTCTCTTTTTTCTCCTATTCTTCCTTCCCCCTTTTCCTCTCTTTTCCCCTCTTCTTTTCCCCTTTCTCTCTCTTCTCTTCTTTCCTCCTTCCTCTTTTTCCCCCTCCTTTTTCTTTCCTCCTCTCCCCTCTCTCCTTTCCTCTTTTCTCTCCCCCTTTTCCTCTCTCTTTTTTCTTCCCTTCTTCCCCCTCTTCCTTTCTTCTTTTTCTTCTTTTCTCTCCCCTCTTTCCCTCTTTTTCCTCTTTCTTTCCTCTTTTTTTTTTGCCGAAGGGGGGGGGGCCAAGGCCCCCTTGGCCCCCCATGGATCCGCGCCTGATTATGGTCGTGACATTTTTTTAAATACAAAGATGATAAAACAAAACAGGCCTACATGCCAGCTGTAGTGTAGTTGAAGGAAAATGGATCTTAATAATTCCTTAAACACGAGTAAAAAAAAACGTTAGAAAACTTTCCAGTGAAATTTTGATTAATGCCGGACAAATTATGTTAAAAGCCTTTAATGTTTTTAAGAATAATGAAAACAAAAAACTTCTCCAAATTTATCGCATAATGAGTTCTTGATATTGATGTGATGTTAAGTGTTATATTCTTTCTATATATTTCTTGTATTGAGGATCAACTAAGAGCTGATATTTATATTTTCTATTTTTAATCACTCGTACCCCCCCCCCTCAACGAAAAGTGACACTCTCTCTCTATACCCTAGTCTCTTTCTCTCTTATGAATAATGTATACATATATTCACTCTCTCACTCCTCTCTCTCCCCTCCCCCCACTCTCCCTCTCTCTCTTTCGCTCTCCCCATACTCTGTATCTCGCGCATCCACTCATAAAACACACACACATTTATCGTTAACTGTACACGCCGTATGGCCTCTGTGGATGGATAAATCATGTTTCATTGGTTTTATTTCTAAGTTAAAACCCTCAAGTTAAGCACTTACGATATTGTACATCTTCCCTTTCTCTTTCCCACATTCCCATACACTCACCACGCACTCCACACATCCATCACACTCACCACGCACTCTCATATACTCACCACCCTCCACACACCTAAAAAAGAAAAGTGCACACCTATACCAATAATGCGTATAGCATTTCCATTTACTTGCAATGCAGGATAAAAGAGCATTGTCGATTTAATGCCTTGCTCACGGGCATAGCTGCCGCGGCCGGGGATCGAACTATAAACTTGTTCATGTATAGCCAGGCGCCTTAGACCACTCGGCCACGGCACCTCCACGGCACCTCCGCGCACTCCACACACTCAACACGCACTCCCAAACACCCACCACGCCCCCGGCCTCGCACGCTCACCACTCATCCTGCACACTATCCACGCTCGCTGACACACACCCACCACGCACTCCAACACACCCACCACCCACTCCCTCACACTCACCACGCACTCATACACTCGCCACGCACTCCACACACCACCACCCACTCCCTCACACTCACACGCACTCATACACTCACCACGCACTCTTTCACACTCACCACGCACTCCCTCACACTCACCACGCACTCCCTCACACCCACCACGCACTCCCACACACCCATCACGCACTCCCACACACCCACCACGCACTCCCACACACCCATCATGCACTTCCACACATCCATCACGCACTCCCACACATCCACCACGCACTCCCACACACCCATCACGCACTCCCTCACACCCACCACGCACTCCCACATATCCATCACGCACTCCCACACACTTACCACGCACTTGCGTCAGGGCAACATAATGTTAATCCTATTTATACGTCAAAATACTGTGAGATGGATTTAGGGATATTCTCTGCTTGCATTCTCTTCGGTACCAAATTGACTCCATACATCATTAATCTGATGCTATTAGAAATTTCACATTCTGATGAATACATTAATATAATCACAATAGCATTTTCATCAGAAGTCAAATTCTAATCTATTTATAGAAGTGTGGTTTGGGTAAATTGATTCATATCCCCTCCTCAAAATCATTTTCAATTTTTTTCATTACCGTTTTCATTCATTCATTAATGAATACATATTTAATGATAGGCATACGTGTGCACCATTTTATATTGCTTTCTAAGTTAGACCGCCACGAGGGACCAATCTAACATTATGAATTTCTGACAATTAAGATGCAGACGTACCATATTAAAATACATAGGGATTTAAGTGTGGTTTCAATTCATAGTTTCATACTCAGTTGTTCTGATGACCCTTTTGTCACTTATAGTGAACATGTTTCACTTTGATATCTACACGATTTATTCAGATTTGAATTGATCTCTTCTCTTATCACATAGTCACTTCATAGTATTTTTTTAGAAAGAAAAATCAAAATGTTGCTTGTCAAATCGATAAGTATCTTGTCATTTAAACGAACCGAAACTATTCTTTTAACAAACAAAAATGAAAGAGATATTGCATAAAGGGCTACCCTGGTATTCAAATTTAAATAAATTAAGGTAAGAATCTATCTGCTTTTGGTATCAGCATAGCCACGCGTCAGGAGAGCTTCATTTTACTTTAAAAAAAACATTACTATTATATTTAAAGGTGTTAACTTGGAGCATGTACCCTTCAATCACGCGTTTAATTACCAATCTGTCATTATCTCGAACTATCATCAATCCGTATCTCATTAACTCTTGGTGTTAAACCAATAATAGCTAATATAGTCTGCTTAGTATCAGCTATCTTCTTCTTCTTCTTCTGTGTCGTCTGCTTCCTTCAATCCTGAAGATTCTTGCAGAACTTGGTGAAGCTATACAGGATAATGAAAACGTTCCCTTCAGATCAAGGTATTAGTAGCGAAATGGAACAACAATATCGAGGGAGCACGTCATGACGGATGGGACAAAATTTCTATTAAAAAAAAGTCGCAAGCGAGAGGAAATATTTCACCTTTTTAAAATGAAACTCTTATTATAAAAACATCCAGAAAATCACATTACAATATTTGACCGTTTTTCCTTTTCTTTCCTCCTCGCCTTTTTTCTTCTTTATCGTCGAACTTCTGGGGGTCCCGTGCCCAAATGCCCCCTCCCCCTAGTCTGCTGGGCAAACCCTTCACTCGAGTTAAGGGTCTGAATGTGCAGCCTACTCATGCCTTGTGTACTGAAGGCTCTCTCGCTGTATTGGAACAGCAAGTTTTGTATGTGCTAGTCTTTGCATGGAAGCACACTTATTGATCAAAGTTCCAATCAGGGTCTGTGCCTGCAGACTACCCTCCCCCCGCCGTTCTATATACGCCATTATCACGTTCCTTTAATTTAGTCCGATCAACTGACTGATTAAAGGACAAGTCCACCCCAACAAAACGTTGATTTGAATTTAAAGAGAAAATTCCAACAAGCATAACACTGAAAATTTCATCAAAATCGGATATGAAATAAGAAAGTTATGACGTTTTTGAGTTTCGCTTAATATCACAAAACAGTTATATTCACATCTTGGTTAGTATATGCAAATGCGGGGTCTGGTGACACCACTCACTCACTATTTCTTTTGTATTTTATTATATGAAATATGAAATATTCAAATTTTCTCCATGTTGTCCTGTGAAACAAAGTTTTATTCCTCCCTGAACATGTGGTATTACCATTTGTTTTAATTTTTCATGGTTCAGTCAAGTGTGTCCTTATTGTCAAATCTGTAAAAATTGAAATATTGAATAATTCAAACAATAAAAAACAAAAGAAATAGTGAGTGATGGACATCATCTACTCTCTCATTTGCATGTCACTGAGTTGTGCGTATAAATGTTTAGTGAAAAATAAGCGAAACTTTAAAATGTCATAACTTTCCTATTTTACACCCGAATTTGATGAATTTTCAGTGTTATGCTTGTTTGATTTTTCTCTATTTATTCAAGTCAACATTTTTCTGTGGTGGACTTGACCTTTAAATATGTTAGGAACTTCGAATGCTTTATGCTTGCAAATATTCATCTTACGTTTCTTCTTCAGGCTTTGAGTTTGTCTTATTACATTGGCCGGTGATCAAAATACATCATCTCTCCTAAATATGAGGCAAAATCAAACAAAATAATGACATTGTACTTCACTAGAATTATCAAGGAAAATCGTTTGAAATATTCAATTACCATGATTTTATCATGGGCTAATTCATTAATATTTGTGCATCTCATCTGAATTTGAGCAGATATTGAAAGGTGTTTAAAGGTATTGTTTAACTTTGTGAGCAGCCGATTAAAAAAATTCTCAAACCAAGACGAAACATGTGTACAAGTGCATGTATTAGAACTAATAAACCCTGAAAACAACCATTATTGAGGATGAAAGGCTTAAACTACAAGGCAAACCCCGATTTTGTAAATAAGCGTCTTATAGACGCCTAAATAGTACACATAAGTGTATGGAATGAAATTAAGATGGTGTTTTCGGTCACTTTATATTCAAATTTTTGAAGCACTAAATAATTATTTTCGAACGCAATTTTTTCTGGGCTTCATTTTTGTAACATATCACAGACACAGGTGACAAGTGTGACCTTCTAGCTCAGATTTGTTTAAAGTCAAACCAATGTTAACCAATCACTTTAAGCTTTCGATTGCAAGGTGATCCACAAGTGACGCATGCTGTTAACATCCAATCAAAGGCCATGAAAGGATAATTTATATGTACATGAAGTTGATTAAATGAAGTTAATTGTAATAAAAGGATTTGTTCCCATTACCTCTACAAATTGTCAATACGTGTCGGATTATGAAATGGAAGGAAATATTGGCTGTTGACGTTTGGAATGCATTAAAACGAGGCAAACATTTCATTGGAATTTATTCACAGCTCGCCTTTCCGGGTACTTTGTGTCATAATCAATATCCGCCGGTAGTACTGGAAATAACCATATATTAGACAGTAAATATTACAAAATTAGTATATTATGCGGTAAACTGAAGAGTATACTGGCGTGTGGCCTATATCACATGTCTCTTGAAGAAGAATCTTTCATCATAAATCAACGATCCCTTGAAAGGATTGTTTGTTTGTTCAAGTTTATACTCCGAAACATTACCATATCATTACTATCTATCTTATTGCCAGATTTCTCAGAGCTGGCTTCTCCTTTTAGCACAAACTGGTGAATTTAAGAGTATTGTGGTGTGGCAGATATAGTCCGTTTTAATAGCCAAAATCATTTTATGATCATAAAATCAATTATCCCTTCAAAACACTGTTTTGTTCAAGTTTATACCTCAGAAAACACTGTCATTATTTTTATTGCCAGATATTTCAGACATGGCTTGTTCATATTGTTCGTCGACGGGTGTTTTTGTTCGATATTATTGCAATCACTTGTCGTTTGTATTAGGTGATGATGACTTACAGTGTATTGAACACATACAAAAGAGGATAAATGCAAACAGAAAACCCACCGTCTCATCCATAATTTTTCTGTCACTTTTAATGAGTTCAACAAAAGATTTCAATGATTCTCTTGGTAAGCATTATTAGAATGTGTAGATTGGCGGCCGATGTCACATGAAAATATATCTGGTAAAAAAAACATATCTGCATTCCGTATGTAAACCGTAATCGTGATGATCAATTGATACAATATTGCAATATAAAGATAATTAAAAAAAATAATAATAAAGTTCATCCTGTAAGCGCAAATGCGAGCTTCATCTCTTACAATTCAAGTGACAAAAATGTTCTTTGGAGAATAAATTTGGCTAATCTATAGTATTAAAGAAATTATTCAGGCCATACTCTCTGATCCCGTCTGTGATGTGAATTCCATAAACGGTTAACGCAATAAACATGATGTTAATATGAATACAATAAATACTTTATTTATGATTGATTTTCCACCTTTTTTTATACAAAACATTAATGTGGGATATCATGAAATACTACTTAAAAAGATAATGAGAGAAAATAAGATAGATTAACAAAAAATATGAAAATATATATTATGATTAATGTTTAGTTATTTAGTGTTTTTTTCCTTTCCCGGCACCAAATAACTTTTCTTATCAAAATATCCTAATGGAGCACCTATTTTCATCTCATCATTATCTTTCTCCATCACCGCTTCAAAGGGGTTAACCACCTAGTAAAAAGGTTATGTTCTAAAAATGTACCAAAACATGTAAATATTGAAGGCCTTGGTACACACGATACATCATTCTAAAGTGGTACTTTGATAGCGCATCACGGATCATTTTCCACCAATTACGTTCCCTTTTGGCCTTAAATTATTTTCCCTCATGATCAAAGACGAGAGGTTTAAATCGATTTGGTGGAACAAGTGCTAATCCCATTTCAATTTAGGTGTAGCTGTGGCGCCCAAGGCTGCCCCATATCGTCTGCAGCATGTAGAGGAATCCATTATTTGTTTCGGCAGGCACTTAGTGGGATTAACTGATTTCATTTTGGGAGGTCATTTATTCATCTGGCTGAGATTAGTCTGATATTGTAATATCGATATGATGATTGAAATACATGAAAAAGTTAAAGAATTTCCTTTGTTGTATGTTTGCCAAAGTGTTGTTCGACGAAACCTCCAATAGACACATTTACATACAGCTTGCATGAAGGTGTGTAGAGGTGTTTATCTGTGAGTGAGTGTGTGTGCATGGGTGCGTGAGTTAACGTCGGTGTTTATTATGCATATTAATTCAAAATAAGAAAAGAAAGCAAAAAATGAAAAGAAGAGTTTTGAACGATGAATCACTATCAAACATTTGTGTGATATAGCATTTTCATTATAGAGAGGGATAAATATTGATCAGGCATTGCATAATCATTTCATTGTTAGTGGCATACCATCTAGCCCATTTCGCTCGTGTTCTTTCTAACCTGGCATATTTACTTATAAATACACTGAATAGGGCAGTGGGACATAAAAGCGACTTTCTCAATAAAAAATGAAGGTATAACGTAAATTTTCCAGCAAGTATTTTCTTTACTTTCAACACTCTCCAATCTTCTTTTCGGTCTGCTCGTTTTTTCATCTTCATGTTTAATCTTGATCACGTCAGAATATCAAAGGTTAAGGTCTACCCCTGCTCCCCCCATCTGCGGTGCAGCCCTTAAATAAAATGAATTTGTTATCTTTTATAGAATTATTTACAATGCATTTCATGTAATGAAGTCTTTTGAAAGACATCTTTAATATTTTCTATAAGTATGTATGTAGAGATACGCGTGTGTATCATTTTCTTTAATCTCGTTCATTCTAATACGAATTTATTAAGTACCATCTGTTGCTTGAAAGGTCATATAGTCAAGTTTATATCTTATCTGTATATGTTTCTATCCTATCATTATTCGTCAATGTCTTTATCATTTCTTTTTCTGAAAACCCTTTTATTTTTTTGTTTCAATTAAATTAAAGAAACGGACCATTTAACAGGTATAATTAACCTAATTTTCACAATTACTAGTAATAAGGATTAAATTTTGGGTGATTGCATGGCTTGAAGCACATGTAAGTAAGTCATGGTTAGCAATTACAGTGATAGATGACCATCATTACCAGTCAACCAAAACAATCTATCAAAGATAAAGTATATTTTTCTCCTTATGTAGGTATAGAAATGACTCATCGTCAAAATGATTTTATGAATTGAGGTAAAGCATTTTATTTCGAATCAATAGACAACACTGTAATACAATACACAATAATTTATAGAAAATAAATCAAATATAATTTACAAAACAAGTGATTTTTTAATTGAATGTTGATTTCAGATGAAATAATTTCGATAAGAAATTAAACCAAATATGGAATGATCATTGTTGATGAACTCCCTTGTAGATTATGGATATTAATCATAACTTTACAAGACATAATCCAATGCGGATGAAAATTATCTTCTTAAGTCGTCCACTAGGGACAATATCATTTTATGAAACGCGTAACTATAGGCCTATAGATAAAGTCAAAACGTAGGAAAATTTGATTTATTTTTAATTTTTGAAGAGCTGTGTTGTGGATGGGAAGATGTATGTATACACTCATTCTGTAAAACCTTCAAAATTTACAAAACTATTTGCGACCACGTTATACAATAAAATACGTTTTTTTTTTTTTTATAACGGCATTAAAATATAGGGGACTCTCTGATGACATAAGTAACACTGACTACATTATTGTCTGGTCAAAGTGTATTTCCCGTGATACCAATAGGGAATTTTCGCCCTGCTACGCAGAATAAATTCCAGAGCACAGTAAATGTATTGAAAATGCAAGTCAAATCAGAATGAACAGCTGGGAGGTCTTTGTCGAAAATCGTTGAACCGGAAGAGCAGTTTCGGGACTGACGAAAAATTGCAAATAAATATGTCGTTTGCCCAGAGTCCAGGACGAAACAGCTGTTTTGATTCACCCATTTTGGATAAATACTTCTTGGTTGCTCTTTGCCATGAATGGCATGTGACAATACATTTACTATGTTATTGTAAGCGTTCTGCTTCTCGTTGTGAAAACTCCTTAATCTCTCTTCACAACCTTGTACCTTGTACCTTGTAGTTCTATTCCCTGAAGTCCTCCACCAGGAAGGGTAACTCAGGGCTGACGAGAGTGGGAGTATTGTTACTCTGTTTTGTTTTGTTGCATGTTTAGTTTTACTTTAAGTATGTCAGTGCTGTTGGAGGATACCGTATCGGTTGGAGGATAACGACCGGTTCTTGTAGCGAGAGAATGAGGATGCTGTTCTTCTCCCTCTTTCTTCGCATACTCCATTTTATACCCTTGAGGATGGGCCTCGATCGTGAAGATGGAAGTAATGGCCTAATCCATGAATGAACTGGAGAAGATTCACCAAGAAAAGGAAAATCCATTCAATCTGATTGAAGATACGCATTATCGTGTCCACTTGCAAGGTGAAGCTTTACCTTTCTTACCGGGCGCGCGGGGGGGGGGGGGGGGGGCAGTCGTGGTAAAGCCATTTAGTGAGGCGCGACTCAGCCAATGATGGAGTATGAAGCACTACAATGTACACTGTTTTGAAAAACAGAAGACTTCTCAGGAAAAAAATACAAAGTCATTCTACAAATTGTTTTAACAGGGAATTTTCTGCAATTTAACCGAACAGATCTATTTGAAAAGGCAAAAAAGAGAGAGGGGAAAATTGTACCAATTTACCATTTACCAATTTACTGTAATATGCAGTATGATAACGGATGTTCTCGAGATTCTGCAGGATTTTTTTTCGTCTGTTTTTTAAAGAGAACGATGACAAGCCACCATTTTTCTTTATTTTTTTTACACAAAAACTCTTTATTACAACATGGTTTACTATTTAATTGGTCAGGTATTGTTTAAAATTCAGACATCAATGTTCAATTTCTAATACTTATCGCTTAAATGCTAAACATTGTTGTTTGGACTTTTTAAATATTTTTATAAAATCTTTATAACTCTTAAAGAATAATCGTAAGTTGTTATAGTAAACAAGATTGTAAAAATGACATACATGTTTTTTAATTATGTTTTACTGTGTATAAAGTTTGACAGTAAAGTTATATAATATATGATACATATTAAAATATGATTAATGATAATCAACAATGAACATTCGTGTTTAAAGTCGTTCGTAACTTAACGAAGGTTTTGTGAAACAGCCAGCGCCCGCTCTCGTCATGGTGCATAAATAAAGGATACGTAATGAATACTATGCCCAACGGCGGATACAGGACTGACCCGTAGGGGCACGCTGAGGGCCTTCCTTTTCTCTTAAAAGATTCTGCCTCACAAAAACAAACCCCAAAAATTTAACACCGACAAGCAGTGTACACATTTTTTTCGAAGAATAATAATACGTTTTCCATGAATGTAAAATGTGGTCATTCATCGGCCCTTTTCACACCCTTTTTACTCTTTCCGCCCTTTTTAAAAGATTCATTCTTCAAAGATGAATCTCCGTCAAAACTTTACAAGATATATCTTCTTTTCTGCTTTTATTTATACAAATTTTACTTCCCGGCATTCTTCCTCTTTATATTTAATCTTTAAAAAACATGTGTACAAAAATAAATGATTGGTGGGTTAATATCCACAATTACACGTTCTATACCCCTATTTTGTTGCGAGATGAACGTTGGGTTATATGCCCCAACAAAAATTAATTTCGTTTCTTTTATCTTGACAAGATAAAATGATGTCAACTGCAGTTGGCATACAATAAAAATCACAAAGTCAATTTTTTTTTCGTTAGTACTGAAAATGGTATAAATGCAACAGGAATGTACATAGAAAAATATAATTACGTTCCGATCAACACACAGGGGCGGCGCAACGGGCGGAGGGGCAAGAGACGGCAGCCCCTCATGATTGTTTTAAGCATTGAATAATCGGGAAAAGATGGGAGAAGGGGAAAAGTTGGAGGTACAAAAGTGAAGAGCGAGGAGAATAAAAAAGAGGTCTGGGTGGTGAATTTCTATAATACCCCCACAATTAAATTGAGAAAAATATGACGCCATCTTTACGTCATCATGACCCCCCCCCCCCCTCCCCCATCAAAATATCCTGTCGCCGCCTCTGTAAAAATAAAAGATTTTATCTCACCAGCATTCTTCACCTAAAAAAAACCAAAAAATATCATATAGTAGCTACTTTAGTTCTTATGAACAGACATACATTAATGATATATTTTTTCTTTAAATTTTCACACTCATTTTAACAAAAATAAAACAATCATCAGATAAATAACTACATGAAATTTCGTTCAAATGCGTTCATATAACAATTTTTTTTTCTCTTTTTCCCTGATCAAAAATTTGATTGGTTTGGAAAAAAATTAATATATAACAAGTAATAATTATCTCACCAATAGTATTTATAGAGAAAATAATTAGTTATATGTTTCACGCGTGGAAGCGTATACAGTCAATGCGAGTAACACTCTCGTATATTATCATATCACAGGATACCAGTTTGAACCAGTTGTGACCAGTTTAAACCAATTAAGCATTGACGGGGATCCCATCCTTCGATTTATATGTCGTGTACATCAGCCTAGCTATGGGAGAGGTTCGTCTGCCCTCCACCCTTTGATGGACCAAAGATCTCACGAATTCACGGTCTCTGGGGGCTTCAGTTCTTCAACTTCAAACTTAATTATAGTAACAAGTTAAGTATACTGTTTCTAAGTTTGACCTTTGTTCATGATGTTCATTTAAGTTCAGTTACCAACGATAGTTCAGGATCAATGCTGCCTCTCTGTTTCCGACAGAACCCGAAAATGAGACGAAAATCTTTGAGTCTCCACCAGTAGATGACACCATTCGCAATCCAATTGACGTTTATCATGATATCTGAGATTGTGATAAGACAATGTTCTTCATGACCAAGAATCTGCCTGGTCCAAGTTACCCAGGGACAGATCCAGCACAGCACAGTGGTCCCGAAGACCATTCCGAAGGTTCTGAGGACTCGTTGGTTCTGGTCCTTGCGTTCCTGGGTGATGCTCCCACCGCAAGGTACCTGGGCTACCGACCGGTAGATGAAGAGGTAGGCGAGGCCGGTAGCGATTGTGGTTGAATACGAGATGGAGAGAAGGGCTATGAAAAGGTTCGTATCGTTGATGACGGCTATGGGTGAGGAGCAGATGAATCCTATGGCCCATGTTACCATGCATGTTAAGATTAGCCTCCGTGTTGTAATGATGTTCCGAGAACCGAAAGGGTCGACGCGGATTGTTATGAATTGATAACCGGTTACCAAGACAACGCTTAGAAGTGATACCATGGTGGATGTTGCCAACAAGATGACCAGGAACTTTTCCGCCTAGAGAAAAAGAAAAAGACACAACAGCGTCAGAGAAACATTTACACCTAATTAAGCAAAATAACATCAATCAGAGTGCCCTCGCAGTTAAAATTAAGCTGGTATATCAGGTTTTATAACAACAACTTTAACTATATTAAATAGTCGGGAAGGGTGATCTATCCAATGCAAGGTACTTATTTGATTTAGTAGCCTACTTTTTGTATTTATGTTTCGTATTTCAATTCAATCCAATTATTTGTATCATTTCCATGCCAACATAAGACAGGGCAATATGAATTAAATACAAATTAACGGATTGACATTTTAGAGAAAGGCAGTATATAATAAATTGAGCATATGGAAATGAAGATGAGGGGGTCCATGCACTAAAAACAATATTTGTAAAGTGTGGACCCCCAACCCACCACCAATTAGGGAAAAATGATTTTTTTTTTATCCCACTGTAAATAGAATTTTAACAGTACTGCAAACTATGTTTAAATTTATATAGAAATTCTAAGGCTTGCGCGCCTCTGTTACTATACAAATAATGCACGTAAGCGCGTGCATGCAGGGACAAATAATGAACGATGTGCGAGAAGAGCCAATGGATATACCACTCCGAGGTCCGTAGGACCGAGTGCGGTATTTCCATTTGGCGAATCGAGCACAGAGTCCTCTATGCACAAGAATGCGTGTACTGTTTGTTTTATACACCCCCTCACCCATGTTACTGAGTTGCCCCAAAAGCTATATTTGATTCTTAATTCTAGATAATTCCAGAACTCGCACTATCCTACACTCTGACGTCAAAGTGTAGGATAGTGCATTTGGTATGACGTCAGAGTGCAGGATAGTGCATTTTGGATGCAATAGCGCAATTCGCTGAATATCATGTGATCCAATTTGGACCAATCAGATTACAGAACATTCTTGGGAGTTATATAAAATGGCTTACTTCTATCGTTATCAAAAAACGTATTGATATTGTGCGTGCAGTAGATATTTTACGCGTTGTATTGATCCATTTGAATAAGTTTTCTGATAAAAAAATATCAATATATTAAGTCCGTTCCTAATTTTTATTAACCCCATGAACTCAACAAAGCAATAATAATAATAATCTAAAATTATAATTCAGTCGTGATAAAATTATTTTTGCGTATCTCGATTATTATCATGTGAGATCATCCGGCAAAATTCGGATATCTCGCTTTGGTACGTCAAGAAGACAATTTTGAAAATACATTTTCAGCATTCAAAGACGTTAATTCTTGTCGATGCTTGAGTGGAAACTGAAACTTTCACACCCTATTGAATTAATGGGACAGCTTGAAGTACGTGGTGATCATGCATGGTAAACACTAAAAAAATAATAACTTGGCCTATAAATTTTATAAATCAAATGACGAAGAAAACCCAACATAGTATTTAAAAATGTTTAAAGTCCAGTCATACCAGCGAAACGAACTCCAGGGGCCCGTTTCATAAAGAGTTGCATCTGTTGTAAATTTGCCACTATGGCAACTACCATGGAAACCTTGATTCTGATTGGCTGCTGAGCCCTGTTGCCATGGTAATGCCATAATCATGGCAAAGTTACAACAGTTGTAACTTTTTATGAAACGGGCCCAAGACCTACCAAAGCTATTTCCTTTTACTAACAATGACAGATCATCGGTCGGTTTGGAATCGGTTTCATTGGTGTGACTGTAACAAAAAAAAATAATGTTCACTTTTGATACACAAATAAGATCCTACTTGTTTTTTTTAATGTCACTCTTGCATTTCATTAAATAATTTTTGCAGGTACCTCATCCTGGATCTTTCAAGTATATCATTTTGTTCGAATGTATTCGCGTTTGGCTTTTTATATCCTTCGAATGTATACTATTTCACTGAATACAATATTCAATTTGGCTTTGTTCTCTTTTTTTTCATTTCGTAGGGAGATATCAATTTTCAAAACTGTTGTAGAGAACTACAATCGAATATCATCTGAGGCAAGAATATGTTAGGAGATCGATTTTAACTCATCTTATACGGGTTAAGATTTTTCGAATCTGATTTTTTAAATTATAAATTTATATAAAATCAGTGATTTTCAGGTGAAAAAATGGCAGAAAATCTGAGTGCGTTTCATGAAGCGATTGAAAGTAATTTTCTCTTTTCTGATAACTGTTATACAGTAAAAGCGCCATCTAGCTTTTATACCACGCTTTTTACTATGCAAACCTTATAGTAGTTGTTTAAACTTTTTGAACAAGTAAAAAAAAAATCTTAAACAACAAAGTTTAATTATCAATACTTAATTCTCAATAAAGTAAACATAGTTGTTTAAACTGTTTAAGCAACTACTGTAAGGTTCATATAATAAACAACGTTGTACACTCTAAACAAATATTGGGTAAAAATGTTCCATGAGGATAATTATGTGTCCAACCAACATTAGGCATTTCTTTTGGGCATTTTTTTTTCATCCAGTGTGATGAAAATTTTGCCCATTCTAAAGCTGCAATTGCTGCTTATTTTTGTAACCTTACTGGACAATATGCTTTCCGCATTGGGTAAAATACTGCCCCCAATTGGTTGGACACATAATTACCCTCGTGCTGGTTACAATTTTACCCAATATTTTTTACAGTGTATGAAATTTTATAGAGAGTTTTTACAGTGTAGAAATGTGAAAATCTTTTTTAGCTGCTTGGCTGAAAAAAGGGTATTTTCGTAAATATCAATGACAAGATGATTAAAAAAAATCACTATATTATTATCTCTAAAGGACAAGTCCACCCCAACAAAAAGTTGATTTGAATAAAAAGAGAAAAATCCAACAAGCATAACACTGTAAATTTCATCAAAATGGGATGTAAAATGAGAAAGTTGTGATACTTTAAAGTTTTGCTGTTTTGTGAAAAATAAGCGAAACTTTGAAATGTCATAACTTTCTTTTTTTTCATCCGAATTTGATAAAATTTTCAGCATTATGCTAGTTTGATTTTTATCTATAATTTATTCAAAACAACATTATTCTGGGGTGGACTTGACCTTTAAGGAAAGAAAATATCTTACCTGCCCCGGAATTTCGAAATCACCCGCTAAAGAAAACATAATGATGGACACCGCACCACTGAAGTCAGCGAGCACGAGGTTGTATGGGAAGATATGGTGCTGCCTTCGAAGTCGACGATGACACGGAATCAAGATCAAAGTGGCGACCATCAACGACGTCGCTATGGCTAACGTGATGTTTTTAGTGATAAACAAAGGCTTTTGACATCGTGATTCTCCACCGCCATCGGCGTCGTTGGCTGACATCGGCGACGTCGCCAAATTGGCATCCACATCATAATTGCTCGCGTTTAACCATGGCGTGGTATTCATTTTTCACAGTCGAGTTGGTAGATTGGAGGATGAGCTATCGACGAGATCTAGATGTGAAATGAGGAGAATGGTGGAAAACTCATGAGAGAGAGTCGCTCATGGTTTGGTCGTTAAACACGTCAAGCCGTAATACCACCTCTGTTTTGTGATGCGCGCGGTTTCTTAATAACCTCGGATTATACATCTTCGCTTCTACACCGGTGTGGGATGATGCCATGCCATGGGTTTGTGGGGGTGAATGACTGGATATCACCAGATCTGATATTCTTCCGTTTGTTTTCGTTTTTCCAATTAATGACGACATCGGACTGCGTCCAATTAACAACAGGAAAAAGGGGGAAAATACCGTGTTCTTAATATTTTTTTCTTGCCATTAAGAATTGAGGAGCAGCCTGACCTTGGGCCTATAAAGACCCTTTTGAGTCTTGGTTTTGACTGTCTCTGTTCCATTTAATTATTGTTTGCACATATATACTAAACTGTTATAGTACGAAGCCCCAAACCGGACATTTTTGACAACCAAAAAAAAAAAATTATCACGTACGTACGTAGTATTATTACGTACGTACGTGATAATTATTACGTACGTACGCAGTATTATTGCGTACGTACGTGATAATTATTACGTACGTACGTGATAATTATTACGTACGTACGTGATAATTATTACGTACGTACGCAGTATTATTACGTACGTACGCAGTATTATTACGTACGTACGTGATAATTATTACGTACGTACGCAGTATTATCACGTACGTACGCAGTATTATTACGTACGTACGTGATAATTATTACGTACGTACGCAGTATTATTACGTACGTACGCAGTATTATTACGTACGTACGTAGTATTCTAATTTTCATTGGTCTATGGAATCCGATATTCGCCGAATGTGGCCGACATCGGCACCCCGCATTGCATGGCCCAACCAACGTCAGCTTGCTAGCTGGGACCATGGTTGGACCATAGTCATGCTGGTGATGATCATGACTTTTCATCGATTATAGGGCCTATATAACAGGGACCTGGGAACGATTTTTTCAGTGGGGGTGCTGAAATCTCTCCTCAAAGGTGGGGGGGCGCCGGCCGCGCGGGGACACAATAATTGAATTTTCCATAATTACACACACACACACCTCTAAGGGCACCACACACACACCAACCAATCCTCCCCCCACACACATATATATATATATATACATATATATGACAGTCACTTCTTAGCTTTCTTCTTATAAAAGAACATAGATATATAATGAGATAAGTCGAGCGCGATCGAAACGCGAGCTATTTTTTGGGGGGGAAATTCATGTATTTTGTCCTGAAAAATTGAATATTTTGAGCAATGTTTGTGGTCCTGAACAAGATGCGTATGTAACAAATAATAACTGCGAACGTGATCAGTGCGAGCAGATATTTTTTATATACGCTCTGGTCTGATCGAAAGGGAAGTGTTATAAGGAATGTTTGCAGTTATACTCATTAAGACGATTCATATATCACCAATCAAATAATGCGAGCGCGAAGCGCGAGCTGAAAAAATTGACATTCCGACCTAAATACTGGACATTCTAAGCACTTTTTGCAATCATGAACAGGATAAGATGCGAGCGCGAAGCGCGAGCGGAAACAAAATTGAGATTTCAGACCAAAAAACGAGACATTCTAAGCACTTTTCTAATCAAGAACAGGATAGGTATATAAATATACAATTGATGCGAGCGCGAAGCGCGAGCGGAATTAAAAATGAGATTTCAGACCTAAAAACAGGACATCTTAAGCACTTTTCTAATCATGAACAGGATAGGTATATAACTATACAATTGATGCGAGCGCAAAGAGCGAGCGGAAACAAAATTGAGATTTCAGACCTATAATTGGGACATTCTATTCATGTTTTGAAAATCAAGAAAATGATGGGTAATTGGATATATTCTTACATTAATAATGTGAGCGCAAAGCGCGAGCAGAAAATTTTTGATATTCTGATCTGAAACTCCACACTGAATGCAATATGGTTTGAACAGATAAAGAGAAATCAGGCGAACATAAGAATAAAGATTTGATCAAAATCCGACAAGGAATATCAAAGTTATTGCATTTTAAAGATTAGCATTATTCCGGTGAAACAGTTTTAAGCATGTCTTCATTAATATTCAGTGAGCAAACTGATGATGTCATATCCCCAATTGTTCTTTTGTATTTTATTATATAAAATTAGGTTTATTTGATATTTTCCCTTCAAGAACCAAAAAACAGTTGAATTGACAACTGATTTAGTCTATTAGATATTCTTTGCTGCAACTTATTTCATTATAAGGGAGACATATCATTCACACTGGTATGAAAAAATTAAACAATTTTGATTCCATGTAATAACACAAGAAACAGGATAGTGGGGATGTGATATCTTCAACCCGCAAGGGCGGAAATCCCAGAGGGGACAGGGGGACGTGTCCCCCTACCAAAAATAGTAGGGGGACACAATATCAAATGCCCCCCTACTATTTTTGGTCTTTCATGGAGAAAAATACATCACTTCACAATCGAAATAATAGCTTTTGGACTAAATGACCTTACATTTTGGGTGAAAAACTTTTTTTTCTTTTTTTTATGCTTGTCAAATTTTCCATGCAGGCCCTGGTCCCTCTACCTTTGGGAAGAGATTTCCGCACATGTCAACCCACCTATTTAATATTCATGACGACATGCATATCACCATTTTCATAAACTATTGCTAAACTTTAGAATTAAATAACTTAACTATTTGTTATCAGATTTTCATAAAATTGTATTTGATATAAATATTTTCAGCCCGGAGTAGCCCCAAAACAAGCTGCGTATCTGAATAAGCATGCGTGCGCGTGTTTAGAGTTAGCCCTTTAGTATCTGGGCGTTGTAAATACTTTGTTTTTATTATAAAAATCAATAATGCGAGCGCGAAGCACAAGCAGAAAATATTTGATATTCCGATTTGAAAAAGGGTGAATTTAAACACTATTTTAAGTACTGTGTCGGAAAATTCTTAAGGGGGTGGGGTCTACAAAACGTCGTTCATTTTCATTACATTTCTGTCATTCATCAACTTACCACTAGATTTCCAGGAGGTGTTGCCTATGGAAAATAACACATGCAGCACCCCCACATTTTGGGGTGCTTCACCCCCAGCACCCCCGCTTCCCAGGGCCATGGGGCAGGGCGAAAAAGACTGAAATTTGATTTTTATTGTCTGAATTGTAATTCTTTATACAAAACACGGGCGGTCGGGCTCGCCCACACTTGATTCGACATAAAACCCTCTAAGTTTCAAGTCCAACCACACCCTTGTCCCTCTCTGCTATCGAGTAGTCATGGTAGTGTGTAAACTATAATGGTTATCCAAAATTTATTAAGTGGGTAAAAACCATTTATTGCGAGAGGAAAAGTTATGTTATGAATAATGGATTTTTAACTAAGGTAATTAATATGTAAAGAGGCATATTCCAAGGGTGCCCAATTTCCCCCTATCTTTTTTTACTTGTAATTGAAACAATGGCTTTAGCTGTGAGACAAAATGACATTATCAAAGGTATTCCAATCCAAAATGAAGAAGTGAAAATTTCATTGATGGCGGATGATTCAACTTGTTTTTTGGATGGTTCCTTGGAATCTTTTAATATAACATTTCAAGTGCTTGATAAATTTGCTAGTAGTTCAGGGTGTAGGCTTAACTTATCTAAGTCAGAAGCTATCTGGATAGGAAGGAAAAAAGGTTGTCAAGATTTCCCATTTGCTGAAAGAGGTCTAACATGGAGAGATAATTCTTTCAAAACATTGGGTATTCAATTCTCGTTGAATTTTAATTCACTGTATAGTCTTAACTATGTTCCTAAACTGAGGCAGATAGAGAATATATTGAATTGTTGGCGCTCAAGAAATTTGTCTTTTGTTGGAAAAATCTGTGTTATTAAAACTTTATTAATGCCTCAGTTGCTGTATTTACTATCTGTTTTGTGTATTAAAATTCCAAGCAAATTTTTTAAAGATCTAAATACTTTATTTTACAGATTTATTTGGAATGGAGGCAGGGACAGAGTAAAGAGGAAATATTTTTGTAATGACTTTTCTGCCTGTGGGCTCAAGATGGTTGATCCCTATACATTTTCATTGGCTCAGAAAATGATTTGGGTAAAATTTTTGTTAAATGATAACTACAATAGTGGATGGAAATTAATTGAAGTTTCCTTTTTAGACAAATTTAATGCAATGAGGGACATTTTGTGAAAGGCCCATGCACCTGAACAAATTTTGAATAATTTAAATTGTTCCCTACTTGCAGACTCAATCCGGACCTGGTACTTGTTTAGAGATAAAGCTTCCAGAAAAGAGTTTGGTTATGATTATTTGTATTTGGGTTATTCACATTGTATTTGGTTTAATAGAAATGTCAGATCCAAATCTAAACAATTTTTCTTTTATGGAAATTGGTTTAATAAGGGCATAGTTTTTATAAGTGATCTCTTTAATCCACCCCATCCAGGTTACAAGTTATTTGAAGAGTTAGTTCTCGACTTTGAAATTTCAGCAAAAGATAGAAGAAAATTTAATTTTCTATTACAAAATATTCCTGGTCCATGGTTAGATTGGCATAATAATCCAGATTTAGATATCCATTCCGAAGTTGTAGATAAATTATTAGAGAAAAGGAAAGTTAGCAGTTATGCATACTCGATATTTTTCGATCAATGTCTCCCAGATAATTGTATTTCCTTTTGGGAAGAGTCGTGCCCTTCTAACGACAAAGTAGACTGGGAGAAAATACATATGCTGAATTTTAAGAGTACTATTGATAGCCGCCTCAGATCATTTTATTTCAAGGTGTTTCATAAGACAATTGCCCTTAATGCATTTTTATTTAAAATCAAGAGAAAAGATTCCCCAAACTGTTCATTCTGTAAAAGAGACCCTGAAACAATTGTACATATATTTTGTGATTGTCCGGTGGTTAACATTGTATGGGATGATCTTTTATCTATAATAAACCAAAAACAACATTCGAATATTATCCTTTCCCCCTTTGTAAAGGTTTTTGGTATTCAAGGTGATAATTTTCTAACATTCATTTTCCTTGCTTTCAAATACTATGTTCACTTTTGTAAATTTAATAACAAAAACCCCAATATTGTGGAATTAAAAGCTCGTATCAAAGGTATTAAGGATATTGAATATGTTTTGGCGAAGAAAAATGGTAAATTACCTGTACATTTTAAAAAGTGGAGATTTGATATCTAATTTGTTTTATGAATCTGTCTTGACAAGTACATACCTACATGTACGTAAGTGCTGCTCTGTTTAATCATGTAAATAGCTTGTTGATTTGTTTGATTTGTACTGTGATTTATTTTTTGATCAATAAAGATTGAAAGAAAAAAAAAAAAAAACTATAATGGTTATCACGTATCGCGCGCGACTACGTCTGTATCGGCGTGCCGGAGCTTGATTGAGTCGCGTTACATGTTATAGGAGGGATGTTATTGGAATATGTGAAAGACGTTGTATATGATTTGCGATTGTCGGATGTGATAATTATGTACATTATAACATATATAAAAAATACAAAGGGAACCTGATTTCGTGGGGGTGCTGCCTATGGAAAATAATACACGCAGCACCCCCAGCACCCCCGCGAGTTCCCAGGTCCCTGCTATATAACCCACAATATTCATATGATAACCATTCATTTGTTCTCGTCATCAGGCTGTGTTTTCAATTAAACCATTCCTTTCAGAAACTGCTAGAAACACATTGGGGAAAGGACAATTAAAGGCCTATTATGTTAGTGTTTTGGCGAGACAGTTTTTTTCAAAAATGTACCCACACGCGACACTGGGATGAGCCCCTATTATTTTACCACCCTTTTGAAATTGCTTCGTTCTCTGCTTAAATTTGAATATGATATGGTATTAATTGATGTAAATTAAGTGAAGATGTATAGGTGTTTAAAAAAAGAAAAACTATTTGAAGAGGCTGGTATTTAAAGGGAAATTCTATGCGGGAACAATCAAAGCAGAAGGCCTATTGTAGGCCCACATAAAAATTTAAAGCCTGCGGGCTTCGCGCTAGCGTGATCAGATTTCAGTAACTACCGGTCAGTCAGACCGCAGGTCCCTATGCTAATGAGCAAAAAGGCCAGATTCATCCAAATCATCTCATGGCTGAATCCTCCTCCTTGGAAAATCTCGTGATTCGTGAGATTTTCTTTCTCTAAGAATTTACCTGTTTTAACCTCAAGTTAAATGAAATATTATTGCACCATCAGGTAGAGTGAAAGTTACTCTTTCATATTGGTCATTTATTTTGTATACAATATTTTGTTAAATAAGTAAATTTCTGGCCTGAAAATGTGCCTCAAAACTGAATTTTCTTCATCTGTTTTCTTTTGTAAATTGTGCAAAACTTTTTATTTTGAGCCTCAATGATATCTATATCACCATAAAGCTGAACTTCTGTACTTCTCACAATGCCACTCTTGATATGCGGCACCTTTTAATCGGGTCAAGATCACACTTTTCCCACCAAGGTACAAGACGAGATTTCTGAAATTGTGTACTTGCAAGAAATCCAGAGTTCTGATTGGCTGGATAAGGTTCACAGAACAACAGGCGCGGGGTATTTGAGGAGATTACCACATGGGAAGTGTGACCTTCCCACGAGCCCAGGCACTGGGACCGTTGGAATTTGCCATTGTGTGGTCTCTTTGACCAATCAGAGTGCAGTATTCTTGTTTTCAAACTGTTTTATGTACTTGGCAAATGAAAAGTGTGATCTTGACCCGATTAAACAAATTCTTATTTTGAAACATATATCATTTCAAAGCATGCATATTCAGCTTTATCATGATATAAAAATCATTTGGGCTCAAACAAAAATAAAGTGTGAAAATAGCAGCTTTTATCAGGTGAAAATATTTATTTTGTAGCATATTTTAGATCAAAATTTTAACCTATATTACAAAATCTTTGAATAAATTCAAACACATGACCTGAAAGAATGATTCTTCTTCTTTACAATGATACCAAATTCATGAAATTTGATGCACAATTAGAGCAGCAATGACCGAATGAAAAGAGGTGTTTTGGTCCGCATCAAGCTCATTAAATATGCAAAACATCTCAAGTCATGAATATCACTTGGATGAAAGAAGCCACTTTCTTGGGACCTGCAGTCTGACTGCGGTATTTGAATTCATGTATGACCTTTTGGGAGATAACATTACGTACGTACGTAATAAATACTGCGTACGTACGTGATAATACTGCGTACGTACGTAATAATTATCACGTACGTACGTAATAATACTGCGTACGTACGTGATAATACTGCGTACGTACGTAATAATTATCACGTACGTACGTAATAATACTGCGTACGTACGTAATAATACTGCGTACGTACGTAATAATTATCACGTACGTACGTAATAATACTGCGTACGTACGTGATAATACTGCGTACGTACGTAATAATTATCACGTACGTACGTAATAAATACTGCGTACGTACGTAATAATACTGCGTACGTACGTAATAATACTGCGTACGTACGTAATAATTATCACGTACGTACGTAATAATTATCACGTACGTACGTAATAATTATCACGTACGTACGTAATAATTATCACGTACGTACGTAATAATACTGCGTACGTACGTAATAATATTACGTACGTACGTAATAATACTGCGTACGTACGTGATAATTTTTTTTTTTTTTTTGATGTCAAAAATGTCCGGTTTGGGGCTTCGTATTATAGTGTGAATGATTTGAATTATGAAAAGATTTCGGTCAATGCATATGATTTTACAAAAGCATTTGCTTTATTAGATAAACGTATTTATCGCAATCCCGAAACTTCAAAAATCTTTTTTTTTTTTACTAAAGAGCATTTTAGCAGTGCATGAAAAACGCGTATTTTTGTCTGTGGGATTTGCATGGGCAATATTACAGCATATTGCACGATGCTCCAAAATCTGATGAATGTAACACTTTATGAATAATAATCATTATAGATAATAGTTACATTTGATGATTTTTTTTTTCTACATGGGATACCAGAAATATTCCATTCGTTGTTACCGAAATAGCACTTTTCTACGGTGTATGTATGATGAAATGTTTCTGCTAACACATTATGAGCCATCCAATATAACATAATATCATTAAACATCAGCTCAAAAATATCTCTGACGTCATTAATCAAATGAAACACCGATTATTTTGCGATGTCTTAATTGAACGTTCAAACAAATGGTAATGGTCTGTTCAATAATCGCAATCAATATTTGAAGCAATCCCCCCCCCCCCCCGCACATTATGATGAGCGGGTCTTATATTCTCCAGAAAGGTGCCGCGACTGAATTGGTTTTGGGCGCTGAGCAAACACATGAAAGTCCCGCGGGTTCGACTCCTGCAGGGGG
Organism: Lytechinus pictus; assembly: GCF_037042905.1. Taxonomy (NCBI): domain Eukaryota; kingdom Metazoa; phylum Echinodermata; class Echinoidea; order Temnopleuroida; family Toxopneustidae; genus Lytechinus; species Lytechinus pictus. The sequence goes on from NC_087255.1 coordinate 11,207,646, forward strand.
TCCGATTTATAAAGAGTTATTACTATTGTAACTTGGTCATTATGGCAACTACCGTGGTAACAGGACTCAGCAGCCAATCATGTTCAAGGTTTCCATGGAAGATACAATAATAAATCTAGAGTAAATGTAAATATTTTATTAAAAGGGACATTGACAGTGACATTCATCATACTCATAACATCGAATGATTGAACAAGGCGTTTCATCTTTTTTCTATTTAAATTTCTTTCTATGTTAATTATCATTTATGTCACTGAATATAATCATAATTGTATATATGACAATGATGCATATTGTAAATACTAGTATTTGTTATAAATGTATGAAAATAATTTGTATTCTACTCTATGTTCTGTTTGAAATAAAACTGAATTTAAATGTTAGATTTGAAGTTATCTATACGTCATCTGTAATATCCGAAACACTGAAGGCATGATGTTATACAAGTTTGGGAAATAAGGGTATTCACATTCCTGTTTTGAAAGACAATTGTACTGTAAAGAATTGTAACCCAAATATCAAATATGGGAGATCATCGGAAATGCACCAATGCCTAGAGAGTTTCCTGTAATTGATGAAAGTCCGTTAGTATAGCCCCATGGTACTATATACTTTCACATGAAGAGTACAGTTATAAAAAAGTGTTATCTCCTTCTAAAAAGGGGTCATAGTGGTCATTTCATGAAGACTGGTCTTAAAGGGGAAGTTCACCCTGACTTTAAAATATATACTGTAATCAATGTTTATTTCAAGATTATTTACGACCGAATATCAATTGACGTGCTGTCTATAATGTATACATAGCCGCAGCTGATTTTGCAAACAATTAATGAGAGTATGCTGTATAACATATATTTCTACAATAATATAACTGTTTTGTGTCTAGTGCAAGGCATAAAGTTTGCTATGAAATTTGCTTCTAAATTTACTTACCAGACTTGGTATAGGGTCCACTCATAGGATGTAAACTCGATGACCTGGTGCTATAGAACGTGCACAATACTGTAGTCCTTTCGTTGTTTATGAGTTGTTTATGAATGTGAAAATTCCCTTCTATAAAAGGAGATAAACGGTAGTTATCATATTGTATATACACCAGTGGTTTTATACAATAGTTCTTGATGCATAAATTTACTTCCCTTTATCATTTTCATTTCGTCAATGGGATATGTCAAGGACGGGTTTCTGAGCCTTATTACACCATCATGTACTCAAGAGTGAATCCGGGGGCGGGGGGGGGGGGGGGGGGTCGAGCTGTAGGGGCACATGCGCATGCCCCCTGATCATGCACCCAAACTTGTACGCAAAATTACCATGTAGTAATTAGTGCCCCGTCTCTCTTTCCATTGTTTGCTTGCTAATAGAAAATATGTTAACCAATATCTGTCACTAGTTTGAAGCTGCATTTTGGTCTCAATATTGAGTTCTCGGGATAGCTAAAAATAACATGTTTACTTTCAGTTTTATTCTCAGTTTGTAATTTCAATCAAAAGTTATTCGACACAAGCTGAAAATTACTGGAGACGGATGCAAAAAATATATATTTTAATTATAACAAGGTAATACCTTTTTTTCTCTATTCAGTCCATGGCCGAAAGAAACATTCCCAAATGATATAAATAGATTTGCTACCAGGCATGAGAGTCGATCGGTGTTCCAGGTTGGGGGATGATTTACCCAAGTATTGTTGTCTGTGAGGGATTTTGTTTCTTTTTGGGCGGGCGGGTGACCAGTGGCGTAACGAGTCCAAAAATTTCAGAGGGGCAGCCATGGCGTAAAGGCGAAAATTATATTTAAAAAAAAGCTCCGAGTGAGCAAATCGACAAATACAAAAATCAAATTTTTGATAGATTTCGACATGATATTTCACCCCTTCCCCCTTTTTCTTTCTTTCTTTCTACTTCTATCTTTCCTCTCTTTGGGGAACCCCTGACCACAGGCCCCACACCTGTACGCCAGTGGCAGTGGTCCTTAAGACTGGAGTACAGTATGATATGTAAACTTTATTTCTACAACTTGACTAGTTACTTGGTATAGACTAGAACAATAAATGCGAGCTCGAAGCGCAAGATGTTTTTTTGTTGGAAAAATTAACCTGATAATGAGACAATTTGTGGGCTTTTGCCTGCTTTCATGATTATTTCCTTTTATAAACTCTTTAAATGACTCTTTAAATTGTCATTTATTTTGCATGTTCTCCACTCAATTTACATTATGAACCTGAATGAAGAATCCTATATAAACAGAAATTAAGTGACAATACGGTTGTAAAATAAACGGGGCACATCAAATGCGCTTGGCTGCGGGGATGTGTGAATATATCATGACTTGTCATGTATAAAAACATAAACATGAACATGTTATTCTATTTTATCCTGGAATATTTCTTTCTCCATCCATCTGTTTCTAACAATTTCCGAAAGGAATGGTTTTATTCAATAACAATTTACTATAGGAAAAAAAAAATCGATGGTTATCATGCGTATACGACAATTAATACTACCAACATCATAATCATGATCATCTTGTAACTCACTCCTCATCATAATGATCATATTTATATGATTAGTCATGAATACTATGATTTCGACTTTTAAGTATTGAGGATGATAACACTGACCATCCCCACCTGAAACATTGGGGGAATATCCACCCCCCCCCCTTGGAATCGACACTCATGCTCTGATCGGGGCTCTCAACAATCGGGTGAACATTATTTTGACGTTTGAGATATTCTTTTTTTTTCAGTACATTTTTTATACCATCTATCAATAATTTTTGGATCATGTCTGAAAATTTTAAAAGATTAATGAAAGATGATATTCGTTAATTTAATAAATAAACCATGACACATGCGACACAACGAGTGAAATGTAACCTTACCTGTGTTACAAACTGTGTACCATTTCTGTTCCCGAGACGACAGCAACAATATTCCCGACATCAACAACTCCTATCAAGCTCTATTTTCATCATTTTGTGTAGAAATAAACATTGCTTGCGTTTACCGCGCAATGATCCTCCATATCCTTCCACAGCTAGAGTACAGTCTAAACAAAATTTAGATTAAGTTTCATTTCGTGGTATAGGCTGCAGGATAAATATCATACTGGATAAACATTTTGCTTTCGTTGACTGCCAGTGACAATAGTATATCCGGACATTTAAAAAAAAAACCAGGGGCGCGACTGGCCTGGGAATCACACTAAGCTGGTCCACATGTATAGGAGAGACACTAATTGTTGGCCGTCGTGGGGAAAGGATTACATGAATGAAGGGACCAAGAGGCGTAATAACCCCCCCAAAAAAAAAGTTATGAAAAAATAAAAAAATTAGGAGGCCAAATAATGGCGGGTATGGAGCAAAATCTTAGAAAGATGCAAGTGAGCGAAGTGAACCAGCTAAAACTTCGACATTCATAATACAAAAAAAATAACAAATTTTTATATGATAATAGATTTTGACGTAATATTCAGAAAATTATATAATATTTCACTCTTTACCTTACCTCCTCTTTCTTTTTCTTTTTTTTCTTGGTCGGAAACTTTTTAGGCATGCCGCATCTTCATTCGTACGACAATAACGGGAACCATAAATGCCCCCTCCCCTCCCCCAAAATGGCGTTCGACCTTGGAGGTAGTATGAGCTGACACCATGGGCGGCGGAAAGGGGGGCGGGGCGGGGGATTTTTCAGTTCTTAGGTCTTAATCTAAAAAAAATCAACTCGTGTTTATTTATATATATTTCTTATAACCAAAAGTGATGATAACGTCGCTTTTCAAGGTCTCTGAAGAAATTTTAGCTCGCGATTCGCGCTCGTATACTTTGTTCTTTAAATGAACATGCTTAAACTGTCCAGTTTTCAGGTAAAAATATCAAAGAATTTCAGCTCTCGCTTCGCGCTCGCATCAGTTGTTTAATTAAATACCCATACTCTCCGTGATTAACAAAAGTGATTAGAATGTCCCGTTTAATATCTACACCTTATAAAAAAATCTATAGCTTTCGCTTCGTGCTTGTATTCTTTGTTCTTTATCGGAAATTAAATCAGGCCTTATTACATGTCTAATCTGGTTTTTAAGAAAAGCTTGGATGTACTTAAAACTTCAGACTTAAATGGCCGAAAATAATTCCCCCCCCCCCATAAGTACATGCAGTGCAGGGGCCGCAAAATCGGGAGGCTCCCTCGGGGGCTAATTCAGCCCCCCCCCCCTAATTTCCAAAACCGTGTAAAAAAAACGTAAAAATTATCATCTGATTGTGATTTTTTGCATGGTCAACCCCCTCCCCCCACACACACATGCACTTTCAAAACCGTTCCACGGCCCCTGCAGTGCTTATAGAATTCAACCGTTTCAATAAAATTAGTTTGTTTTGTTTTTGTTGTTTACTTTGAAGTTCGATCCAACGTCCTGTATGCCAAAAGAGGTCAAGTATTGGCCAGACAATGCTGTGCAATGTTATAAATGTTAATGGGCGTTAGTCGATCTTTATCTCGAAAATTGTCTATTTTTGTTATTTCTTTTATATAATGGTTTATCGATTTTTCCGCATCAGGTTTTGGAATGAAAAAAGGAGGAACTATAGGCCTACATTCCATTGATACTTCGTTTGTTAGTTTCGATTCCGCCTACTTCCATAGCCAAGGTTGAAGTCTATGGGAAGCTAAATAAAGGTTAGGAAACTCCGGGATTAGGGGAGAAACTCACCAGGAAATGGCACAACTTTGAACCCTGGAAAAAATTTAAACCAACACACAATGATTTGTTATCATCTATAGATACATCAGGACAGACGGGGTTGTATATTTTAAAAACCCATATAATTTTCATTGAGCTGCCTTAGATTTTTTTTTCTAAATATTACTTATAAATAGTATAAAGTTATCTGTTTAAGCATTCACCTAGATTCGTACTTTTAGAAAATAATCCCGGAAAATGATAAAGATATCTGATACATTTACTTCGGTATTTTTAAACCATATCAGGAAAGGGAAGGGAATATATGAAAAACAAGGAGCAACAAAAAATTTGAAAAAGAAACTAAACAAAAATAGAATAAATGAAAGAGAGATAAAAAAAAAATATTTTTATCGGAATGAATCAGAACTTATCATAAGCTGCAAAATGCCAGTTTGACCAATACATTGTATAGGCCTATATATGTAATATGAAAAAAGGGTCTAGCCTATCTAAATAAAACTCATATATTTTACATATCTGTTTATACATCAAGTAAAGGACCCTTGGCATATTTGGATATGCAAGGATATGAGTTTGGAGCGCAGACGCACTCTCCCTCTGTGCGATGGGCGATGCCCCCCTCCCCCCGTATTCACAAGTCATGTACGCGCTCTGTACTATATGCCTGCCATAATTATATCAAGATGTATTCCATTTGGATTATTTCACTCATCAAACTTTTTTTTTACAATTTAGTTTTTATTGAAAAAATATCATGAAAAATCAAAATTTAAAATATAGCACGATTTTAGTGCACAAAATCACGGAAACAAAGAAGTACAAAAAATAATGAAATTGGGAGAACAAAGATTAACATGCAACCCCAAAAATAGCAATAATAATACTCAATATCTATAACGCGCTTTTCCCACATGGCCCAAAGCGCTCACAATTTCAGTTAACATATTTATACAAACAAAAAATCAGAATGACATATTAAACGATGGCAGTTTCCTAGAAAAAAAAAGAGTTTTAAGGGACTTCTTGAACTGAGGACTCAATTGTTGGGGATTGTCTTATTGTGAGAGGGAGTTTGTTCCATATTCCATTGAGGACGCAACGGTGAATGTTCTATTTCCGGTCTGTTTTCTTTTAGTTGGATATGTTAATTTAAGTGGGTCTTCAGAGGATCTAGTTCTTCTACCTGGGACATAAATTTCTAAACAATCAGACAAGTATTTTGGGATTTAATTGATTTGAATAGACTATATTAACTATATTATGAGTCAAGGGCTGAGGGGGTTTAAGCCCCGCCCCTGCCCCCCACTTTTTTCAATAAAAGTGTAACAAAATAAACCCATAGTAAAATCAACATCTCATTGTGATTTTTTTTGCATGGTACATAGCCCCCCCCCCCCAAAAAAGGGGGGCGTTCTAGCTGCAGCCCTATATAGATCGAAGGGGCGTTTAAGAAATTGTTTTTATTGTATCTTCAGTATATCAACCGACGAATCATTTCAACCCGCTTCTAAAAAAAATATATAATTTAGCCATCATGAACCATTTAAAAATTGAAATTCATTAATTGCATATTACGTAATATAGGGGGCAGGTCAGCTGCTCGTATTAAAATAAGACGTCACAAATCTCAAACTTAAAATTCTCAGACTTTCTTAATCTGATGGATTTTCTCAAACCCTCACCAATATCTTTTTTATTGTTTCTTGTATTTTTACAAAAAAAATCTTTCGTCAGGAATCACCTTTTGAACAGACTTTTGACTGATTTTGGACAAAAAATACTAAGCTTGCAATTGAGAGTTGATTGCAAGCTTTCCAATTTTTTTTTTAGAAAATGACATTTTTATTTATTTTTTAAAATTCACGATACATGGAGAGCTGTTCGCATATAACGTTACAAATCTAAAAATGAAACTTCTAATAACTTTTGAAATCTTTCATGGATTCCTCAAACGTTCCATAACAAATGTATTTTTATTATTATTATTATTATTTCTGCTATTTTTACAACAAACTTTTTGTCAGTGCAGTGCAGTGTGAACTTTCACATCTCTATAGGCACGCCGCGCGCGCTGTGCGCTCGTCGTCAACATTATTGCGTTGGTCCCGCCCATACATTCCTGATGCGGTGAGTATTAAATTTAATGATCAATTACTATGTAATTTTACATCAAATCCGGCTTCTTGTCGCATTGACTATTTCAGTTTCAATAAGGAGATTGGGAGGATTCATTATTACCGTATAGTAACTTAAAATTTTCAGTAATTCTGGAATAGGCATGTCTCTTAGCTTCGCGCCGCGCCCACCGGCACCGTCCAAATCGTGCCTGATTGAGAGACTGGCTCTTCCCTGCAGCTGCCCGGTGCGGTACCGAGCTCACGTTCGAGCTGTCAGAGCTAAGCTCGGCGGCGTCAACACAGCAGATCTGCGCACGAAAAAACAACTTGACTGAAGATAAATCATGATTTTTTTTTAACTATACCATAAAATCAGTTGATATATTTGTTCCTTGTATGACTAGTATTACTATTACTGAGTATTAGTGTGTCAGTGCCAAAAATCTCATAAAAATTGGAGAGAATTGAGAAATGTTTTTTTGGAAATTTTTTTAATTTTCAGCCAGTGCGCAGTGAGTCAGTTCAGATTGAACAAAGAGACGGTGGCCCATGTCTGCGCACTCATTCACTTTTACACACGATTCATGGATTTTGATGAGAAAGGCTGTCCCATGAAATTCACAATTTTTCCACCATCGTTCTACATGTATATAGATAAATGTGTAAAAGTTTGTTGTCGTCGGGTAGGTAGAATCGCACAGATACGCGTGCGGGTAGACTGAGCTGCGCAGACTTGGGGAACATTACTATACTAATAGTATAAAAATACCTGGGGCCCAGGCAGGGGGCTAGTCGGTTAGAGTGCATGTTTCGGATAAGATCGTAGATCTCAACGTGAGGGGTTTGAGTCCCGCTCATGCCGAAACGCGTCTAACAAAAAAGAAATCTTATGCTATACTAGCATTGTTTGTAAGAATCAGGGACAACTCGGACCACGGGACAACTCGGACCGTGGGCCGAGTTGTCCCACCCGTTTCGTGATTTTTTTTCCACAAATTTGCGTCTATTTTTCCGTCATTTCGAAATTTCTTGAAAAGATTTTCTAGAGATATGGTCTGATGGTAATGTTCTTCACTTTCTATTACTTTTTTTTCGCTGAAATAAATAAAAAAGTGTAATTTTAGGCGTTTTTCGACAGATCGCGATTCCCATAGGCGCGCGTGTATTAACTGTGTTGGTGCTCGGCTCGGCCCTGCTCAACAACTGACTTGATTTTGTGATCATTTTCTCCTCAAGTTACCACTTTTATCGCAGAAGATGAACTTTCTTGTATTCCATTAACTCCATTTTCTCATCAAAAGGATAAAATTTGGAGTATTTGCACGATTTTCTTAAAGTTTTTCACCTTTTCTCTCTGGTCGTAAGAAGCGAACAACCGATGAACGGTCCGCTGCTCTTCATCGCAATTCTACGTAGCTCGGCCGCCTAAACTGACGGGGTGGGATTCAGCCCGGAATCCCCAATGGAAGTGGGCGTGCACAGTCAAAGAGCCGAGCTTGACTGAGTGAGAGAGAGTGAACTACAGCTTGAAGCTTCGCGCTGGCAGTGTCTTATAGGCTCTGCCTTTTTTTGTGTGTATATATAGGCCTATATATATATTTTTTTTTTTTCTCTCTATTGATTTTTCCCTGGTGTAGAGCTTTAAGATTGTAATAATCAAATATGCTTTAATTTCTTTGACTGAGTGTGACTGTGGTGTGGATGTTAGAGTCGCACAAAAAATACTTTTACGTGGGTGGGGGCTCGGGGCGATTTCACTCCTGCCCCCGAAATGTGAAAAAATATTCGCGGTGTAGCTGTGTTGGCATGCCGGGTTGAGGGTAGCCATAAATTTTTTTTTTTTGGGGGGGGCTTAATTTTTAATCAATTTGATTACTTTTAGGCCTATATATTTTTTTTACATTTACTTTTTATTTTTTTATTTTGAGTTTAAGTTGCAATAATTAATATGCTTCAATTTCTTTGACGGATGAGGGTAGCCATCAATAAAAAATGTTTCATTTGGGGGCTTAATTTCTTATTAAATTACTTATTTTTAGGTCTATTTTTTATATACATTTTATTTTTATTTTTTTATACTGAGTTTCGCTGGTGTAGAGCTGAGATTTAAGTTGCAATAATTATGCTTCAATTCGGTGGCGTACGCAGGGGGTGGTTACAGGCGTTCAAACACCCTAAAAAAAAAATTTACCCATCACCCGGCCCCCCAATTTTTTTTGGGGGGTTTGTTTGCTTGTCAATTTTTTTGGAGGAAACGACCTGAAATTGGTGGTAAAGAACTTTTTTTTTCTTTTGTTGATCAACATTTCATTCAGCTTGAACCCCCCTCCCTTTAAAAAAATCCTACATATGCTACTGCTTCAATTTCTTTGACTTTGTGGTGTGGATGTTTGAGTCACAGAAAAAATACTTATGTGGCCATGTGGGGATCGGAGCATTTTCACTCCTGCCCCCGAAATGTAAAAATGTTCTAGGTGTATCTGTGTGGGCATGCCAGGCTATGGGTAGCCATCAATAAAAAAAATGTTTCATTTGGGGGCTTATTTTTAATTAAATGAATTATTACTTATTTTTATTTTTTACAGGATTTAAGATAAATTGATGAAATTCATTGTGCCATTCCTTGTTTTTCTCTGATTTACTTTCTTAAATTTTATTTCTTGGTAAGGGTGGAGGTCAGGCTGCCGGGGTGGAATTCAGCCGGAATTGCTAATGGAAGTGGATGTACTTGCACAGTCGTGAGCTTGGAGACTGAAGCCTTGCCCTGCAGTTGTGAATATTTTTTTCAATCAAGTTTTAGGGCCACTCGGTCTTATTCCCATTTTAAATATAATCAAGGGCGGATCCAAAATTTCCCTACAGGGCCGGGGGGCATTTTGTATAGGAATTTTTTGACAAAAAGGTCTTCACTACCAAATCATAATTTTTCCCAGGAAAAATTTGACAAGCAGTTGCCTTTTGAGTACCTCTCAAGGGGGGGGGGGGGGGCAGAATGTGCCCCCCCCCCCCCCCCCCGATTTACCACTGGAACTAATGTCCATTTCATTTAGTTTGTAATTTTTTACAGGAGGAAAGAATAGAGTTAGAAGTTTCGTGTTTTGTATTTTTACCAATTATTGTTTATTCAATATAAAATGTATTTAATTTAGTATTGTTCCAAAATGCATCACTTAAGGACGTTCCACAGTTAAAGTGAAATCCATGTCATTTTCACCACACTTTGCACATAGATACTTTAGAACCTGAATATTCCAAATATGCAAAAATTAACATAGGTCCATGTGCTTGATTTTTTGCTATAGAGCTTCAAAGTTCACCTAAATGGATGTTCTTAAGAATTGCGCATTCAAAAGAATTAGGCATTTTTAGACCTCGCAATATCACTACAATGGGTTTAAACCTATATTACTCAGTCAAGATACATGAAAAAGTCATCAAATTTTACAAGAGAGTTAATCATTGTATTGTTAGAATGGAGAATCTATTTATAGTGCTATTTGTTAGCAATTTTAAGTCTAACAGCACTGTCAGTTCTTAAAAATGGCGTAAGAGATAACAAAAACCCAATCTCAAAAATGTGAAAATTTCAATAACAAACTACAAAAGTACAAAAAATGCTGCACTTTATTCAAAATCCATGTCATTTTCACCAAAATTTGCAAAGTTGTAGAGGAAGGTATATATAAGAGGTGCAAGCATTAAAAAATAGGGGTTCATGTGCTTGTTTTCAAACTATCAGTATTTTTATTAGAGAAAATATGCTTTCTAAAACACCAAAAATGTGCCAAATGCTTTGTATCTATGTGAAGACAAAAACAAAACCACTCTACCATTTATTCAAACTCGGGGTCATATTCGTGATTCTTGGCAGCATTGCAGAGTAAAGTATGTCAAAGTTTTAGACATATTTTTTTAAATGATCCATGGAATAATTCCAGTTTTTTAGCTTCATAAAATAACGCATCGGATCTGTAGTTAGCATGCAGATGATGAGAAAAATCAGCTCATAACCACAGCTAATTAATCGCCTGTTCATCCATTGTGAGGTCAGCGCGCAGAGTGTAAAATATGCGCAGATCATAATGCGCACAAACATAACTGTGGAACGTCCTTAATCACTTAATTAACTTGTTTAAATTTTAAATGTAAACCTGAATAAAAATGAATTGTGAACTTTGAATAAATGGAAATATACATGTATATGTTATATTCTGTAAATTGTAATATTTTCAAATCATATTTTATCTCCATTCTTATCTTATCATTGTCTCCCTTTCTCATTATGTTCATCACTCTCATTTCAATTAAATTTATATTCTATTACTGGTATAAAAAAAGACAACAATACTAAACACTGATACATCGATCAATAGAAAAAACAAAGAAAAAGAGGGGAAAAAACAAATAAATGACAGGTACATGGAAAGGGGGGTAGCAACAAATCATGCTTGTCTGGGTTTTAAAAACAGGAGAAGGGTGGTCAATACAATATTGCAAAGAGCAACTATGAAGAGGGTTTTGTTTTTATCAAATAATTTTTGCAGTTCCTTTGGAGTGATGTTGTTTTTCTTTGAATAGAATATCACCCATTCTAGAAAACTGAAATCTGTATCTAACACTAAGTTGCCCTAGTGTTGTTTTCCAATCTACATGTTCTAGTTCCTGGTATCATAATTATGGATGTAATCATTTAAGGTGTACCAGTTAGAAAATTTTTGACTTTTGGTATATATTTACATAAATTATGCAAGTTGCAGGTCACGTAGTTGATAAATCGTTGACACAAGCATTAGCTCTATGATCACCTTCTCAATGACTCTTATGACAAGCTTCTGTAATAATAAAATATATTGTATTTACGAGATAGTTTGAACAACTGGACCAAATTGTGGCAATATTAATGAGTTATATATATAAGTGACAATGGGGTACTCCAGGCTGCAAATGATATGATTTGAACAAAGAAAACAATGAAAATTTGATCAAAATCAGATAAGGAATAACAAAATTATCGCTGCATTTTAAAGAATGATTTGCATTATTCTGGTGAAACAGGTCTGGTGTGTCTTCATGGATATTCAATAAGCAAGCTCATGTCATATCCTCACTTGTTCTTTGTATTTTATTATATGAAATTAGATTGATTAATTTTTAAACGTTCAATTCAATAACCCGGCTATTTGTTATCAGATTTTTATGAAATAAGCACTTTGATATGTGATGTTACTATATCTATTTATATATAAATATTTTCATCCCGGAGCATCCCTTTAAATGATTTATTTATTATTTCTGTTTTCTCGAGAAAGAGTGGTCTCTTCAATAAAAAAATAAAAAAACTGAGTTAAAAGAGAGCCCTGTACATACAACAAGTGGAACGTCTCTGGCAGTCTCACCTGCATTACACGATTCAATATAGCAGCAGTGCCCAGGAGCAGTGCTGACTTTGAAAACTACTATAAAATAGTTATTCAAAATTAGTTATTCAACAAATACCCCCACATGGCCAAAGTTCATTGACCTTGATCATGTGACCTGAAACTTGCTGCAGGATGTTTAGTGATACTTGATTAATCTTATGTCCAAGTTTCATGAACTATGTCCAAATACTTTCTAATTTATGCTGTCATTTCAGAAACTTATAACCTTTGGTTAAGATTTGATGTTGACGCTGCCGTCGGAAAAGTGGCACCTATATAGTCTCACTCTGCTATCCAGGTGAGACAAAAATCATGATACAGTGATGAAAAAAGAGTAATAAAATTAATTTAATCAAAAAGAAAAAACACATATGTAAAAGAAATGAAATTCAAAATCATAAATTCATCATTTTTATTGAATAAAGAATTTAATTTATTGATAATTGGAAAAAAATATTACCCTTATTTTCTTTCAATGTAACCCAAATACTTGTAGGGCCTAGTATGATTTTTCATCACATAACATGATTTAGAACAAAAATCAAGCCATATGTGAAGTTTTGGGTTATCACGTGGGACGGAATCTACATGACGGCATTCGTCGGATGGATTTTTGTTCTTAAATCTATCTATCTCTTCCGGCTTTTCACCTTATTATCCCTCCCCATCATCCTCATCCCTATCATCATCCTCGTCCCTATCGTCATCCCCACGGGCGGAAATCTGTCCCTAAAGGTAGGGGGGATCAGGGGCTGGAAAATTTGACAATTAAGCATTAAAACAAAAAGGTTATCGCCCAAAATGTAGGGTCATTTTTTAACCCCAAAATAATTGACAAGAAAAAAAAAGGGTTTTCAAAAATATAAGGTCATTTAGTCCTAAATACATGTATTATTTCGATTGTGAATGATGTATTTGTTCTCCATCATACAAGAAGAAAAATAGTAGGGTGGACATTTTATATTGTGTCCCCCTTACTATTTTTGGTAGGGGGGACACGTCCCCCCTGGAATTTCCTCCCATGATCATCCCCATCCCTCACATCGTCGTCCCTCTCTCCATCTCCATGCACCCCTCTCATCATCGCCATCCCTCACCTCGACCCTCTCATCATCTCCAAAACTCAGCTCTCTACACCAGGGAAACTCGATATAAAAAATAAAAATGAAATTTATATAAAAATTAAATAGGCCTAAAACTAATAAGTTTCATTAAAAAAGTAAGCCCCCAAATGAAACATCTTTTTATTGATGGCTACCCTCAGCCCGGCCCAGCATGCCCACACAGCTACACCCCTAATATTTTTTCACATTTCGGGGGCAGGAGTGAAATCGCCCCGAGCCCCCACCCACGTAAAAGTATTTTTTGTGCGACTCAAAAATCCACACCACAGTCACACTCAAGAGTCAAAGAAATTGAAGCATATTGATTATTGCAACTTAAAACTCAGCTCTCTACACCAGGGAAACTCGATATAAAAAATAAAAATAAAATGTAAAAAAAAAATTAATAGGCCTAAAAATAATCAATTTGATTAAAAATTAAGCCCCCCCCCCCAAAAAAAAAAAATTATTGATAGCTACCCTTAGCCCGGCATGCCAACACAGCTACACCGCAAATATTTTTTCACATTTCGGGGGCAGGAGTGAATCGCCCCGAGCCCCCACCCATGTAAAAGTATTTTTTGTGCGACTCAAACATCCACACCACAGTCACACTCAGAGTCAAAGAAATTGAAGCATATTGATTATTGCAACTTAAAACTCAGTTCTCTACACCAGGGAAACTCAATATAAAAAAATAAAAATAAAATGTAAAAAAAAAAAATAGGCCTAAAATTAATAAATTTGATTAAAAATTAAGCCCCCAAAATATTTTTTTTTATTGATGGCTACCCTCAGCCCGTCATGCCAACACATTTACAACGCGAATATTTTTTCAAATTTCGGGGGCAGGAGTGAAATCGCCCCGAGCCCCCACCCACGTAAAAGTATTTTTTGTGCGACTCAAAAATCCACACCACAGTCACACTCAAGAGTCAAAGAAATTGAAGCATATTGATTATTGCAACTTAAAACTCAGCTCTCTACACCAGGGAAACTCGATATAAAAAATAAAAATAAAATGTAAAAAAAAATTAATAGGCCTAAAAATAATCAATTTGATAAAAAATTAAGCCCCCCCCCCCAAAAAAAAAAAAATTATTGATAGCTACCCTTAGCCCGGCATGCCAACACAGCTACACCGCAAATATTTTTTCACATTTCGGGGGCAGGAGTGAATCGCCCCGAGCCCCCACCCATGTAAAAGTATTTTTTGTGCGACTCAAACATCCACACCACAGTCACACTCAGAGTCAAAGAAATTGAAGCATATTGATTATTGCAACTTAAAACTCAGTTCTCTACACCAGGGAAACTCAATATAAAAAAATAAAAATAAAATGTAAAAGAAAAAAATAGGCCTATAATTAATCAATTTGATTAAAAATTAAGCCCCCAAAATATTTTTTTTTTTATTGATGGCTACCCTCAGCCCGTCATGCCAACACATTTACAACGCGAATATTTTTTCAAATTTCGGGGGCAGGAGTGAAATCGCCCCGAGCCCCCACCCACGTAAAAGTATTTTTTGTGCGACTCATACATCCACACCACAGTCACACTCAGTCAAAGAAATTAAAGTATATTTAATTATTACAATCTTAAAGCTCTACACCAGGGAAAATCAATATAGAAAAACTATAAAAAAATATATATATATATATTTACACACAAAAAAAGGCAGAGCCTATACGACACTGCCAGCGCCAAGCTTCAACCAAGCTGTAGTTCACTCTCTCTCACTCAGCTCAGTCAAGCTCGGCTCTTTGACTGTGCACGCCCACTTCCATTGGGGATTCCGGGCTGAATCCCACCCCGTCAGTTTAGGCGGCCGAGCTACGTAGAATTGCGATGAAGAGCAGCGGACCGTTCATCGGTTGTTCGCTTCTTACGACCAGAGAGAAAAGGTGAAAAACTTTAAGAAAATCGTGCAAATACTCCAAATTTTATCCTTTTGATGAGAAAATGGAGTTAATGGAATACAAGAAAGTCCATCTTCTGCGATAAAAGTGGTAACTTGAGGAGAAATGATCACAAAATCAAGTCAGTTGTTGAGCGGGGCCGAGCCGAGCACCAACACAGTTAATACACGCGCGCCTATGGGAATCGCGATCTGTCGAAAAACGCCTAAAATTACACTTTTTTATTTATTTCAGCGGAAAAAAATTAATAGAAAGTGAAGAACATTACCATCAGACCATATCTCTAGAAAATCTTTACAAGAAATTTCGAAATGACGGAAAAATAGACGCAAATTTGTGAAAAAAAAAACTCGTAATGGGTGAGACAACTCGGCCCGCGGTCCGAGATGTCCCGTGGTCCGAGTTGTCCCGACCCCGTTTGTAAGCGTGCCTCACCACTGTATTCAGTGCAGGTGTGAATGCAGTTGGAAAACACTTCGTCCATCGGAAAGGAAGCAAATGTTGGTCCCGTGTATAGAAAAGTTATAACCTATGCATGTTAAACCAATACACTATTCATCAAAGAGTAGGGTGTTCACCCGGTGTATTGCACCTGCTGGTCCTGGCATAATAATCAATATAATGATTGTAGGCATTAACGGAAAGACAAGTCAAGACATGTAGTCTACTCATGTGAGGTTGAGGCAGTGGCCCACTAAAAATGTTCCTCAAAGCACCCCCCAAATTATTATATGCACCCACCTCTAAGTTAAAGTTATGGTTGAAATTGGTTTAGATTTACCCCCCAAAAAAAGATGAATAGATCAGCGTTCAATCTTTTCAATGCATGAAATGTCCTAACAGGTATCAGTCACGTGCGCACTAATCGCAATTCAGTGGATTCACAATATGGTGCGCCATCTATCAGTTGCAGTGAACAGGCCAAATTTCTAACTTTGAGGTCGATCGCACGCAGGCGTAGACAGCGCACAGTGCTATGTGACTGGGGATGCTTCAAAAATGAAAACCATTTGGCAAGAATTCACCCAAAACGGTCTAAATTTCGCAAAAAAATATGCAGGCAACATTTTTTTCTCACCTGGACGGCTGGACCCTAGGTAAACAGTAGGGGAAGGCGGGGTAAGTTGTGACACTTTTTGCATTTTGCATGATAGAATTGATATGACTAATGATAAGTACCTTGCCTTTAAATATGATTATTGGGAAATCTTTTTCACCTTTATTCAACTTTCTACCCCCACACTGAAAGTCGTTGTGACCTTTGAAAAAAACGATGTCAAGTGGCACAACTTGCCCCATCTGTGGGGTAAGTTGTGCCACCTTCGGGGGTAAGTTGAGCCGCAAAAACTATGTACAAAATGTATGCGGGAAGAACCAGCGTGTCAATTTTTTATTTAAAGTCTTTTCACGTACTAATTCTCTAAAAATACTAATATTCTCTAAAAGTAAAAGAACTGTCATGTGAATTTGCTCTTTTCTGCCTGCATATCGATGACTTATTAAGGTTTGATTGTGTTTTTATTTACATTACCATAAGAATTACCATGGCTCAACTTGCCCCATGTTTGCTGGCTCAACTTACCCCAGTCCGAACTTAATGCGATAATTTCGCATCCACACATTTCTTATGTATCCATCATGTAAAAAACTGTGACGAGAATGAAGATCCATACCTGGACTGACAATGTTGTTCATATGCTTTATTATATGTAAAGAAGTGTGTGTGTAAAAAACACTTATCTATTTCACACCCTTTTTTACTTTTTTGGCTGAAAAAAATACATGACACCACCATAATGTCTAACTAATTCATTATTGGCCTGGGGGCGGTGGCTCAACTTGCCCCTATGCTCAACTTACCCCGCCTTCCCCTACATGCAGCCTGGTAGAGCCACGTCGGCACCCAGCGCTGAGCAGTATAGTACTAGCACGCACAACAGAGATGTTGACCTTTTCCTATGAGGCACTGCGAATTTCGCCCTGTCCGCTGCAACTGATAGATGGCGCACCGTGTTGTGAACCCACCAAATCACTTGTGTATTATTATTGTTATTATTACTATGCTTGTGCGGAGCACAAAAAGGGAATACGCAACACTGAGATGGAGAATTCCCTAGCTCGGGGTAGAAACATGTATTTGTTGATGAGAGATTAATGAAATCTTATTTTCTTCAATTGAGACTGGTCCGGGGACTAAACTTACTACTACTGTAGATCTTGAGGCATTTTGATTTGGACCAATTTTATGAACTCACGCAATGTATCGAAGCTAAGGACTGGTACAATCTGAATTGTGTTACATGTAAGTTCTAACCCCAACACCAAAGTTGAGATCACCCATTATTTTAATAGAAAATGTCACACAAAGTGTTAATTATATTGAATTGTTTGGTTTTTTTTCTTCTAGATACACAATTGATCATATGATTAAACTGAACAAGAAACTGAACAAAGATGGCCGTCGTAGCAGGTGAGTAAACGGACAAACCAAATTTCTAAAAATCTATTTAAAGCAAAATAGTTTCTATAATGATGCTGCATTACAAATAAAATAAAGATATGAATTCATAGTTTGAAGGTGTCATGAATGTATGTGTTCAGGTTGTCCTCCTTAATAATAATAATAATAACTAGCATTTAGTACGCTCTCCATAGTTAACTATATCACAGCGTTTACAAACGATTTAAAACAAAAGTACATAATAATTACAATACAAATACACGCAAAAGAAATTAATCGGAAAAGAGGTATGTTTTTAGAAGTTTCTTAAATTGATCTGAAGAGTTTGATGATTTAATGAAAGTGGGGATGTTGTTCCATTCTTTAGAAGCAGTAACACTAAATGTGCGATCACCTGTTTTTGTACGAGTTTTGGGTATGGCAAGCAAATATGGGTCTTTAGATGAACGGAGATTAGGGCGAGTTGGTCTATGGAGAGCAAGGCTATCTTGGGCTTAATGAAGTGGTTAGCGGATAATTAGAGCTGTCACTATCTCCAATTAACAGTTTATTTGAGAACTTCATAGACTAAGTTACATGTAAGAACGGCTCCCAGGATCCTGTATTTACTTTGTTATGAAATGTTCTTGTCCAATATTAAAGGGAAAGAAAAAAAATTGCACTTTCGGGAATAGATTTACTTAAATTTGATAGGCATTTCTGGTTGTTAGAGAAAAGCTTTCAACTATGTTCTTTACAGTCGTATTAAAAAAAATATTGCTACACAAAGGAAATTTGTGTATTCATGAAAAAATGTGGAGCAATTTGCAATGTGATACCTGGAAAATTAATCCCTACACTTTCCCAATAAAGTAAACATATACATGTATTTGTAGAGAGTGAAGGCCTTACAGTAAATTATTTTTTTTTAATCCAAAAATTTGTAATGTTGAATGATGTCATACAATGGCTTTTAGAATTTGTAGGTTCTGGAACCTAAATCTCACAATAACCAATATTTGAGTTATGTCCTGGTTTATAGTTAACCCTTCCATTACATCATCCTATATTGCTTCATGAATTGTTTTCCCCAGACACACAGAGAGCAGTGAGTGTCCTGCAGGGTCTTCAGGGGAGACTGATGGCAGCAGGAGAACCTGAACTAGGTGAACAGTTTGCCTCTATGATAGACCTCCTAGCCAGTCCTTCCTTCAGACACCTCCTCAACCTTCAGCAGTCTGTACGGGAGCTCAAACACCATCTTGAAAATGGCCCTCCAGGACAAACTGTTGAGGACTTCAGCTTCACCCGTGAAGGACAGCTGGTTGTACCTGATCTGGATTCTGACCAGGAACCTGAGCAGCCATACCGAGTCTCAATTGGTCCCCAGCATCCGTACGCCTTTGAGAATAAGGTGTTCGAAGGGGATGAGGGTGTCATCAAGAAGAATAACGTTGCGCCCGTTGCTTCCGCTCCACTCCCTCAGAGTGACGAGGAAGACGATTCGGAAGACCAGGATGAACTGATGAAGAGTAGATCCATTCCTCTCGAAAAGGCTAATGAAGACCTAGAACAGGCTCTGAGAGAACTAGCCCTCGGCAGAGAGGTGTTGAGCATAGAATTGTTGAAGTCTGAAGGCCGAGGGCTTGGATTCAGTGTGGTAGGACTCAAGAGCGAGAATCAAGGAGAGTTGGGGATCTTTGTACAGCAGATACAGAAGAATGGTGTTGCAGCAAGGTAAGTGAACTCAATTGTTCGATATTATGCCCAAATCCATAAGGCATCTTACCAAATGTCAGAGCCTCGGACTCCTTCAAGCTTCTGCTTATCACTAAATCCTTGCATGATGGCAAAGCCACGGGGAATGCGAGAAATTCGCTTTGAACCTGTTATCAAGGCACTACATTCTTTTGCAGGAACTTTCCTGCATTCCCTTCGGTATTGTTTTGTATCATTGCAAGGAAGTTTAAGGACTCCTGTAACTCTAACTTTAAGTAAGGTGCCTAACGTATATGTCTGTCAATTGCAAATCATGGCCGACAGACAACCAGTTGATACCATACAGTGTACATGTACCTTTGTGTTGAAATAGAACTCTGGGTTGTTTTGTTGACCTATTAACCAAAATATGAAAATTCTTAAATGCAGCAAATAGGATCACCTGACTTTGTGCTGCTGCCAATCTGATTAGACTGTGGGGTCAATAGATGATCATGAGAATCTTTTACCTGAAAATGGCTCATTCTCATCAGGGAATGAATTTAAAATATTTTTCCGGGGTTGTAGGTAAATGAATATATTGCCAAAGGGTATGAGTGATAGTATAAAGTGGAATTTGAATCAGTGACATTGTGGTTAAAATGCAATATCCATTGAGTCACAACACCTCTACATGTATGTCTGACAATCCAAATTACCAACATGCAGCCCCCTCCCATTTGTACTTTTTTTTATATGAGAATATAGAATCTGTATAAAAAGTTGGTTTATACTTCTGTTTGTTAATACATACGTACAACTACCCCTAAAGTTATGTTACGTACACGTACATGTATATACATTTTGAGAAAAAAAAATTTTGCGGGGGGATGGGTTTGTGGGTATGATTTAAAAAGTTTTATTACATCTAATGCGCATACAGTATATGTACTTACACTACTTTGCAATGCATTTAATAGGGAACTGTCAAAGAAATGTAACTTTGATTGGAATGGGGCTAACAAATTGAAAAAACAACAATACACATATACATGTACATTATACAGTACAGAAGAAATACATACATGTATGTATGCCTACAATTCCAATTGTGGTACATGTCGTTAGGGTATGATAATATGTGACTATTCCAACTAATACCCGTTTTCTGTCATGAAGGCTTTTGAAATTTAAGAGGGTTACATTTATGTGTTAATTACAGTTGCTTGATGTTTATACCTCGGGGGAAAAGAGATGGATCGGTTCGTCTCCCTTGTGTTTTCATTTTAATCATAACAATCCCCCCCTATATTATTCCATGTTTTCAAATATGATATTAGTTTCATTCCCTTGTGATCATTAAAAAAAATGCCATTGAAACTACAGTAATAAAGCTTGGCATCATTGTCGAAGCCTTAGTTTATTTATTTATTACTCATTGCAACCATGACAGTTGGATTATTGACAATGACAATGCAAAAATGAAAGTGGTACAATTGAATACACAATTACATATCATTTGAATACTTAAAAGCTAGTGAGAAATATGTAACAATATACACTGTACATTAATATCAAAACAAACAGGGAAAAATCAGTATGAATAAAGAAAGACCAGGGAAGACGTGCAAGGAAGGAGGAATATAATATAACAGAAAAAAAGGAAAACGGGATATGAAGAAGAAGCAGGGAATGGAAAAACAATATCTATTCAAAGTTGACAAAATACTCACATGAAACGGGGGGGGGGGGGGGGGGGGGGACAACCTGAACTGTATTTCTTAAAACGGATGCATAAATGGTTTGAATGGTTAAACCAGATAGTTCAGAATAAGTTAGGATAGTAAAGGCAATTGGAATGGGAAGGAGGAAGAGATGGGGGGGGGAGTAATAAGAATTGTGAGGAAGAAAAGGAAGAAAAAAAGGGAAGAAGAAAAAAAAGAGAAAAAGGAGAAGAAGAAGAGGAGGAAAAAGAAAAAGAAGGAGGTGGAGAAGAAGCAAAATAAGATGAATATGAAGGAGGAGAAGGACAAGAAGAAAAAAAGAAGAAGAGAAAAAGGAATAAGAAAAAGAAAGAGGAGGGGAGAGGCAGAGAGGGAGTATAAAAAAAGGAGAAAGGGGTCAAGAAAGAAGATGGAAGAAAGAAAGAATTAAAAGGAGGAAAGAGAGAAGAGGAGGAAAAGGAGAAGAGAACATAAAGAACAAACCGGGAAGATATTGCACATTGTATCACTTTCAAAATAAATGTAAACAGACTTAACAAATTTGGGAATACGCAATACTTGAATATAAAAATGTATTAAAATGTATTACATCATTGATCAAGAGACTGCTCAGTCTATTGGGTAATAAACAAATCCACCAATTGTCTAATAATGTGCTAGAGACTATTCTTGCTACTGAAGGTTGTACAGACACCAGGGGATAAAACTCGGTTTGTACCTTTTTGTTTTACACATTGGCAAAGGAAATTGTTTTTTGTTCCTAAAATCATACATTCTTAATAAGTTCATGTCAAGTTCAAGTTTTATTTAAACCAATCAAAACAAGAGACTTATTACACAGTTTAACAAAAAAATTAGAATACATGATAGGTTTGGGACCCCATAGAAGCAGAGCTTGTGAGAGGGGCCCCTTATATAGAACATTACAGCAAGAATGAGATGAAAAAAATATACAATGATAATCTAGAGAGTAAATAAAAAAAATACATACAAAAATCCACACACACACACATACACACACATATGGTTGATCAAGATTCAATTTAAGATAAAAAAATTTGTAATCTTTCAAATATTTTCGACATGAATTTTTAAATATGGGCAGTGTTGGACTTACTCCATTCTTTGATACAAACTATCACAACAGAATTCAAAGCAGTATACTGTAGGCCTACTCTTTCTTTAATAGTGGAAGGAGATTATTCAAGATGTGATCTGGTTTTTGCAGTTTATCATATTCACTTGATTTGTCTTGGTATTCCATGAGAAAGGTTGTCTGAGAAGCACTAGCAAGTGATTTTTTCAATTGAATTTATAGATTAATTATTATTTTTTATTCAACAAAAATAGAAATTAATGAATCAATTACAGATGTTTGCCTGGTCATACATGTATATCACTTGGTTCGAGTTCTTCAAGCTAAGGTACTGATATGCATCTAGATAAACTTATTACATGTAGATTTTGAGTTATTAGGTCACAGATTATAAAGTCGATTGAGGTCAATCTTTTTAAATTTCAAGCTCAGCTGTTACTGTTAGCATTTATCTCAGGAACCTCTCGTATTTTAGTCTTGTACAGGCTTACGTGTACATGTGCATATGGATCAACTTCAAACTTTGTAATTTGCTTGTCAGTATAGGAAGACAATTTTATTAGATTTTATAAACTGTTAACATAAGATCTACATGTAGATAACATGTTAAAAGATAGAAAATATACATTTACGTTGTACATGTTACATTTAGGCCTATACAGTGTGTCCCACAAAAAGCAAACTTGGTTTTTGGAGTATATAATTACATGTAGTTACATGTACATGTAATGTACGTTTCAATCATAAAATGAACATTAATTGTTGTAAGAATGGAATCTCTTCTTTGATTCGAGACCAAATACTTACTGAATTATTCTCAAATTGGTGAGTAAAAACAATAAATTCTGAGGCATGTCAGAAACGATTTGCGCCAAAGTTCACATGTGAATTTACCCACGTGTGAATCAGGCAATCAGCACTGACTTTGTTTTGTAGGGACATGTGAAAGAAAAGTAACAAAGAATACAAAAGATATGCTAATGCGCAAGGTTGTAGCTTCTTGAACAGATCTCAACCAAGTTTCTGTGCTACTTGATTTTGACGTTAAATTTCCAAACTCTCCTTGCTCATTTATACCTGAACTACCATATTTGGTATCAAAATGAAGAAGACAAATTGAATTTTATGATGATATAAATGAAGACCAATAAGGATTTGGTTCCGTTATTGGAAGTAAATGGGAATCCAAGTTTCCTTTTTTTTGTGGGACGCACTGTAGATATACCTTTTTAGACAGGTTTATTACATCTGTATGTTGTGTTATGTAAACTTTTGTCATTAAAGATACATGTAAATACCGTTTGTGGTAACAATCTCAAATTGACTTCGAACATTATCCAATTAAATAACCACCAAAGTGTGTTTGTAACTTCGTATACCTGTACATGTATGTGCCAAATAGCTCTAGAAGAATTCAGTAAATTTTTTTTTCCAAGCAATATCAATTTACTGTCCTTCTGACTCCTACATATGCTTTTCTGTGTAAGTGATCATCGAATTATCGATTTTGAGCTAAGATTTCATGATTTAAAGAGATAAGTTTACATTAATGTATCAGATCTGGACGTATGATAATGTTTTGACAATTAACCTTGATTTAAAAGACTTTTTCATGAAATAATTGTTTGCTGCAAAGGTTCAGTCTAGCCTCAAATTATTTGCTATTTTTATTATATAAAAGACAAAGAAATTAGAGAAAATGAAGGTTTGATGAAAATCCCAAATTCCAAATTAATTTTTTTTTGGAATGGAAGTTTTAATTTATGACATCATATGAGTCATTTTTTATTCTATCAATTCCATGAACTTACTATTTTGTTTACAAAGTAATTTTCCTTATTGTTTAAAAAAGATTTGTAATGTTACAATAAAAATATCATCAGACCTGAGTTTCATCAAACCTCAATATATTCTTATTTTTCTTCTGATAAAAGTTATAAAACCATTCCGATGTCCATGTAGGACTATGCTTGTAAATAAATATGCTACCTCCATGTACATGTACAACCTTTTAAAATACTAGTAATTAACTTAAAAGGACCATTTACAATGAATACAATTCTTGTTAATTGGAAGGATTAAGAATTGCGTGCAGTTAAAAAAAATACATTTGAAAAATACATTTGACTTCCTTGAAAAGCAATTTCATTTGAATTCCATCTAGAGGTACTGTATTAAACTCTTATCTTTAATTGTATCTGTATCAACTGGATCTAGATGTCATTGCCATTCTTATCGCTGTTTATAAAGGACAGGGTGTGTGTTTTAAATCCCTTCATTTGAGGAGAAACGGTTCCTCAGGCTTTGACATTGTGCATTAATTCTCATTATTGCTGATATACTCATTATTCATGGATAGGGATTAGTCCTGGATGTCGTTGTCTGTCACCACTGTATGAATCAGGACAGTCTCGCTATTTATGGGGGGTCATGGCCCGCCAAAACGAACTTAATTACCGACCAGATGCGCATCGCCGCTCCGTCCAATAACTTCTAATTAGGGCCCGTAAACGTGGTATCCTGTTAAGATTTGTTCAAAGTTTCATTAAAAGAAGCATCCAACATTGTGGGGTATTTAGTTTGGAGTTGGAAATCTGAAGTTATTATCCCCGGTTTGTGTGTCCAGTTGCAGCTTGCCTAGTTAGTAGTTAAGGGTGTGTGGGCTTAAAAAGATTCATCGGTTTCTAATATTGATGGTTGAGGGGCTTCTGTATCAGGGTTCATGCGAGGTCAAGGCAACCAGAAATGTGAGATCTGCATGTTTCAATTTAACATTTGAACAGTTTGTAATCTTTTTTTTTATTGTTATCGTTATTGCTGTCTTTCTTATTCACTTCCCCCTCATCCGTCTTTGTCTTCTTTTTAGTACCCTGTTGTTCTTTATTATCATTGTTATTATTAATGTTATTTTCTCTATTTTCTCCAAACCAATCATCATCATGATGTATGATTTTAATTCAAGCCTGCTGCATCTGTTAAACATGTATGTTCACCATGTGATGTGAAGTATATATATGTAGATCTTTTTAGTCAAACCAAATACTCTTGTGCAAAATATTTCTTTCATCGGTGATTCTTGATTCCACTGGAGAGGAAATCAAGTCATAAATGGTTTCCACAATCTCGCTTTGAAAGAGGCAGATTAATGAGATTATTTCAGTTTTCCTTAAATTCTCAACACTCGAAAAGAAGTATGGAAAGACTGTTATAATCCATTGTTGTCATGTCTTTGATACAAAGATTAATCCTGAATTTAACTTCATTTGTGAATCATTTGTTTTTAACTCATTAGGAGTAGGATTTTCTGAGTCCAAACAGTAACTGCAGTTTTATTGTTAATGATTAGATCACGACAGGCTTAGACAGTAAACATATTGGTAATTGATATCAATATTTATTTTTGTTGTCAGGCCAGTCAGAGGCTACAGAATGGCTTTGAAAGGGGGGGGGGGCTGACCATGCAAAAAACCCTAACACAATCAATGGTTATTTTTATGTTTTTGTACCCATTTATTATAAAAGTGGGGTGTGCTGAGGCCCCTCCAGCACCCCCCCCCCAGTTCTGCGGCCCCAGTGTGTACATTTTTCTCATCTACCTTACTGTAGAGACGGCAATCTCCAAGAGAGTGACCAGATTCTAGCCATCAACGGTGCCCTCGTTGACTCCAGTGTATCCCACAAACAAGCCATCGGGATGCTCCAGAAGGTCAAAGATAAGGTCCACCTGATCGTGGCCCGAGGGGGGCTCCACATCCCCACCCCATCCAAGGCGGAGTCCTCGGCCCCGCCCGGTCGTTCAACGGTGGCCCACGAGCAGAATGACCTTAGTGGGATGGGGGAGCGTGGCCTGGGGATGGAAGAGCCTGGTATGCAGGCTGCTATGATGGGAGTGGCAGGGGGCGTGGCATTTCCAGAAACCAATCAGGAGTTGATGATGCAGCTAGATCAAGAACCAGATGATTATGGTCAAGGACAGGTGAGATACTCTTTCATTTTTTTAAAACCTTGATGGTAATGGTATTAAGGAATAATAAACTTTTTTGTATTGTATTTAGGAATAATAAACTTAACTATCTTTATGTTTACATGTATCTTCGACAAAGAATATTTCCGGTTGATTGCATACTCTGTTGGAGGAGTTTGCGCCAATGACTGTTTTTATACAGATAGGCCTATATAATTATATATATGGTGCAATACAAATGATGTGAATAATCAGAATTATAGTATACAAGATTTTGATTGAAAATAAAACTTTTAGATACTTTGTATCCTTTTTCTCTGAATTCATTCACAGAGTGGTTTCAGAAATAGTGGGCTACTGGCCATGTGTAATAGTATGGCTATTAAACATGTACAGTATGTTTGACACCCTATATTTGCTATATTCCTGAAAAATATTCTTTCTTTTTTCCACTTCATGGATAAGTTTTGATGCTTGTAAATAATCATGGTGTGAGTAGTTAAGAAAAGGAAGTAAAAATTTAGAAAAATTGGGGTCAGACAATACCCTGCCATTAACCAATATCTCATCTGAATATCTGAATTTATCTTTTTGATGTTTCATCCATTCTATAAATAGGCTTCAGGAGAGCTTGACCAGTCACTTGCCCCCAACATCGAGGTCATTGACCTTTACAACAAGGGTTCCGGCCTTGGTTTCGGTATCGTTGGTGTACGTGATATCGGTATCGTCGTCAAAACCATCGTACCTGGTGGAGCTGCTGAAGAGGTAGGCAAAATTCAGTTTTTTATATTGCACAACATCTTCAAGATAAATACCATTTGTGGTAACGATTTCAAAATAAGTTCAAACAGAAACCAATAAAATGACCACCCAAGTGTTTGTATGTTTAAATAAAAGATATGTTCCGATTTGCTCTGGAAAAAAAAAGTGTAATTGCTGAGAAATGAGCAGAATAAGCACGGAATTTTATAAAATTGTATTTTTTCCAAGGTATATTAATATGCTGTCCCACATTTGCCTTTTTGTGTTAGTTACCATCAGTATTCTCGGTTTTCAGCACAGATTTCATGATTTTGAAAACATAAGCTTTTTTCAATGTACCAGATCTAGATCTATGATAATGTAGTGGTAATTAACGTTGATTTTAAACGCTTTCTCATGAAATGATTGTTTGCTGCAATTACTGTCTTTTACTTAATTAAACCAGCATTATTCAGATTGACATGTTGCTTGAAATAACTATATTGAAGGTGGGGACTTACCTGAGCACTGCTCGATCTGTATTTTTACAAACATTAAATTACAAATACATAAACATGATCAGGTATGTAGCATTTCCATCTTATACTCAAGGAGGTGGGGCTCAATGCAAAGCTAACTCAGTACTTTTTTTTTACTAAATACCAATGCATGTATACCATTCCTTACACTAGTTGTACATTAGTTGTATTCAACGAACATACAGCTACATGTAAGTGCATGTACCTGTAGTGACAGCAAAACTTATTTGATGAGAAAATCTTTCTCATCATATTTCATCGTAACCATATGGTAGATCTGGATCCTGTTCCTTTATAAACCTGCATTTGATGTGAAGAAATCAACAAGAACGAACCCGCTTGAGTTCGAACAAAATGCAATAAAATGACTATCAAAGTGTTTACAAGTGTGAATAGAAGAAAATCCTGTTATGTGCCCAATTTTCCCATAGAAATGAGCAATTGCTGTGAAATTGATATATAACAAGCAAGGCATTCCAGCCAGATATTTTTTTTTCTTAACACTATCCCACATATGCTTATTGTATTTAATAGTGTTCTTCATTGCCATCATTGAATGATTTCACAGAGTTAGGTTGGTTTATTTTCATTTGGTCTAATTGCCATTCTGTCCATCAACATTTCATCTAACAACCATTTGGTCCAATTACCATTTGGTCCAATCATTTCGTCTAATCACCAGTTGGTCTTTGACCATTTCATCACATTTAACCAGTTGGTCTTTTATATACCTTTATTTTACATTCATTTTGCCCAATTAACACTTTAATAGTCTAATTAGACCAAGTGGGATATGGACTAAATGACTATTGGAACAACTGGTTATTAGACAAAATGGTGAGCGGACGAAATGGCAATTAGACCATAAATGAAAATGAACCAACCTAACTCTGTGAAATCATTCAATGATGGCACTGAAGATCACTATTAAATATAGTAAGCACCTCTGGGATAGTGTTAAGAAAAAAGACTGATATGTGGCTCGAATGCCTTGCTTGTTTTATCGATTTTGCATGGATTACACATTTCTATGGGAAAAATTGGGCACGTAACATAACAGTATATTTTTTCTATTCACACTTGTAAACACTTTGATAGTCATTTTATTGCATTCTGTTTGAACTCATTTCTTGATTGTCACCACAACTTGCATTCAAGCGGGTTCGTTCTTGTTGATTTCTTCAAAACAAATGCAGTAGATTCCTTGGCAGGCTACAAAAAAAACACTTGATAGTTTAGTGTGCATTGAGGCTTGTAAACAAAGTACTTTGTGTATATTCCCACTGTCTGCTAATAATAGACATTCCATTCTAATGAAGTAATAGTGTGCTTCAAAGGTCACCCGCTACCCATACATGTACACGTAAGTTCAACAGTTGAAAACAAAAGAAATCATGACTAAACACATACAGGTACGTGTATTGGTTGCCTCTGTAAGAAATATGATTGCAACATTTTAATAGGTGTCATGTACAAATAGTGTACAGGTATGTGAGATACTACATACATGTACCCAACAACATATAGGGTTTTATGTACATGTACATATATATGTTCACTCAAATTTGATAACTGATATGAAGAAGAAAAAAAATTGAGGGCAATTTCAAATATGTGAAAATTGCATGACATAAACATGTAAATACATTTTCTCCAGAAATAGTTTTATGATTTTGTATATTATTCAATCTCTTGAAATAAGCATTTACAACTGTAATTTCCAATCAAGTAACTATTTACAAAAGATTTATTCATTAATTGTTTGTTGTTGAAGGAATATAAGTTGGAATCCTTGCAGTAAAATACATTTAGGAACAAATTACTAATTGATAATGATAAGGGAATTTCCAACCAACATAAAATGGCTTTATATCTTTATTATTAAAAATTGATAATAGAGAGATCTTTCAGCACGTGGTCCCAAAATAACTTAAATACATACAGTAGGATTAATATTTTTCTGCAGATTCATATGCAGTGGCATAAAAAGAACAGAACAAGTTGTAAGAGGAAAGGGGTTTTTATCTCTAAGAGCTGTAAATCGTTGGTTTAGTCACTGTCTGAGTGTTCCAGATCAATGTGTTGACAGACATGCATCATAGCAATACTGAGATCTGTGCAAGAGATGCCCCATTCACATTATTACAAATAAATCTACAACATTATGCACACGTATTGATTTTATACACTTGAGTAGTTTAATGCATCATGCATGAAAGTTGATTTTGAAATATTTGTTAAAGGTCAAGTCCACCCCAGAAAATGTTGATTTGAATGGATGGAGAAAAATCAAACTAGCATAACGCTGAAAATTTCATCAAAATCGGATGTAAAATAAGAAAGTTATGACATTTTAAAGTTTCTCTTATTTTTCACAAAACATTGATATGCACAATTCAGGTACATGCAAATGAGACGGTCGATGATGTCACTCACTCACTATTTCTTTTGTTTTTCTATTGCTTGAAATATACAATATTTCATTTTTACAGATTTGACAATAAGGACCAACTTGACTGAACCATATAGTATTAAACAGTGCTAATTCCACATGTTCATGGAGGAATTAATTGTTGTTTCACTTGACAAAGAGGAGAACATTATAATATTTCATATTTCATATAATAAAATACAAAAGAAATAGTGAGTGGATGATGTCATCAGTCTCCTCATTTGCGTACAGACCAGGATGTGCATATAACTGTTTTGTGAAATTAAGTGAAACTTTAAAACGTCATAACTTTCTTATTTTACATCCGATTTTGATTTAATTTTCAGTGTTATGCTTGTTGGATTTTTCTCTTTTTATTCCAATGAACCTTTTGTTGGGGTGGACTTGTCCTTTAAGAAAACCACTGGTCAGGGTCCAATCTTACAAAGAGTTACAATTGATCCAATCAACCACAACTATGGAAAGCCAGCAACGTCAACATCTAAATTGCATCTTTGTTCAAAATATACTCTATATGTGAGGTATAATCATACATTCATAGTTTTCTTGAAAACTCAGTGTGCTTCTCTTTGTTTACAAAGGACATCATGCCAATTTCCTGGAGAAAATATTATGACATTGTTGGATTTCCATATAATGGTAGTTTGAGATTATTAGATCAGTCGTAACTCTTTACAAGACGGAGGCCCAGTTGTCACCTTACCTTCATTTTGTTGATACTTTTTCACACTAGAAACACAATTTAAAAATGTTCAGCTGTATTAAAAGTGTAAACATGGTTGCGTTCAAGTGATATTCCATAGGTCACAAGTCACAACAAAAAGTCGCTATAAACACACACACACAAACGTGGAATTCTGAGAAGGAGTGCATAATCATTGGTTGTTATGCACAATCCAGTCATTAAAAATTGTTTGAGCACAGCAGAAAACTAATAATGCTGTATTACACTCTCCTGCTCAGATGTGCATTTCCTTTCAGTCTAAACTGACTCAAGCCCCGCCTTTACAGACACTTTCCTGACTTATTTTTTTTTCTTACTATTAAGTCCGGGTAAAAAAATGCACAATTTTCTACCGCTCCTTCTGAGGTGTTGGGTGGAATGAGTTGGAAATGATTTTGCCATATTTTGTCCCGGTCTGACAAGGGTAGAAGCAAGGTAAAATCACAACTCTAACCCGTCTTTGTCCTGACAGACATTCACTTAAGTCGCTGTCGGGGTAGTTTTTGGCCCAAACAGCCCGACATGGTTGTGCATGGGTGAACCTGTGCGTAATCAAAATGAATGGAGAAATCGGGATTAAACTATGTTGCTGGGTTATTAGTAATATTTTTTAAAAGATAAACATCGGACATGAGTAACTTTTAAAAGCTGAAAAGGAAGAAAGAAGAATATATAAAATAAAAAAGGGGGGCATATAAGTGGACTTATACTTCCCTGGGTCAAACTGCGCACTATGTTGCGCACTGGCATGGTTCAAGTCGAGGGAGAAACAGCATTGGAGAGAGGATCGATCAAACCCATTATTTTTGTTTGTGGTTTGAATCGTGTTTGTTATTCTGGTTTATGCGGTCGCTTGAACACAGCCTTGGAAGGCAGATTGAATGCACCCGAAATGTCTTCACTAGCTTTTCCAAACCAAATTGCTTCCTGTTTTCCTTTTTAAATCCTAAGCCCTTAAGCGAACCAATTGCGGCTCAAGAAAAACCCCTGAGTTGCCTTTAAAGCTAATGCCTACGGGATAAACACCTGTCTAAAATGGGTCAATCTGTGAATATGATGAATTTGAGTTTTTAGCAGATTTCACCTGTCAAGAACCTCTCTCTCAATGACATCCAATCCCTTTTTCTTTTTTTTTATTTATAGCCCATTTCAGTGATATTTACAAAATATTGCTGTCCTCCGTGGGGTCGTAACTAAAAGAAAATAACTTGAAAGATGTCTGTTTAGAAATTAAAGCACAACGTACATATGTAAAATGTAAAACAATAATATTGAACAAATAAAAGCAGAAAACCTATCAAACCCGGGACAGAATAATGTATAATGCAACAAATAATCAATCCTTGTAGTTGGAATTATCTGGAATGTGTACCTTCATGAAATCATACAAGCGTGAAATATTACATGTAAAACAAATCACTATTATATCGTCATGTACAGTGGATAGTGTAGTAGGTTTCACGGTACACCATGTATCTTTCTTGGGCAAGCGTTGGTCCTGAAAAGGACCACCCAAACTTGGCATTTCGACAAGTGTGATCTTGTCATCTTCAAGAGAATGTATAGTGGATGTTATTAATAGAAATAATCTGAATATTTGTAATATGCCAGTATTCATCTTGAAAAGATGATCATGGTCCAGAAAAGAAAAGGAAGGAAAAAAGAGACATGTATACTTTTGAAGTATTAGTTAAATAAAACAGGGGATGAAAGTTATATTTACAGGAAAGCTCACATAATTACATGTAACCATGTTTTTAGTGATATTTTGAAGGTATATTATGTAAAGGATTTCCATAAGAATAAACATCACTGTTTATTATTACTATCATTATTTTTCATTTCTAAAAATTTATGATCCAATACAAAATATTAAAATTTATGATCCAGTGCAAAATATGTTGAATAATTACATGAATAATTAAATGTTATCTACTATCTGTTACTTATACAATATACTTGTCAATACTTGTTCTGTTTTTCTATTTGTATTTATGTGTATTGTAAAGAGGTGTGAAATAAATGAATCTAAAATCTGAATCTGAAATCTGAAAATACATACATTGTCCGCCAAGCTTGTGATATCGGAGAAGCATCAAGAAAGATTGTAGGTACATGTGCACCAGCTGTAGCCCAAACTTAAATCTTAATACCGTAAAGCACATCCCTGCCAATATGAATTTGGTTTCTTCATGCAGCTATGATAGGATGCTCCATCAATGCAGACTTCCTCTAAATTGAGGCGTCAACCAGCATTAGTATCACAGGGTTCCCAGCCCATCAGGGAAAATTATTATACATTCTTCCAGTCAGGGAAAAGTCAGGGAATTTGATAAAAAATTACCTCAAATCAGGAAAAAAATGCCTCAAATGAGGGGAAAAATCAGGGAATTTTGATCAGCCCGAAAGTCAAAAGCACAGTAGTCGGTCAGACTCTGGTATATTTTGTTGCATATCAAAACAACATTCATTGAATGACTGGTTATGGTGGTTTTTTAGTGTTCACTAATTAGTTTTACATTATTGTTTTTAATTTTATACTGAAATTGCAATGTATATAATTCACTGCAACAACTTAGAAAACGTGCGAAACTGGGAATGGGTTTAAGTAATTATCAGGGGATTCTCAAACTTCATCAGAGAAAAATCTGGGAATTTTGTTTCCTTAAAAAGCTGGGAACCCTGTATCATTGTCATCTGTATTGATGCAACATTTCCAAAAGGCTTTTCACGATGATTAATGTGTAAATAAAAGTGTTTTATGTGAGGAAAGGAAGTCAGATATCATCTCTGAATCTGTAAGCTTTATCATCAATCTCTCATCAATCTGATATTTTCTCCTAGTAAAACATAAACATTTTCATTCTATATTGCTCTATTAAACTTGATTCAGATTCATAATGCATTTTCTTAAATGATATCATTTTGGAGACTGATACAAGTTTACATAATTGCATGTACCGGTACACATTCGAGTGAGGATATATTTTGAATGGTTAATAGAGGATAATAAGGTCAAAGGTTATAAATGTTTACTGATCGCATCGGAGAATCCTATATATAGTTTATGCTCTTTCTTCTTTTATTTCACCATGTGATGGTTTAATATAGTGGGAGGATTTAATGTTGTAACCCGCAAGTGAAAACCCGAACCGTACCGTCCCGTATAATCCAATAATTTGCAAGCGGGACCTGCTGACCCCTCGGGTTTTAACCCGCAAGTCAATTTATCTTTGAAAAATGAAAAATATTATTTCTGCAATCCCCACACTATACAGGCTCAAATCAGGAAAATATATGCCAACTACTAACCTAGCCTAGAGTGAATTTACTTACAATTTGCAAATTTGCCTATTATTCCGGAGAGAAAATGTTTTTTTGGGTGACTTTGTACCACGAAATGGGTCCGCTCTGATCTCGAAATTGAAAGCAGTACGCAATTAACTCCTCTGATTGGAGCCGCAGCTCAGCACGCGCTAGCTAGCCCAGGCTGCCCAGCAAAGATCGGCAATGTTGTTTTTCAGTCCAGGTCGGTCGACACGGCGACTCACAACAATCATAATTACAATATTCAATTCTATGGGACCTCGTCTGTAAAGTAATCAAATTGAAATAAATACCAGGATAATGATGCAGTCAATTTTTTCTTCTTGTATATCTCCATATTATTTCCTTCTGTTTTTGTATTTCTTCCAATTCTTTGTAAACTAATACAAACGTGCACGAGGGCGCCCATGAACTTACGTAAACAGCTCGTGTTACTAGTGCTTAGCTAGCTTAGCTAGGCTTTTATTTATTTTTTATCTCTCTCGATCGATCGGTCAAGAGAGAGGTATTTGCAAGAAACTTGCAATCCAATTTTACATCTTCAGAAATCTTAAAGACTTTCAATCAATTGTACATCGGAAAAATTAAGAGATCTGGGCATTCAGGGTGCGGGGGCTTCAGTTTTCATCAGAAAATGTATGAAACAACGAAAAGGAGGGTTAGTTAGCCACTAGACTAGACTAGCTTAGCATGTCTTCAAAAAAATTACAAAAAAGGGCAGCTAACACTCTGACCTGACGGCACGCTCTATCAGGTCATGACCTAATTTGGTAATCCAATGAGCAAACAACTGTCTCACTGCCGTGCACCGCAAATCCCTCGAGCTCAAACAGCGAGCGTTGCCGTGGAAACGGGCTCGACTCGCCCCACTCCAAGTCATAAAGCAATCCTATCTCTACCACGTGGCTATCACTCGCTCCTTGCCAGACATGATTACGCAATGTATTCTGGCTTCTGTCTACATTCTCCGAACACATCCCCTCCCCTCTCTCTCTCTCTCTCTCCCCCTCTCCCAGTCGTAAAACATTCCTTTCTCTGACTGCGCTGCACTGGCGCTCCTTTGAAAGAGCAACTCGATGTATTTTATGTCGAACTGTCTCAGTCCTGTTCACTGTTCACAAGACAAAAATACGCCGGCATTTTTTTAAAGGAAATATCTACGTCTCTAAAAGAATCCGCCACGTAAGAAGCACATGATCCTTACTCAATTTTCATTGTCAATGTTTTTATAATGCGTCGTTACTTCTCCCTTTTTTTGGTATGACGGTCTGCGGGTTTGAGAATGAACTCGGCCCGGCCCGCAACCCGCGATCGGGGGCATACCGGCAGGTTAACCCGTACCGCAACGGGTGCGGGTTACAACATTAGGAGGATTGTGGTCTAGTGGTTCTTACCGTCTCCTTTCAGTCAGTGGGTTGTGGGTTCAAATCCTGCCCAGGGCGTGTTTTCCTTCAGCAAGCAATTTATCTAGACTGTGCTGCCCTTGACCCAGGTGAGGAGAATGGGTACCTGGCATGGATATATTCCTTGAGATATTTTTACGCTGTGTGAAAGCTTGCTGAGCTAATACCAAGATAATGATATTCAAAGTCCTTTGGAAGCCCTTAAAAACATTAGATTATTATGTGATATAGTGTCAAATATTATTATTATTTATTTTCTTTGTTTTTAAATGAACCGTAATTCCATTGCCTTTTTTAAAATCAACAGGATGGACGTCTTCAGAGTGGTGACATCATCCTGCGTATCGGTGAGACGGACCTTGAAGGGATGAACAGCGACCAGGTGGCGTCCGTCCTCCGTCAATCTGGGAGCCACGTTCAGCTGGTGGTGGCGCGGGGAGCACTTCCTGTCATCCAATCCTCTCCAGCCCCGCCCATGGAGCCAGAGGTAGAGGGGAGGGTAGAAGAGGGTACTAGACTTCCCCCTCAGGGACTGGACCTCCTTGGACAGGGTCAGATGGAACTGGATCCTCTTCCGGTCTCGCCTCCACCTAACTTGTCAGAGGTAAGGTGATCTCTTATGAATTCAAAACTTGTGCACCTTATGGTAATCGTTCTGCTTCTTGGCCACATGAAAACAGTCCACACCAACAGTAAAATTTGCCTCAATTTGCTTTCAGTAATTCACAACACTTTCTTCGGGGAGGACCCTTTCCATAAATCAGTGCAAGAAGGAGTCAACTGTCATAACTGTACATGTATGTGCACATTTGACTATGCGATGAGTTTGGGTTATTTGTTTCCTTTTCCTTTTTCATATAATTCTGTTTATCTCTTCTTTTTCTATATTTGAAAAACAAATCTTTCTTCAACTCTCTTTAAGACCCTGTTTACAGTAAAAATAAAACCAGGCCATGCCTGGGTCAAACCTTGCCTCTTTTTAGACCCAAATGCGACCCATGCCTGGTGCAGCACTGAACCTGGCTTGCCACCAAATAATAATTTGTTTACATGTAGAGCCCTACTATGACAAATATTAAAAGGTTAAATGTAGGGTGGTCAGGCCTGCCACTATAAAAGCACAAAATAGAGAGGTTGATTTCTGCATTTTAACTTGACCCCAACCCAAGCTTGGCCCAGCCTTGCACTGTAAGAGGGGTCTTATTAATATACATGTATCTCACTCTTGTTTATTCTTTCTGTTAATTCATACATGTATGTTGCACTAACTAATTTACATTTCATACCATATATCTTGTCTTCTTTACCAGCTAACCTCTGGTGTAGATCATGGTGAGGTGTTTGAGGTCCAGCTAGCCAAACAAAACCAAGAACTTAGTCTTTCTATTTATTCATAGACTGTAGTATGTTGAAATAATGAATATATCTTGTCTTCTTTACCAGCTAACCTCTGGTGTAGATCATGGTGAGGTGTTTGAGGTCCAGCTAGCCAAAGGAAAGCAAGGACTTGGTCTCTCTGTTTATTCATATAGTATGTTGAAATAATGAATATATCTTGTCTTCTTTACCAGCTAACCTCTGGTGTAGATCATGGTGAGGTGTTTGAGGTCCAGCTAGCCAAACAAAACCAAGAACTTAGTCTTTCTATTTATTCATAGACTGTAGTATGTTGAAATAATGAATATATCTTGTCTTCTTTACCAGCTAACCTCTGGTGTAGATCATGGTGAGGTGTTTGAGGTCCAGCTAGCCAAAGGAAAGCAAGGACTTGGTCTCTCTGTTTATTCATATAGTATGTTGAAATAATGAATATATCTTGTCTTCTTTACCAGCTAACCTCTGGTATAGATCATGGTGAGGTATTTGAGGTCCAGCTAGCCAAAGGAAACCAAGAACTTGGTCTCTCTGTTTATTCGTATAGTATGTTGAAATAATAAATATATCTTGTCTTCTTTACCAGCTAACCTCTGGTGTAGATCATGGTGAGGTGTTTGAGGTCCAGCTAGCCAAAGGAAAGCAAGGACTTGGTCTCTCTGTTTATTCATATAGTATGTTGAAATAATGAATATATCTTGTCTTCTTTACCAGCTAACCTCTGGTGTAGATCATGGTGAGGTGTTTGAGGTCGAGCTAGCCAAAGGAAACCAAGGACTTGGTCTCTCTATTGCAGGCTTCATCAAGAAGACACCTGATGGTAGGTCCTTCGCTCTGTTATTTTTTTTTTCTTCAAAAGTCCATATAGTATACCTAATAGTAATAATAATATATGACTTTTACATAGCCCTTTATGCATCAGAACAATGTCTGTAAGCACAGATATATGTTATATGCAAGTGATGATTATGATGGAATTCTTCGGGGGGGGGGGGGGCATTTCATTCCATTTTCACTGACTGTTGTAAGCTACTGAATCCCTTTCATGTGATTGGCACGGAACAAACCTGTTCGTGCAAAATGACTGACTGTTTCTTGAAATTCTTCCCTTATCTTCTGACAGGTGGAGAAACTTCAGGAATCTTTGTGAAGAAGATTGCAGAGGGGAGTGCTGCCGATATGTCGGGCAACATCCATGTTGGTGATCAGATTATAGAGGTAGGTTGTCAGAGTCTGTCTTAATGTTGATGGTGGTGGTGGTGGTGATGATGATGATGATGATGATGATGATGATAATGATGATGATGACTATAATGAATTTTAGTGATGGTAGTGATTATGACGATGATTAAAATGATAATGATAATGACAAAACG
Organism: Lytechinus pictus; assembly: GCF_037042905.1. Lineage (NCBI taxonomy): Eukaryota > Metazoa > Echinodermata > Echinoidea > Temnopleuroida > Toxopneustidae > Lytechinus > Lytechinus pictus. Next base: position 11,245,772 of record NC_087255.1, read on the forward strand.
GATGATGACAACTATGATGATGATGATGAAAAAGATGATGAGGATAAAAATGATAATGATGATGAATATAATGATGATAACGATTATAGTAATGATGATGATGATTATGATGATGATATCAGCAGCGTTGGATCATTTCAATTAAGATTCACCACAAGTTATAATTTTAATTTTGATTTTAGAAAGATGCTGAAAAAGAAAGCAGCCAAAATACACTAACAGTATTCTTATTCAGACTATAATATTCAATGAAATTATTTTTGTTTTGTTTTTTTATAGATTGTATGGTGAAAGAAAAACTGTTGAATACAAAATAAAAGTTTTACCCTGTATTAAACACAAAGAATGAATAAGTTTCATGATTGGAATTAGTCACAGATCTCTGTTAAACTGAGTACCACAGACTTCACTTGATTATTTAATTGATTGAGAATATATAACTTTATGTAATTTGACGCCATTGTATTCAATTATATTATCCGTAGGTTGATGGAGTTAACGTGCAGGGATATGACAATAAGGCCGCTGTAGATCTCCTACGTCAGACCGGTGCGGTGGTGATGCTTAGGCTTGTCAGGTTCCCGCCAGAACAACCACAACTAGAGGAACCGACTCAACAAGGTAAATAAATATCCAGGCATTTTGTCTTCAAAGGCTCCTCTGGGCAATTCCATAAAATATGTACGTCCGACCCTCTATACGTGGGACCTTCATGAAATTTTCTGTCTCTGAATTCTTGTTCTTTTGACAGTCTGTAATGCTCTCAAATGACAATGGCTTTGTCAGTTTATGAAGAGAAGTAAGGCTTGAGGAAAATGGGGGTCTGACGTACAAAAAGGTTGATCATTTTATGGAATTACCCCGCTGTGTTATATCCAGGGGATTGTTGCATGAATTGACTTGTCAGATGTTCTATCCAACAAAGACTTTTTGATCTGGCAGTTACCATAGTAACAGTGCCTCCCAACCAATCAAAATCAAGGTAGGTTGTGAAATCTGGCTACTTGTCGAATGGTAAATGTTGATGAAATGCTCCCTTGACGTCATTTGATGGTTCAATATATTTTAAGAACAAATAAGATAGACAGTAATAATGTTATTGTGAGGGTTTTTTTTTTTTTTTATATATATATCATCACAACATTTACATAAACTGATGTATGTTTTGCTTCATCCAGGAAGAAAGAAAGACAAATTACAAAGAGAAAATAAATCTGATCATCTGCACTTACTGTTATTGAAACCGAGAACAGTTTCACGTTCGATCCGGGATGCTTCTTCAGCTCGTCTGCACTGGAGGGATATCGTCATTGCCACTTGGCGCACAATAAATGTTATTGTCTTTGAGACAACATATACATGTACATGTTTAGCACATTCCTTGCTGATGGAAACATAATAGGGCAATTTAATAAAACTATCAATGTTTGTGGACATCCGACCCCCATTTTTCTTTTTTCTCACTGCACTTTGTGAACTGCCCAAAGCATGATCATTTGCGAACTTTGCGAATAATCTCAAGAATTAAAAAACAGAGACTTATAATTCAGGATGAAGGTCTCTCATATAGGGGGTCGACCTACATATTTTATGGAATTACCTAAGTTAGAACAAATTATTAAAGATACGCCCAGTATATAAATTGCTGTTTTTCCCCTTTACTTGATGATATGTGTAATAATGATAATAATAATAATAATGCTGGATTTATATAGCACTTATTGCCAGAGGACACAAAGTGCAACTATTATTACCCTGGCTTTAGCTAAAGGTACCACTTTATCAACGGTGCTCAGCGTTTATTCGAGGAATAAATCCAACCGGGTACCCATTCACCTCACACGGTTTGAGTGCATCACAATGTGGATCAATTTTTATACGCCAGTCCTAGATGGGACGGGACGTATTATGGTATCACGCTTAGTGTCAATCCTTTCGTCTGTCTGTCTGTCCGTCCGTTTACTTTTCCTTGTAAACGCAATAACTTCAGTTTAACTTAACCTAGGCTCATATAATTTGGTGTGTATGATACTAGCATGGATCCCAGGAAGCCTATTGATTTTTGAGGTCAAAAGGTCAAAGGTCAATCGTCACTTTCCACTTTTCTTGCTTGACCAGTAACTCCATTTTCCGCATTACAGGCGGGCGTATTATGTGCCTGCCCCAGCGACACTCTTGTTTGCTGAAGGAAATTACGCAATGGTTTCAAAGTGTATTTAACTTTCACTTTCTATTCATCCTGCTCTTTCATCCTGTCCTTCCCATCTCAGCCCATGCAGCACCCTTGCCTGACCTTGCACCACCGTCTCTCCATGACGACATTGTTGTACCGGAGGATACCATAGCGGTGGCATCATCCCCGTTCAGTGAAGAGGACAGCGCAGAGTTCCCGCAAGAGGTGGAGGAGAGTTTTGGTAAGTTACTTCCAGATAGTGTTCGATTTTTTTTATTTACGTGTGAAAGATAGCAATTCTTACTGTATGATATAATTGTGATTTGTCAAATTCAATGTGTTATAATTATGTTTAAATTGCAAGAGAAATTTCTTAGAAATTAGAGGAGGACATATTTGTGTTGGAAATGGTGTGAATGATATATTTTGTATTCTATCTCTTTCTTTCTTCCCGTCTTGTCTTTATTTATCTCTGTATCTCTATATATTTCTTTCTTTCCCTTTATTTCTCTCTGTGTCTGTTCTCTGTCTTGATGTATCTCACTCTCTCTCTCTCCCTCTCTCTCTTTGTCTTTTTTGTCTCCCTGTTTCTGTCCTTTTCTCTCTCTTTATTATATTTTCATAGAGGGGGAATTGAGTCCAGAGGAGGAGATAGCAATCATGGCTCTGTGGCAAGGCTTACTAGGACTGGAGAAAGACATTGTGGTAGGTCATGAGACTTGGACAGGAACATACCTATCTATTCTAATGCATCCTGTTAAGGCACACAGAATGTTTGTCACACAATTCAGCAATGAACTGTTCAAAAAAGCATGTAGATTTGAAAGGGACCCTCAAATTGCAAATCCGGGAATTGTATGGAATTTACAAGAGGCTTTTTTTTCTTCAGTAAATTATGATTTCTCCACCTTTTAAGCCTGTTGGACTGGTGGGATAAAATTTCAGACAGCCAAATTTGGATGACAAACCCAACATTTTATCTGTTTGCTATGAGAGCTGTGTGGTCACTCTACCAAGTCTAAGAAATTGAGAATTCTGTACTCAATGCATCAGACTATGGACTACAGGTATTTTATTTTTTTCCTACAGAAACATGTGTCGCAATCGAAAATTTTTGAAAATGGATAATATTTCTTGAAAATTTTGTTAGACAATCACTATTGGATGGCAGGAAATGGATGAAATCAAACTACAATATTTGGAACAACTCCCTGGTAATTTTTGTGTTGTTGTCCAGATTGCTCAGCTATCCAAGTTCCATGAGGGTGGAAGTCTTGGCATCAGTCTTGAAGGAACGGTGGACATTGATGAGAATGGTCAAGAAGTTCAGCCGCACCATTACATCCGTTCCATCCAACCCGAGGGTCCTGTCGGCCAGAATGGACTCCTTGCCAGTGGGGATGAACTATTAGAGGTTTGTATTATTTTGCTCTTTCATTGTATGCAAAGTGATGACACAGATCCAAGTATATGGGACTAGAAGTTTTTATCATTGGAACTGAAGTGGTGACAAAGATATTAATATATGGGACTAGAACTTTTTTTAATTTGACTTGAACTGATGTCACAGATATATGGATGTAGGACTCATTTTTTTATCATTGTATACAAAGGGATGACACAGATACAAGTATCTGGGACTATGAGACTTTTCATTAGACCTGACGAGGTAACACAGGACTAGAAGACTTTTTTCATTGAACCTGAAGTTATCACACCTATACAATATAAATTATTGCTTCCTTAATTTCTCTTGTTTGAATAATATTCAATAGAAATGAAGTTGAAGGAAGAGCTATTTGTTTGTTTTGTGTTTTAATTACATTTTTACTCTGTCAATCTGGGTGTTAGCTTTGATTTACATAAGATTATGCCAATATTCAATTACTGACAAATCTTTTGCCAAATTTTATGGAAAGATATATCCAAACAACGTACCTCGAGAAGTAGAGACATCCAAAGATGTAAGTAATATGGTCTCACCGTGTGTGCCTGTCGTGCTTTTATCAAGATGGGGTATCGGGTTGGTTTTCTGCACTAGAGTGCATCTTTAAACTTGAAGTAGAAAGATCATTCAATTTGCCAAGTGGCACCTTCATGTGCCATCTTGCTTAGTGCAACACAAAAGAAAGGTGACAGTGTTAAGATACGGGACAGGAGATCCACACTACCTCATGCTATTCAATATCGCTGAGAAATTTGGCAGTTAATCATTCCATTAAAGATAGGTCAGAAGTGAATAGGAGTGATTTTTCTCCGTAGTTCAAATCTGTGGCGTAGATGCATAGCAGATTTTAAAAAGAGTCATTAAACCTTATAGCGAGAGCTTTTCATGTTACAGATTTGCTCACAAGATATGGCCGCCCCACCTAGAGATTCAACTCTTTCAATATTGTCCTTGAGCTGCGTGTCATTGTTTTCTAATTTAGCCAGTTCATAAGTCAAGTTGTATAAACCTATTATACAACCTGGTCGCCCTTCACAAAATCGGTTTAGACTGCAGAAATCCAGTAGCCAAAAGGCTAGAGATATTTGTTGTCCTTTCAATCTTTGCAAAGGCCATCTATGTATTACATATATTTTTGTCGGTCAATTTGTGAAATGCTCAAACCTACTGTAAATATGTACTGTAATGGTATTGTAAAAAAAATCTTAGCTACATGTACATGTAATAACCTTTTGTGGGTAGGGTTTGGTCACTCTTTTACTTGCACGTTGATTTTCCCCACACTCCATTCCTCCAACTTTGTTGTAAGCTTTTAATGACTGGGCCGCACCTCTTTCAGGTGTATCACTTTGACATTTGAATACCTCACCATTTGGTTTTGGGAGACATTAATGCTCACATATTGTCATACAAATATTTTCTGTTAAGCACAGTGTTTTTACTGTTGTTGCGACAAACATTGTGCCTTAAGCCACTATTTGTGTCACAACATATAACTTCTGCATTTGATGTATTTTTCATGATTTTGACAATAATTATGGTTGTCATATTTGTAGTGCATGGGGACAAAGTGTTGATGATTTTAGTTCATGATAACAATATTCTGTTCCGATTGAAATTCCAATGACACATTCACAAAAGTTTTTTTTTTTTTTTAAACGTTTTTATGTAACCTGAAGGATTTATACATGTAAGTGAAATTATGGCATATAAAGAATTACATTATTGTTGGTTGTATAAGCGGTAGAAGTAGTAGTTGTATTAATTGTAGTAGTAGTAGTTGTAGTAGTAGTTGTAGTAGTAGTAGTTGTAGTAGTAGTCGTAGTAGTAGTAGTTGTAGTAGTAGTAGTAGTAGTAGTAGTAGTAGTAGTAGTAGTAGTAGTAGTAGTAGTAGTAGTAGTAGTAGTAGTAGTAGTAGTAGTAGTATTAGTAGTAGCAATTGTAGCAGAAGTAGTAGCAGCAGTATTTGTGGCAGCAGCAACAGCTGTAGTACCATAGTGAAGAGTAATTAAAGGTAATATTATCAATGAAATATTAAAATGTAAACTTGAACCATGTAGGTGAACGGCACCCGTCTGCTAGGGTTGAACCACGAGGCAGTCGTCACGATTCTCAAGGATCTACCCCAACACGTCCGTCTGGTCTGTGCCCGCTCTGCCGATTCTGTCTTCCCTCAGACCGTGATGTCCGACGAGAGCCTGCCATCTATGGAGAACCCGATCAGTGATGATGACGGTATCAAGCTACCCGATTTCAGCGTCGGTGGAAGCGCTGAGCCGGTCGAGGAGCAGGTATCGCTCAATGTATCTGCAGGGGTGAGTGGTCAATAATTGAATTTTCCAATGATCTCCTCACAAGGGCAGTTCCATAAAATGTCTACTTCCGACCCCCTATTTTTGGTACTCTCCTGAGAGGATTTGTTTCTGTTTTCTATTTTAGTTCGTATGAAAAGTTGTAATGTTCTCAAATCTGTGTGGGTTGACCACATCATAAAGTGTAATAAAAATTGAGAAAAATTGGGGTAGGATGTACAAAAGGGTTGAAGATTTGTATGGTTATTACTTACATTTTTGTATTGATAATGACTGTTGGTTTGGCTGTTGGTGAATTGAAAAGAATATAGATAAAAATAGGGGGAGGGGCAGAAAGAGGAAGAGGAGAAAGAGTGGAGAAGTTTTTTTTTTTTTCTTCTTTTTTGGGGGGTGTTTCATTTCAGTTTAAAGAGGTACTCTAAGCTGAAATAATATGGGTAGAGCAGATGGAGAAAAGTCAGACAAAAAAACAAAACAAATAAAAATATCATAAAAATGTATCCAGGAATAACAAAGTTATGACATTTTAAAGCTTTGCATTATTTAAGTAAGACAGTTTTATGCATGTCCTCATTAACATGCAATGAGTAAGCTGATGAAGTCACATCCCCGCTTATTTTCAGCCCAGAGTACCACTTTAAACTCAAATAAATCTTTATGTCTATTGTATACGAGTAGATGGAGATGACTACCCCCATGCTGCCTGCGCTGGATGACAGCGGAAGCCCCTTAGAATACAGCATACAGACTGAAGCTAGTCAAGAGAAGGATTCTATGTGGAGTGAGGATATTCAATACATTGAGCTAGAGAAAGGAGATAGAGGACTCGGTTTCAGTATCCTTGATTATCAGGTAACCAGAGATATTTTTAAAAGGTCAAGTCCACCCCAAGAATAAGTTCATTTGAATAAATAGAGAATAATCAAATAACATTAACATTCGCTTTTGTGCCCCCTGACCCACATGCCGTTCCCGCCTTTCTTTGCATGTTCATGTACTGTAATTGTTTTTTTTTCTGATGTATTGTGTATGTACTTTTTATATTCGTCGAATAAATAATAATAACTTGTAATATTGTATATATTCAAAGATAATTACACATTTACTAGGTTTTTGTATTTTGACAAGGACTTGTAAAAGGGGCAGAAAATAGATCTTCCTTATATAGTGGAAAGAGTAATGTTATCCTCAGAAGGGATACTAGTACTTCAAATTTCAGATGGGAACTAAGGTTCAGATTTTTTATTTTTTAATTCCTCACAATAAAGACTGTTGGCTTTTCTGTCTTGAAAAGTTCTGGCATTAAGGTGTGTTAATGTTGGTACTTAAATTATTTTTTAGAAAAAGACCCTATTCTGATTTTTCAATAATTCTTGACGTAGGATCCCGACAACCCTGTGGCATCGGTCATCGTCATCCGATCCCTCGTACCGGGCGGTGTTGCGGAACAAGATGGCCGCCTCATTCCCGGAGACAGGCTTGTCTCGGTCAACGAGTCCAATCTGGAGAACTGCACTCTCGATGCAGCCGTGCAGGTCTTGAAGGGCGCCCCCAGGGGTTTGGTTACCATTGGTGTGGCCAAGCCTGCCTCTGGGATGGAGAGCGAGGAGGTATGTCAGGGTTTGATTTTTACTTTGAGCCCGATATTTGCATCAAGAAGTAACTCACAAGTAATACACAATGGGTGATTTCAAGTTCGGTGTTGGCCTTGGTGTTGAAATTTGGATTGCTTCCCCTGGCTCCAAAACTTATTCCTAGTTTGCAAAACTGATCCAGATCACATTATTAACACCTCAACAACTAGTGATTGAATTTTTGGGACCATCTTCATTTTATGTTTGGCGTTATAATCGTGTAAAAATTGACCTAACACCAACACCAAAAGGTCAACACTGAACTTGAAATCACCTAATGTTGTAGTGACTGCTGTAGAAGCGAAGTGTGCCATGAGGCCGTCATTTATATAGGTCTTAGCATATCTTGAAAGTCAAGAATTTTAAAATTATTTTTCTAGTAGCAAAAAGTCAGGGAACGTTATAGGATTTGTAAATTTCTTCTGGTCATTGACCTACAGTTGAGGCCAAAAGTTTACATACACCCATGTAATTCAGTGAAATTTTTTTGCTTGCCAAACATTGTAAAACTTACTATATCTTCAAAAATATAAATGTAAACTTCTTGCCTCAACTGTATATATGTCCTCTTTATTCAAAATATAGCAATAAATGTAAAATGAAGATTTTGTTGATGATAAACGTGTGAAATTTACCTTCATGTGGTTAGCAACGGTTAACAAATCAATGCTTGTGCAGACCCTGTATACCTGCCACTGGCAATATTGTGAGTGTGTATTCAGTTAAGTCATTGAAATTCAAATTTCATGATCTGGGTCCCATAACACAAAGGTTAGCGATTGATCGCTAATTTAAAAGAAAAATTCTGATTGGTTCAAAGTCAGTCTACTGAGCAAAATGCACATGCAACAAGGATTTTGGTCATTTTATTTAGCGATTAATCGCTAACCTGTGTGTTACGGCGCCCTGGAAAGTTCTTGGCTGCAAATGCTATAAACACACTGTAATTTATGAGGTTTGTTTACTGTAATGAAGAGAGTGAAATATTTATTCATTGAATTTTCCGCTCCAATTTTTTACTTGCTCAGACCCAGATAGTAAGTGCCATGCCCGCCATGGTGCAGGAGTCCCCACCCCCCATGTCTACCACCACGCCCATGCTACCGGACGTTGATATCTCGCCCCTAGCGGCCGGTATAATGGCCAAGGAAGCCATGGAGGAGGCGGAGAGGGAGATAGCCGAGGCCGAGAGGGAGATGGAGACGGAAATGGAGGTCAAACCAATTTCTGTTGAAGGTAAGATTCGGGAAACGTTTCATCAACATTTTCGTGCGACGAGTTGTCAGATCTCACAAGTTTCCCTGATTTTGATTGGCTGAGAAGCACAGCTATTATGGTAACTGTCAGATAAAACAGGACTTGTCGGATAAAACGTCTGACAGCATTTTTCATGAAACACTCCCCAGGGACCCATTTCATAGAACTTGTTCTAATTACAAATTTGCAATAATAGTTTTAATAAAGCTAGTGAAATCCTTCATTCTGATATTATATTTGTTACAGAATTTGTGTATTTATTACTATAACAAGTCTTTATGAAACATAAATACTGCTTTTGTAGAAAATGAAAATACAATTTTGCCAATATGGTTTTCATACTAACGTCTACTGCAGAAGTGGGGAAATGTTATTTTCTAGCCTCGATTTCCGTATTGGCCCTCATAATCAGAGAGTTGTGTGTTCGAATCCCACCCATGGCATAATTTCCGTTAGCAAGAAATTTGTCCATATTGTGCTGCACTCGACCCAGGTGTGGTAAATGAGGTCTTGCCAGGAATTTATTTCTTGAAACTTAGAGTACATAACGGCTGCTCTGCTCAAATGAAGGTAATTGTGCTGCATTACTATAGAGCACAAACAGACTTGTGATAAATTAACCCTAAAATACTGGGCTATTTGAGATCTATTGAGGACTGGGGGGGGGGCCATGATGGCCCCCCTTCTGATCTCGGCCGCCGTTCGTGCGATCGCGCCAACATTTGGCACGCACCTTCTTTACCACATAAACTACAAGCTAGTATAAAAAAATTCTGAAAATAATTATTTTCTAATTATTATGAATAAAATATGCAAATTTATTCATGAAAACATTATTTGCATGTTTATCACCCTATTTCACTTCAAATTTTCTTCTTTTCTTGCAGATGTCATCTTTGTAATCTAATTTAAAGGTTTCCACAAAGAAAAATTGCGAAAGCCAATTTTTTTTCCTTATGTATTTCTTTGTTTTTAGAATTTCTTATGTATTTCTGTGTTTTTTAATCTTTTGTTTTTCATTGTTTTTTTCAATGGAAATTATTACGGACCATTTAACAACTAAATTAAAACCTAAATTAATTGAGCAGACCAATAAGAACAAAAAA